>NC_057352.1:47407653-47717028 GCF_016509475.1 Prionailurus bengalensis | reverse complement strand
TGGAGGGAGGAATGCCAAAGAATTTGTGGAGATATTTCCAAACCACTACAAGCAGCATTTTGAGAACTTGCATTTGCCCCTGGTATCTGTGGTTACCTGCATGGGAGCCTAAGGGGATGAAGCAGTTCTGGATAAGAAAGTTCACTTTCCTAATAATCTTGTACATTTGTAGGTTTACAGAAAATTGTGCACAATCTTTTCTTTGCCTCTCAGATAGCCCTGTGAAGTAGATGAAACAGTGATCATGATCCTCACTTTACAGGTGAGGAAGCTAAAATGCCTCCTCCAAGATGTTATGAGCAGAAATGGTGGAGGGAGGACAGATTTTTTTAGTATGAAGCCTAGCATTTGTTCTACTCTACCCAGTAGTGTCCTGATACGCTACTCATGCCTTCACAATAGAAGGTGCCTACATGTAGCAGATTCATGTTCTCCCTTCTGCCATGTTGTTATCTCAAATGGGTAATGGCATTTGTGGATCCTCACTGCCGTGCTGTATCCTGGGTAATGGGGGAGGACCCTGGGAGAAGCTGAGGGCCCAGATGCAGTCCTCTCTCAACACCCACAAGTTCTGGGATCCACCAGAACTGGCTGGACCACTGGCTGAACCACTGGCTGACTGTGGGAATCCAACCCACTATAGACCCTCTGAACTACGTGACTCAAGAGTGCCCTTGGGAACATCATTCCCTTTCTCCAGGAGGCAGCCAACCTCACATGAAAGACTGTGGGATAGCCAGACCAAATGGAGAATTACTCTAGCCTAATTTTTATTATAAGAAATTTAGACATATAGAAAAGTTGAAAGAATAGTATAATAAATATCCATACCCCTCCACTTAGGCTCAGTAACTCTTACTGTCTTTTCCATGTTTTCTCTATTGACATTCTTACCTATTGATATATTGTATTTTGAGGCATCATTTTTTTTCAATATATGAAATTTATTATCAAATTGGTTTCCATACAACACCCAGTGCTCATCCCAAAAGATGTCCTCTTCAATACCCATCACCCACCCCCCATCAACCCTCAGTTTGTTCTCAGGTTTTAAAAGTCTCTTATGCTTTGGCTCTCTCCCACTCTAACTTTTTTTTTTCCTTCCCCTCTCCCATGGGTTTCTGTGAAGTTTCTCAGGATCCACATAAGAGTGAAACCATATGGTATCTGTCTTTCTCTTTTTGGCTTATTTCACTTAGCATCACACTCTCCAGTTCCATCCACGTTGCTACACAGGGCCATATTTCATTCTTTCTCATTGCCACGTAGTACTCCATTGTGTATATAAACCACAATTTCTTTATCCATTCATCAGTTGATGGACATTTAGGCTCTTTCCATCATTTGGCTATTGTTGAGAGTGCTGCTATAAACATTGCGGTACAAGTGCCCCTAAGCATCAGTACTCCTGTATCCCTTGGGTAAATTCCTAGCAGTGCTATTGCTGGGTCATAGGGTAGGTCTATTTTTAATTTTTTGAGGAAGCTCCACACTGTTTTCCAGAGCGGCTGCACCAGTTTGCATTCCCACCAGCAGTGCAAGAGGGTTCCCATTTTGGAGAGGTTCACATCCTCTCCAGCATCTATAGTCTCCTGATTTGTTCATTTTGGCCACTCTGACTGGCGTGAGGTGATATCTGAGTGTGGTTTTGATTTGTATTTCCCTGATGAGGAGTGACGTTGAGCATCTTTTCATGTGCCTGTTGGCCATCCGGATGTCTTCTTTAGAGAAGTGTCTATTCATGTTTTCTGCCCATTTCTTCACTGGATTATTTGTTTTTCAGGTGTGGAGTTTGGTGAGCTCTTCATAGATTTTGGATACTAGACCTTTGTCTGATATGTCATTTGCAAATATCTTTTCCCATTCCGTTGGATGAGGCACCATTTTGAAGGAAGTGGTAGATGTCAGGACATTTCATTCCTAAGTACTTCATAGCCTGAATCTTCTAAAAATAAGGACATACTCCTGTGAAGCCATAATTCTAAGATCACACCTAAGGAAATTAGCCATGATTCTCAAATATCCTCTGACACTCAGTCCATATTCCAGTTTTCCTTATTACCTTCAAAATATCTTCCATTGTCAATCAAGGCTCACCTATGTGTCTCTTAGTCTTTTAAAATCTAGAACAGTCACCTCTGAAGAGATCAGGTCAGTTGTCTTGCAAACAGTTCTATATTCTACATTTATTCCCAAAATAAAGGTTATATTCCCTTTAGCCTTTGAGCTCCATTTCGTTGGGGTGTGAATATATGACCAAATCCTACTGAAAGAGATAAAAGTGAAAGTATTGTGTGCAACTTCTGAGAAGTCTTCTACTGCCCGGAACATGGGTATGACGGCTGGAGCTCTGGCAGCCACCTTCCACATGAGAATCAGAGTCACCCCAGAGGCAAAAACTGGAAAGGGCTTTGTAGAACTTCCAACATCAGCTCTGTCTGCTTATTCCCCACCTCTTTTGAGAAAATAAAAACTTGTGTGCTTAAGTCCCTGTTAACTGGGGTTTTCTTTCATATATATCCAAATTTAGTCCCCACTAATAAGCCATATTACGGCCTACTGTAATCTTGTATTTGCCTGAAAGATATGTTATCTGCTTTCTACTTGGCTAAGACACATTTCAGGATTTCTTTTTCCTTCAGGCGTAGATCTCTGGTACCAGTGCACTGTGAGAATGTGGTCAAACTATTATGTTACCTAACCTCTAGTGTTGAATGAATCTTGGCAGCCAGGAAAATTTTCTGTGAGAACTTTGTGGTTATAAATGTGAGAAATGAAGTTAGTATGGCTTGTCATGTGTAAGAGAACACCAGGGGACTGTGTGTGCAGAGTGAGAATGACCTGGCATTGGCACAAGGCAAGTTTGTGAAATACAAACCTGAGCAGCAACACAGGGGCAAGGCTGCAAAGGGCAGGGCCTTTAGGAGAGAAAAAGCACTGGGTGTTGTATGTAAGTGATGAATCACAGGAATCTACCTCCAAAACCAAGAGCACACTGTATACACTGTATGCTAGCTAACTTGACAATAAATTATATATATGAAACAAAAAACAAAAAACAACAAACAAAAGCAGATAATGACAGAGAGAAAATAAAAGAATAAATAATGGCACAAAAGAGTAAATGTGTACAGGACCAAGGAGTATAAGAAAGAAAAAAAATGGCTATTTCTGGGGCATAATGTATAGTATCTCAATCCTACAATAAAATATACGTATTTAACACAATTAAAAAATGAAACAAAAAACCCCAAAACATGCAAACTCTGCATTCTTGCCACAGCCCAGGAGAGGTTTTCTGTGTGTTGAGAACTCCATTTGGGAAGTGTCCCACAGGAAAAAAAAGGAGTTACAGCATGTGAAGGCAATCTGGTTGCACCACTTTATCCCCATGGACCACTAGAGTTGACTTAATGGGTCCAGGAACAAAGCTATGCCTGGAGGGTCAGAATAATTCCTGGGTCAGCTACACCTCCCCGCCCCAAGCCTGTGGAAGACATGTAACCTTGATGCTGTTATTTCAGTCCTTGGTTATTTGAGAAGCTGGCCAGCCTTTTGAGCTTCAACTACTCTCTTGGATGTTGAATTTATAGTCCTATAATGAATTCAGTGACATCTTCCTACCTCAAAAGGGTGAAAAGTATGGATCCCAAGTCTGGGAATCTGAAAGAAATCATTCTGGTTAGGGCAGGATTTCAAATATATTTGAGACTCTGGTACAACCACTGAAACACACACACACGTGTATATATGTGTTTATGTGTATATGTGTGCATGTGTGTTTGCATGTGAGAGAGAGACACGGAGAGAGAGAATAAGGCTGACCTATAGATTCATTTATTCTTTCACTCATTCATTCTTGCAAACCATTTACTGAGATTCTACTTCCTGGCAGTGGCTGTGCTGCATATTGGGGATGAAGATAACGGAATTTTCTACCATCTCTTATGTCTCAGAAGAGACAAATACAAACACAACTGACCAGAACCCAGTGGGGCACTCTCTACAACAGTGGGAGGCGCCCAGTGCTTCCCTAGCAGAGAGGGACTCCTCTGGGGGCATGGCCTCACACAGCTGCAGTGATTTCTCTGTGTGGCTAGGACTAATTTCATACTATTTCCTGGGGTCATCATCATGCAAATCCCTAATTTCTTGGAGCTTGAAGTAGAATTTTAACACCATTCCTTCTAGAAAGATCTGTCATGGGACCAGAATGGATGGCTCAACTCTTCCCGGAACCTGGTTGGCACTCAGAACACTGTTCCCAAATGCTTTGCCAGACAAGTTTCCTTGATTTATTTCCTAATGCTTTTGCAGTCATGGCCCACGTGGTCTTTGCCTGCTTCCTGGCTGTGATGCTCCCAGGGCCCCAAGTGAGGGCAGGGTATGAGTGAGGGCGTGTGGGAAAACTGGGACTGGGGATTGGCTCATCTCAAAAGTAGCCTCCAGTTTGCAGCATCAAGCTTCTCCTGCCCTGAGCAACAGTACTTTTGGGTCTTCCCTGAAAAACAGATGTGGAGCCTGAGAAACCCCTTTTGAGTTCAGTCTCTTTCTCACTGTTTCCAAGGGCCATGAGTTCCTCTCCATTTGAGCTCCATTCTCTTTTCCTCAAGCTCGGCATCTAATTGGCTTTCTAAGATGGGGTCAGTCTAGAATCACTGGAGGCTCAAACCGAGTGCCAGTCCTTAGCTCTTGGTTCAGTGTTCAATTCTATACTGAAATCCTGTCCCCAGTTCTAGTCCCCAGTCCCCATTTACTGGGGTTTGCTGGTGTAGTCCTTTCCCCAGTTCCAGTCTGCTATTTCCACTAATGGAGTTTGCTGATTTAGTCCACACTGGGAACTGCTGGAAATGCACACAAGGGGATTATTATGACCATAATAATGTTAAAAAAAGAAACAAGCCCAAAATGGAGTCATTTCCACCCCTCTTCTTCCCTGCAACAACAAACTAAGACTTAATTACAGTTTCAACCCATTCCAGGAATGTGACTTTTTACCAATCAATGTGAAATTTCCTGATCAGCAATGGTGAGGTCATCTGTATGATGAAAATCTTGCCCATTCCGTGTATCCAAAGAAGAAGATGTCCTGGCCAGAAACAATCAAATCCTCCCTCCCTCACTTCATTTGTGTTTCTTTCTTTTTTGCTAATAACTTCTTTGCCCACCCTTCTTGCTATAAAAACCTTCCATTTTGTAAAACTCCCCACAGCATGCTCTCTACTTGTGAGATGGGATGCTGCCTGATTCATGAATCACCTAATAAAGCTAATTCAACCCTCAAATTTACTTGGCTGAATTTTGTTCTCTAACAATATCTTCATAACTTTGACCTCTGACCAATTTCAAACTGGCAAATTATATTTGAAGTTTTGGCAGACTCTGTGGGTTGACCAGGTCTGGTTGGCTGTCTTACTGCTAGAAGCTGCTTTGAGAATAATATTTGATTTAAAAGCTTGGAACCTAGAAAGAAGTTCCTCATTTATAAAGTGTCAGGGTCGATGCTTCTTCTTCTTCTTTTTTTTTTTTTTTAGGGTTGAGCTACTTTTGGGAGGCTTTTTTAAAAGCTTGAAAAATCAGCATGTATGTCTCCAGTGACCCAGTTTTCAAGAAGAGAATTGGCAGAACTAAGGGAGTACAGCTGGGAACCAATGTCCATGTTCCTGGCACAGCAGGATCACGTAGTGCCTGCCCCCTGGTGACAGAGGGAAAGTGAGATAACCTAAAAAGAGGCAGAAGAGTGTGAGCATCTATGTTTAATTTTCTTATTGAGCCAAACTGAAATTTTGAACAACATGTGCTGTTCTGGATTCAACACTCAATTATTCATTCTGTTCTAAGGTCATGTACACTCCTGGGAAAATTCAGCAGTTCTCATTCCATGGCTGCTCGTGCACTTGTGTCCACAGTATTCCACCACTTCTGAAATGCTTATTATTTTTCCATTTTTGGCATCGCTGAAATTGAGATGCATCTTAAATTGATGGCATCTTAAGCATTTTATCAGAATTTAATTGGCAGAGTTTTCTCTTTCTTATCATTCATAGCATATCAAATTTGATGAAATATGCCAATGGTTCCTGATGCAGAGCCATCAAGGGCAATGGTCAAAAATTCTTGGGATGTTTTACGGTGTAAAAAGCTGATTTTATTATAGTATGGGGATAGGAACTGTGGCCAGAAAGAGCTGCACTTGTGTTTGTGAGGAGTGACTGATTGTATATTTTTAAGTTTGTGGAGGGAGGGTGGATAGAGATAACTTTAAGTTTCCAAGGAATATCTGTATGGTGAAAGTAAGGTCTCCAGGACTTTGGAGGTCTCACTATTGTCAAGATAAGGTTGCTTTTAGCCTCCAATGAAACATGAATATGAAGGCAACCATGAGTTCCTTGAGCAATGTCACACTCTGCATGTGTCAGGTATTTATCAGTGGGCTGCAAGTTGTAAGGAGATTGAATTTTAGCTACCTTTCTCTTGTCTTTGTTCTCCTCATTAGTTTCCCCACTTTGGCTATCGTAAAAAAATATCAATGGCCAGTGCACCCTTGCATGCATTTTTATGTAAGAGGGATGTAGTATGATCTGGGCATCAGGATTTTTAGAAGCTCCCAAGAGATTTTAAAGTACAGCAAAGTTTGAGAACTGTTAAAATAAGGTATTTATGCCTTATTCAAGCTTTTTTCCAACTCGTAAGCTTCATGACCAGCATCCTTACAGATTCTATTTATTATATATGGTACACTCCTCTGTCTCAATTAATCATGTACTTCCAACTACATCCACTGATCATCCTTTATTTTCTCATTAGAATGTCAGCTCCAGGAGGGCAGGAATTTCATCTGATTTGTTCTCAGTTATATCCTCAGCACCTAGAACACCTAGACATATTGTAGACACTTGATAAAGATTTGATGAATGAATGGATATTTCTTCTTTTAAATTCAGTACCCTGATACACTCATTTCTCCCACAATTTCCAGTAAAAGTGGTATTATGTCTAGATGATTTCCAAATCTGGTCCTGTTTCCAGTGGTCATCTTTCAAGCCTGAATTTCACATTAAACTTCATTTAAAAACTTGAGTTCACCGTTTTCTATTCCCAACCCAAACCCTAACACCATCCCAGCCTGCCATATGTATCTACAGAATCAGTTTCCTCCCTGAGTCTCAAGCTTAATACCTTGAGTTATTTTCAAGTCTTGTCTTCCCCATATTTAGTTACTCACTAAGTTCTGCAATTTGCTTTTCTGAAAATTCTCTTGAATTTGTCCCTTCCTTTAAGTTGCCACAACACTGAATTTGTCTTCTTGGCTTCTGTTTATTCACATTTAAAATGACTTCACATCCACCTGCTAGCAATTGTTTGTTTTTTTTTTAATGCTTATGAAGGTTAAATATATGACACAAATAGCACAAAGGATGGGAGAATGTAAAGAGAATTACATTGTTGTAAAGTTCTTGTATTATTTGGGAAGTGATAAAGACAGTAACTTAAAGTAGATTGTAATAAGTCAAGGATGCATATCTTGAAATCTCTGAGATAACCACTAGAAAAATAATAGAAGAATATGTAACAAAATAATGAGAAAACATTTTAAAAATTGAGTAATACAAAAAAGGCAGGAAAAAAATAAAAAGAAAATGTATGATTAAATATAAAACAAAGAGCACAATAGTAGGCTTGAAACCAGCTCCATTAGGAATTACATTAAATGTAAATAAACTAAACATTCCAGTTATAAAAGGCAAAGATTGTCAGAGTTGATGAAAAAAATCAGTATGGAGAGAAACATTGCTAAGACTAACGTCAAGGAGCTTGCTATGTTTTCTTCTAGGAGTTTGATCGTTACAAGTCTTACACATCTAAGTGTTTAATCCATTTTGAGTTAATTGGTGTATATGGTATAAGAAAGTGGTTCAGTTATTCTTTTGCATGTAGCTGTCTAGTTTTCCCAACACCATTTATTGAAGAGACTGTCTTTTCGCCATTGTATATTCTTGCCTCCTTTGTTGTTAATTATCTGACCATATATGCATGGGTTTATTTCTGGGCTCTCTAATCCATTCCATTGATCTATGTGTCTGTTTTTATGCCAATACTACACTGTTTTGATAACTATAGCTTTGTAGTATAGTTTGAAATCAGGGACCATGATACTTCTGGCTTCGTGCTTCTTAAGATCATTTTATCTATTCAGGGTGTTTGTGTTTCCATACAAATTTTAGAAGTATTTGTTCTAGCTCTGTGGAAAATGCCACTGGAATTTTGATAGGGATTGCACTGACTCATCACTCTGGGCATTATGGACATTTTAACAATATTAATTCTTCCAATTTATGAGTATGGAGTATCTTTCCATTTATTTGTGTCTTCTTCAATTCTTTCATCAATGTCTTTTTAAAAATTTTTTAAATTTTTATTAAAAATTTTTTTTTACATTTATTTGTTTTTGAGAGACAGAGAGAGACAGAGCACAAGTGGGGGAGGGGCAGAGAGAGAAGGAGACACAGATTCAGAAGCAGAATCCAGGCTCTTAGCTGTCAGCACAGAGCCTGACACGGGGCTGGAACTCACAAACCATGAGATCATGACCTGAGCCAAAGTTGGACACAACTGACTGAGCCACCCAGGCACCCCAATGTCTTTTTTTTTAAAGTTTCTTTCTTTCTTTTCTTTCTTTTCTTTCTTTTCTTTCTTTCTTTCTTTCTTTCTTTCTTTCTTTCTTTCTTTCTTTCTTTCCTTCTTATTTGAGCATAGGTGACATACATTGTTACATCAGTTTTAGGTGTACAACATAGTGATTTGGCAAGTTTATACATTAGGCTATGTTCATTACAAGTGTAGCTACCATTTGTCATCATACATCGTTATTATAATATTCTTGGCTATATTCCTTATGCTGTGCCTTTTATTTCTGTGACTTTTTCATTCTAAAACTGGAACCCTGTATCTTCCATTCCCTTTCACCCATTTGCCCATCCCCCCACACTCTCCCCTGTGGCAACCATCAGCTTGTTCTCTGTGCTTACATGTCTGATTCTGCTTTTTGTTTATTTATTCCTTTTTTTTTACATCCACATATCAGCTAAATCATATGGTATTTGTCTTCTCAGTCTGACTTATTTCACTTAGCATGATATCCTCTAGATCCTTCTATTTGTCTCAAATAGCATGATATCATCCTTTTTTATGGCTGAATATTCCATTACATATATATATATGTATACACAGACACACACACACACACACACACACACACACACACTACATCTTCCTTGTCCATTTGTCTATCAATGGACATTTAAGTTGTTTCCATATCTTGGATACTGTAAACAATGTTGCATAGGGGTGCATATATCTTTTTGAATTTGCGTTTTGTTTTCTTTGGTAAGCACCCAAACAGAGGAATTATTGGATTATATGTTATTTATATTTTTAATACCTCCATGCTCTCTTCCACAGTGATTGTAACAATTTATATTGCCATCAACAGTATACAAGTGTTCCTTTTTTCCACATTTTTGCCAACACTTTTTAGTTTTTGTCTTTTTTATTTTAGCTATTCTGACAGGTGCAACACATCCCTTTTCATTTCTTATATTATTTATTTGAGCCCCCCTTCTCTCTTTTTTCTTCTTTGTGAGTCTAGCTAAAGGTTTGTTGATTTTATCTTTTTGAAGAACCAAGTCTTAGTTTCATTAATCTTTTCTTTTTAGTCTTTTTAGTCTCTATTTCATTTATTTCTGCCCTGCTTTATTATTTCCTTCCTTCTACTAATTTTGGGCTTCATTTGTTCCTTTTTTAGTCCCTTTAGGTATAAAGTTAAATTGTTTATTTGAGATTACTCTTATTTCTTAGATTTTGGTATGCCATATTTCTGTTTTCATTTGTCTCTAGGTATTTTTTAAATTTCTTCCTTGATCCAGTAGTTGTCCAGTAACATGTTGTTTAATCGCAATGTATTTGTAGCTTTTCCAGTTTTCTTCTTGTAATTGATGTCTAGTTTCATATCAATGTAGTCAGAAAAGATGCTTGATAGAATTTCAATCCTTTTGAATTTATTGTAACTTGTTTTGTGGCCTAAAATGCGATCTATCCTGGAGAATGTTCTGTGTGCACTTGAAAAGACTGTATTCTGTTGCTTTTTTTTTTCCCCTTAAAAGTAATCTCTATGCCCAACATGGGGCTTGAAGTCATGACCCCAAGATCAAGAGTCACATACTCTACCGACTGAGGCAGCAAGATGCCTCTATTCTGCTGTTTTTGGATGGAATGTTCTGTATATATCTGTTACGTCTGGTCTAAAGTGTCATTTAAAGCTGATGTTTCCGTAATGATTTTCTGTCTGGATGATCAACTCATTGATGTAAGTGGGGTGTTAAAATTCCCTACTGTTACTGTATTGCTGTCAATTTCTCCCTTTAGGTCTGTTAACATTGGTTTCACATATTTTGGTCCTTCTATGTTGGGTGCATATATAAGTGTTATATTTTCTTATGGGATCAACCATTTCATCATTAGGTAGTGCCCCTCTTTGTTTTTTGTTACAGTCTTTGTTTTAAAGTCTATTTTGTCTGATATGAGTATAGCTGCCATCAGCTGTCCTTTTGTTTCCACTTGTATGAAATATTTTTTCCATATCTTCACTTTCAGTTTGTGTCTGTCTTTACTTCTAAAGTGGGTCTCTTCTAGGTAGCATATAGATATGTCCTTTTTTAAAAAATTCTTTTAAGTTTATTTATTTTGAGAGACAGAGAGAGCAGAGGGGGGGCAGCAAGAGGGAGAGAGTGAATCCCTGGCAGGCTCCATGTTGTCAGCATGGAGGCTGATGTAGGGCTTGCACTCATGAACCGTGAGATCATGACCCAAGCTGAAACCAAGAGTTGGACGCTTAACTGACTGAGCCACCCAGGCACCCCTGTCTTGTTTTGTTTTGTTTTTTAAATCCAATCATACACTGCACATCTCTGCTCAGAGAATTTAATTCATTTACATTTAAAGTAATCACTGATAGGTATGTATTTATTGCCATTTTGTTCATTGTTTTCTGGCTGTTTTTGTAGTTCCTTTCTGTTCCTTTCTTCTCTTTCTCTCTTCTCTCACAGTTTGATGACTTTCTTTAATGTTATATTTAGATTATTTTCCTCTTCTTCTTCTTCTTTTTGCATTTACTTTGAGGTTACTATGAAGTTCACATATCTTACTTATCCTATGTTTGTAACAGTCTACTTTAAGTTACTGGCAACTTAAATTTGAACACATCCAAAACTACATTTTTATTCTCTCTGATGTTTAATGTTTCTGATATCACTTTTTATGTTTTAATTTTATGTATCCCTTAACTAATTATTGTAGTTTCTGTTAATTTTACTATTTTTGTCTTTTAACCTTCTTAATAGCTTTATAATTAACCCATTATCTTTACTATATATTTACTTTTTTCCAGTGAGATTTTTACTTTCATATGTCTTCTTATTATTAGTTAGTGCCATTTTTTTTTCAGCTTAAATATGTACCTTTATTTATTTATTTTTTTAAATGTTTATTTTCGAGACAGAGGGAGACAGAGCACGGGTGGGGGCAGGCAGAGAGAGATGGAGACACAGAATCTGAAACGGGCTCCAGGCTCTGAGCTGTCAGCACAGAGCCCAATGCGGGGCTTGAACCCATGAACCGTGAGATCATGACCTGAGCCGAAGTCGGACACTTAACTGACTGAGCCACCCAGGTGCCCCAATATGTCCCTTTAATATTTTGTGTAAGACTGGTTTAGTAGTAATGCACTCCTGTTGCTTGTCTGGAAAACTTCTCTTTACTTCCAACCTGAATGATAACCTTGCTGGATGGAGCATTCTTGGTTTGAAGCTTTCTCCTTTCAGCACTTTGAATATGTCATGACACTCCCTTTGGCTTGAAAAATTTCTGCTGAGAAATCTGCTGTCAGCCTTATGGGGTTTCCCTTGTAGGTAACAATCTGTTTTTCTCTTGCTGCTTTTAAGAGTCTCTCTTTAACTTTTGATGTTTTAATTATAATGTGTCTTGGTATAGCTCTTTTTGGGCTTATCATTTTTGGAGCTGTCTAGATTCCTGGACCTAGATGTCTATTTCTCTCCCTAAGTTAGAGAAGTTTTCAGCCATTACATCTTCAAATAAGTTTTCTGACACTTTCTCTTACCCTTCTTCTGGGAACCCTATAATGCAAATGTTATTCTGCTTGATGTTGCTCCAGTGGTCACTTAAGTTACTTTCATTTTTTAAAATTGTATTTTTCCTTTTGTTACTCTGTCTGGGTGAGTTTCATTGCTCTATCTTCCAGGTTGCTGATTCATTCTTCTGCTTTATCCAGTCTACTGATGAACCCCTCTAATGTATTTTTCAGTTCAGTTTTTGTTTCTTCAGCTCTGCGACTTCCGTTTGGTACTCTCTTATGTCTTCTATGTCTTTGTTGAAGTTCTTACTGTATTCATCCATTTTTCTTCTGAGTTTGGTGAGCATCTTTGTAATCATTACTTTGAGTTGCTTATCAGGTAGATTACTTATCTCCATATCATCAAGGTCTTTTTCTGAGGTTATATCTTATTCTTTCATTTGGAACACATTTCTTTTCCTGCTGATTTTGCTTGATTCTCTGTGTTTATTTCTGTGTATTAGGAAACAACATCTATCTCTCTGTCTTGAAGGAATGGCCTTGTTTAGGTGATGATCCTTTTCATTCAACCTTGCCCTAGTTCTCGGTTGTCTCTTGAACCTTTGTCTAAACTGCCTGATTTATTCTTATTTATTTATTTATTCATTTATTTATTTAGCGAGTGTGAGTAGGGGACAGTGGCAGAGAGAGAGAGAGAGAGAGAGAGAGAGAGAGAGAGAGAGAATCCCAAGCAGGCTCCATGTTCAGTGCACAGTATGATGTGTGGTTTGATCCCACAACTCTGGGATCATGTCCTGAACCAAATCAAGAGTTGGATGCTTAAACAACAGAGCCACACAGGCACCCTTAAATTTCCTGATTTATTCTTGATATGACCCTGTTATGGGAGATGTGCCAAGACCTGTCAGTGCTCCAAGGGGAGGTATTTCACTCAGCACCTGGTTTCAGGTTGATTGGAAGCCAGACTCTGAGGAGCAGCTTTTAAAATATGCATATATACACAGTCCTGTGGGGTTGCAATTGTAATGCCTGCTGTCCTTCAGACCAGGAGATCTGGAGGTGTCCCCTGTGTGACAACTCCAAAAATCAGGGTTCCAGATGAGTGTATAAGCTCCTTTCTGGGAAGTCTTGTTGAGCTGTAGGAAGGCCATGGGGGTATGGAATGATGATATCTCCCTGTTTACATTCCCTGGGAGTGCCTCCTTAGCCTCTAGGTTTGTGGGAAATCCTGAAGCTTGCCTCTCAGGCTGAAGCTCCAGGCTAAGGAAATAGGTTTTTTCACAGGAAGACTGCGAGTTGTAGCCTGTCGAGAACTGTCTGATTGTTACGGTCATATTGAGCTCTGGAACAGACCTCTTGGCTACCAAGGCTAGGCAATCAAGAGGTGTCCCCGTGTGGGCTGAGTGTGCCTGCGAGCTTTGGCAAGACTGCTGGAGAGTGTTGGGGGTGAGGCACCCTAGCACCGTCTAAGAGGCAGCAGGAACATGTCTTAACTCTTCTCACCTATGAGTTTTAGCAAAGCAGCAGGATAGTGCCTTGTCTGAGCACATGCTGGCTTCAGGCTGAAAGCAGGAGAATGCCATCGCCTCTTGCACTTGCCAGCCCTGGCCATGGGGCAGGGAAGTGTTGCAACCACCTGTGTTTGCAGACTTTAGCTATGGAGTGGGAGAACTCTGTGACTAGTCAGGGAGTGGGGGAGTGCTGCAACCATTGTGCTCTCTGACCTCAGTAAATGTCATGACCCCCTGGCCCTGACCATCCCAGCAAGTTGGCAGGAGAGTGCTATCTCTGAGCTCACCTGCCTGCGCTAGCAGGCCATGTGGAAAGAGTGCAACAATGGTGTCCTCCAGCACCTCCATCTCCAGAGAGCATCTCAACTGTCCCCTGGCCCTCTAGCTGATGTCACCATATCAGCATATATTTCCCTCACATATGGTCTAGGTGCTTTTCAAACTGCTGTTTTATGCTGGGTCTTGGGGTGAGAAAGACCATATGTGAGCCCTCCAAGAGGGGAATCTCAGTTTCCTATACCACTTTAGGACCTCCAAATGTTAGCCCCACTGTTTTTCCAAGTTAGACATTCTGGGGCTTGTCCTTCTGTTACAGATACTAGAGGTTGGGGTGCCTGATATGGAGCACCAACCTCTTGCTCCTCTGAGAGAAGCATCTGCCTGGTGAGATCCCTCCTTATTGTGTTCCCGGGCTGGGGGTGGGTTTTTTTGGTGAGAGTGTGTCTCTGACTCTCTTATCCATCTTGATGTGGTTCTTTAATCCTTTCTTTTGCAGAGCAGTTCATTTAGTTTTCAGATATTTTTCAGAGGGAAATTATCCATATGCAACTGTAGATTTGCTATGTCTGTGGGAGGACAGGAGTTCAGGATCTTCCTGTGCCACCATCTCGGACCCTTCCCTCAACCCCATTTATAATCTTCCCATAAGAGAACCACAGGCCTATATGACTTCATTGGAAAATTCCCCCAAACAATTAAGAAAAGTATTATCAATCTTACACAAACTCTTTCATGTAATAGAAAAACAGAGAACACTCTTCATATTTCATTAAGAGATCAACATAAACTTAATATTAAATCCTGATAAGGATATTGCCAGAAAGGAAATTTATAGATTGGTATTTCTTATGAACTCAGATGGAAAAATCCTAAAAAATAATCAATAAATCAAATACAGCAATATATAAAAATTATATTACATCATGAGAAATTTAAGTTTATTCCAGAAGTGAAGGTTGGTTTAACATTTAAAAATTGAGCAATATAATTCACCACATTAACAAAATAAATAATCTTATTAATAAAGAAAAATATTTGACACCTCTTTATGTTAAAAAAAACTCAACAAACTAGGAATAAAAAGGAACTGCCTTAATCTGATAAATGATATCTACAAAAAGAAACAACAAACACAACAAACAAAACAAAAAAGCCTAGAGCTAACATAATACTTAGGAGTGAAATTCTGAATGCTTTTTGTCTCCCTGAGTTTGGGAATAGACAAGGATGCTCATTTCCCACTTATGTCTAACATGGTAGCAAAAACCCTAGTTAGTGCAATAAGGTGAGAAAAATAAATAAGATACAAAGATTAGAAAAGAAGAGGTAAAAAAGTCATTATTTGCAGATGACATGATTGTGTACCTAAAAAAATTAGATTAAGGAAACTATTAGATTTAATTAGTGAATTTACAAGTTTGCTGGATATAACATCAATATACTAAAATCACGCATACTTTCCTACCTTCACTATAAACAATTAGCAAATTAAATGAAAATATCATTTATAGTAGCCATAAAAATTGCATGCTTAGGAGTAAATCTAATAAAAGGGGTGCACTAGATGTATCCTAAAGTGTACAAGGCACTGAAATTAAAGACAAGTTAAATAAATGAGGGGATATACCATGTTTAGGGATTGGAAGACTCAATATTGTCAAGACGTCAATTCTCCCCAAATTGATCTAGAAATCTGATGCAATCCCAATCAAAATCCCAGCAGGACATTTTCAAATCAATAAGTAAAAGACATTTCATAAAGAAGATATCTAAATGGACCAATAATATAAAAAGTGCTCTATAGGGTTGCCTGGTTGGCTCAGTCTGTTGAGCATCCAACTTTTGGTTTTGGTTCAGGTCGTGATCCCAGGGTCATGGGATTGAGCCCTATGTTGGGCTCTGCCCCGAGTGTGGAGCCTGCTTAAGATTCTCTTTCTCCCTGCTTCTGCCTCTCTCCCTCTCTTGCACTCTCTCTCTCTCTAAAAAAAAAAAAAAAAAAGCAGCAATATATATCATTCAATATCTGTGAGATGCAAATGAAAGCCATCATTATAATTTGCTGTGTATGTATCAGAATGGCTAAAATTGAAGTGTATTTGCAACGATACAGAGCAACTGGAATCTAAGCAACTGGAATATTACAGGTGGGAGTGTATAGTGGAGAATTGTTTGGCAGCATCTACTAAAGCTAAACACCACTGGGGCACCTGGGTAGCTCAGTGGGTTAAGCGTCCAGTTTTTGATTTTAGCTCACGTCATGACCTAAGGGTTTGTGAGATTGAGCCCTGTGTTGGGCTTTGTGCTGACAGGTTGGAGCCTACTTGGGATTCTCTCTCTCCCCCTCTCTCTCTGCCCCTTCCCTGCTCATGTTATAAACAAACAAACAAACAAACAAACTTAAAAAAAATAAATCTAAACACTGCCTACCCTATGACACAGCAAGATATTTATTCAAGAAAAATGAGCACATGTATTCACCAAAAGACATGTGCAAGCAAGTTCATAGTAGCTTTATTTATAATAGCCCAAACTGGAATAAATTCAAACACCCATAAACAGAGAATGGATAAACCAACTGTGGTTTATCCATACAATGGAATAGTTCTCAGGAATAAAAAAGAAGCAAACTAATGTGACAATATGGATGATTCTTACAGACATATGATGGGCAAAAGAAGCCAGAAACAAATGACTACTATTTGATTCTATTTATATGAAGTTCAAGATCAGGCAAAACTATCATGACAGAAGTCAGAATACTGGTTACTTTTTGAGGGTTGGGTGTTCATTGCAAGGAACTCAAAATAGTCTTCTGGGTGCTAGAAATATTTTATATCTTGACCTAATGTTTTAAGATTTGATGTTTGTCTAAGATTTGATGTTTTTAGTAAATGACGCTAGATCAATTGTATACCCATATGGAATAAAATTAGCCTGGCCTCCTACCTTACTTCCCTGAATTTATGTAAGGTATTTATAACAGACAATTTAGAATCATAAAGTCCCAACAATGAAGGAATATTTAAAGTATACATGACACGTCTTTAAGTTAGGACTATGATGTGGCATTGAAAGTGTTGTAAAGAGTTTGCTACAACATAGAAAATGCCTGTAATATTGGGTAAAAAAGGCAGACCACAAAAATTATAGATATAGAAATAGATATAGATATAGATATAGATATAAGGAATTATCAACATGATGTAAAAGAATGTACAGAGAAAAGCCTGGAAGAAAATGACACTAAAGTGTTAATAGTGGTTATTGGTTGTCTTGGGGTGGCAAAATAATGGGAAGACTTTTTTCTTATTTTTATTTTTCTGTAGCTTGCAAAATTTCAAGACTTCAATAATGGTAGAACTTTTAAAAAATAATTTTTTCCTTCCAAAACTAAAACTCTACCCTTCAAGTTTCTCTGCCAACTGCTGTCCTGCTTTATGAATTTTTTAAGCTTTTCTGCTTTCTGTTCTCACCACAAAATGTGTTTCCTACATCCTGTGGCTGGCTACTCTCAGCTGTCACCTCCTCATCTTGTCCCATCCTAATTCCAAGTCAGAAGGCCTTTGGGCTGGATACTATTTTTTTCTTTCTTCTTTAAAAAAATTTTTTTCTTAACGTTTATTTATTTCTGAGAGAGAGAGACAGAGCATGAGTGGGGGAGGGACAGAGAGAGAGAGGCAGACACAGAATCTGAAGCAGGCTCCATGCTCTGAGCTGTCAGCACAGAGCTCGATGCAGGCCTTGAACTCAAGAACTGTGAGATCATGACTTGAGCTGAATTTGGATGCTTAACTGACTGAGCTACCCAGGCGCCCTGGGCTGGATACTCTTAATTGTCAAGTTAATAAAGGATGCCAAAGGCAGAGAGCCTATGAACTCTCCCTTGTCCGTTATAATAGAGCTCAGGTTTTGTTTACAGGCAAATGCAATTTTTTTTTTTTTGAGAAAAAAAGCTTTATTTTCAAAGTCACAAGTAGTCTTCATTTTAATTTTTTTTATTAACTTGTTTTTTTATTTTTTTGCATTTACATCCAAATTAGTTAGCATATAGTGCAACAATGATTTCAGGAGTAGATTCCTTAGCGCCCCTCACCCATTTAGCCCATCCCCCCTCCCACAACCCCTCCAGTAACCCTCAGTTTGTTCTCCATATTTATGAGTCTCTTCTGTTTTGTCCCTCTCCCTGTTTTTATATTATTTCATCTGTTTCATCTCTTAAAGTCCTCAGATGAGTAAAGTCATATGATTTTTGTCTTTCTCTAATTTCACTTAGCATAATACCCTCCAGTTCCATCCACATAGTTGCAAATGGCAAGATTTCATTCTTTTTGGTTGCTGAGTAATACTCCATTGTATGTATATACCACATCTTCTTTATCCATTCATCCATGGATGGACATTTGGGCTCTTTCCATACTTTGGCTATTGTGGATAGTGCTGCTCTAAACATGGGGGTGCATGTGTCCCTTTGAAACAGCACACCTGTATCCCGTGGATAAATGCCTAGTAGTACAATTTCTGGGTCGTAGGGTAGTTCTATTTTTAATTTTTGAGGAACCTCCATACTGTTTTCCAGAGGGGTCGCACCAGCTTGCATTCCCACAAATGCAAATTTTCATGCATCTAGTGGGTAAGCATTTATTCGAATTACAGTGGTGGTGAGAAATGTCTCATTTTAGATATTCTAGGAGGGGCATTTGCAGCCCAAAGAGAAAACTTCCACCTCCGCTTCACAGGATCACAGAGCAGTGCAGTCATGTTGCAGCATGTATACACAGTGGGAGAAGTTGTGGCCGTTTATAATGCAGATTCTCAGACTCTGCTCAGACTGGATCAATTCTCTGCAAGGAGGGGCCTGGGCTTTGCCTCTTAATGTCTGTCTGGTGATTCTCCCCCACCCTCCTTCACTTTTTAAATGTTATTTGATACCAACATATGTTTTGAAAAATTATTTATTTATTCATTCTTGTTCTATTCTATTTCTTAGAGAAAGAGTGTGAGTGGGGGAGACAGGCAGAGGGAGAGAGCCCAAAGCTGGGTTGTTAACAATAATTTATTTATATTTATTTATTTATATTTACATATGTGATTTTCTCTTATGCCTTCCTCCTGCCTCCCTATGAGAAGTAACATTTTACATTTTGTGTTTACCATTCTTTTAAAATATTTAAAAATACAGTTTTTGTCTTCTTGGCATCTAGGCCTATAAGACATATTGTTTTAGTTCTGCTTGTTTTTAAAAAACTTTTTTGGCCTCAAGAGAAAGAAGTTTATTATTTTTTATGAATTTTTTGTGATAAAGTATATATAACAAATTTTCTGGTAACAGTTCTAAAGTGTACAATTCAATGGCATTAATTACATTTGCAATGTTGTGTAATCATCACTACCATTTCCAAAAATTTTCATCACTCCAAACAGAAACTCTGCACCCATTAAGCAATAATACTCCTCTGTCCCCTTCCCTAGGCTCTGGTAACCTCTACTTTGTGTCTATGAATTTGCCTTTTCTAGATATTTCATAGAAGTAGAATCATACGATATTTGTCTTTTTGTGTCCGGTTTCTTTCACTTAGCATAATATTTGTAGCATGTGCCAGAACTTTTTATAGATGAACAGTAGTCTATTGTACATATATGCCACGTTTTGTTTATCCATTCATTTGTTGAAGGACACTTGGATTGTTTCTACCTTTTGGTTATTGTGAATAATGCTGTCAGGAACATTGATGTACAAGAATCTTTTAGAGACCCTATTTTCAATTATGTTGGCTATATACCTAGAAGTAGAACTGCTGGGTCATATAACAATTCTATGTTTAGCTTTTTGAGGAACCATCATAGTGTTATCCACAGAGACTACACCATTTTATATTCCCTACAGCAGTATACGGCAGTTCCGACTTATTCACACCCTTGCCAACATTTATTATGTATGTATATATGTGTGCATATATGTGTATATGCACATATATATACACATAGATATATGTATTATATAATTTCAAACATATATTTTGAAAATATGTATATTTTAATATACTTATTTTATTTTGTTATTTTGAGAGTGATAGAGAGCGCGCACATGTGCAAACAGGGAAGTGGCAGAGAGACAGGGAAAGAGAAGAGAATCCCAAGCAGAGTCCATGCTGTCAGCCCAAGGTCTGACATGGGGCTTGATCCCATGAACTTGAGATCATGACCTGAGCCAACATCAAGAGTTGGATGCTCAACTGACTGAGCCACTCAGGGGCCCAACATATATTTGATTGTAGCCATCCTAGTAGGTATGAGTGCCATGCTGTGTGTGTGTGTGTGTGTGTGTGTGTGTGTTTATACCAAAGTTTTAAAATAATCTCTACACCTCATGTGGGATTTGAACTCATGACTCTGAGATTGAGAGTAGCATGCTCTTCCGACTGAGCCAGCCAGGTGCCTTGGCATCCTGTGGTTTTGACTTGCACTTCTGTAATGATATTTCCAGTGATGGTGAGCATCTTATCATGTGCTTATGTGCTTATTGGTCATTTGTGTATTTTCTTTTGAAAAAATGTTGGTTCAAATCATTTGCCCATTTTAAAAAGTAATATTTATTTATTTATTTATTTATTTATTTAAAAATTTACATCCAAGTTAGCATATAATGCAACAATGATTTCAGGAGTAGATTCCAGTGATTGATCACCTATGTGTAACACTCAGTGCTCATCCCAACAAATGTCTTCCTTAATGCCCGTTACCCATTTAGCCTATCCCTCCTCCCACAACCCCTCCAGCAACCCTCTGTTTGTTCTCTATGCTTAAGAGTCTCTTATGTTTTGTCTCCCTCCCTGTTTCTATATTAGTATTTAAAAACTTTTTTTTAATGTTTATTTATTTTTGAGACAGAGAGAGACAGAGCATGAACGGGGGAGGGTCAGAGAGAGAGGGAGACACAGAATCTGAAGCAGGCTCCAGGCTCTGAGCTGTCAGGACAGAGCCCGATGCAGGGCTCGAACTCACAGAGCGTGAAATCATGACCTGAGCCAAAGTCAGAAGCTCAACCGAGCCACCCAGGCGCCCCTCTATATTATTTTTGATTCCCTTCCCTTATGTTCATCTGTTTTGTACCTTAAACACCTCATATGAATGAAGCCATATGATATTTGTCTTTCTCTGACTAATTTCACTTAGCATAATACCCTCTAGTTCCATCCATGTAGTTGCAAATGGCAAGATTTCATTCTCTTTGATCGCCGAGTAATACTCCATTGTGTATACACACACACACACACACACACACACACACACACACACACACACACATCACATCTTCTTTATCCATTCATCCGTCAATGGCATTTGCCTATGTTTTCATTGGATTGTGTTTTTGTTGTTTTTGTAGAATATCTGGATATTAAATCCTTGTCAGAGATATGATTTATAAATATTTCCTCCCACTCATAGATTGTCTTTCCCCTTTCTTGCTTTGTCTTTTGATGCACAAAAGTTTTAAATTTATCTATTTTTTGTTGTTGCTTGTGATTTGGATCAAAGAATCTTTTTCCAAGTATGTTTGTTTTTGAGCTCTCTAAAAGTGTTATCATTCTTTTTCTTTAAAAAATTTTTTTAAATGTTTATTTTTGAGAGAGCGTGAGCAGAGGAGGGGCAGAGAGAGATGGAGACACAGAATCTGAGGCAGGCTCCAGGCTCTGGGCTGTTAGCACATAGCCCAATGTGGGGCTCGAACCCACAGACTGTGAGATCATGACCTGAGCTGAAGTTGGATGCTTAACGGACTGAGCCACTCAGGTGCCCCAAAGTGGTATCATTCTTTTATTTATTTATTTATTTTTAATTTTTTTTTTCAACGTTTATTTTATTTTTGGGACAGAGAGAGACAGAGCATGAACGGGGGAGGGGCAGAGAGAGAGGAAGACACAGAATCGGAAACAGGCTCCAGGCTCTGAGCCATCAGCCCAGAGCCTGACGCGGGGCTCAAATTCACGGACCGCGAGATCGTGACCTGGCTGAAGTCGGACGCTTAACCGACTGCACCACCCAGGCGCCCCCAAAGTGGTATCATTCTTAACGTAATCTCCTGAAACTTGCCACTTTCTTTCAAACTTATGATTTTCCATGTTTTTTCATTGTCTGTTCACTCTCACAGCTGTGTAATACAGATTGTCCCTGACTGAAGATCGTTCAACTTAATGAGTTTTTTCTTTCCTCCTTTTTAAAAAAAGTATAGTTGACGTACACTATTCTATTAGTTTTAGATACATAATGATTCAACATTTGTATATAGCATGAAATGCTCATCATGGTAAGTGTAGTTACCATCTGTCACCACACAAAGTTATTCCAATATTATCGAGTATATTCCCTATGCTGTACATAACATCCTTATGACTTAATTTATTTTATAAGTGGAAGTTCATATCTCTTAATCCCATCACCTGGATCACCTAGCTCCTCACCCCCGACTTCTGATTTTTTTGACTTTATGATGGTGTGAAAGCAGCATGCATTCAGTAGAAACTGTACTTTGAATTTTGATCTTTGCCCGTGCTAGTCATATGCAGGATGATAGTCTCTTGTGATGCTCGGCAGTTTCCAGTCAGCTACACGATCATGAGGGTAAACAATCAATACACTTAACGACCATTCTTTACCCACATAACCACTTTGTTTTTCATTTTCACTACAGTATTCAATAAATTACATGAGATATTCAACGTTTTATTATAAAGGAGACTTTGAGTGAGATGATTTTGCCCAACTTAGGGCAATGGGATTGTTCTGGGCACATTTAAGGTAGGCCAGGCTAAATTTTGATGCTTGATAGGTCAGGTGTATTAAATGAATTTGTGACTTACAATATTTTCAACTTAAGATGGTTTATCAGGATGCAGCCCTATCACAAGGCGTGGAAGATCTGTATTCCATTATATGAATATACCACATTATTTAGCCATCCCCCTATTATAAGTATTTTGAGTACAGTTGACACACAATGTTACATTAGTTTCAGGTGGACAACATAGTGATTCAACATCTCTATATGTTATGCTGTGCTCACCACGAGTGTAGCTACTACCATCGGTCACCTTCCAACGCTATTGCAATATGATTAATTGTATTCCCTGTATCTTTTATTCCCATGACCTATTCTTTCCAGAACCGGAAGCTGTAACTCCCTCTCCCCTTCACCCATTTTGTCCATCCTCTCAATCCCTTCCCTCTGGCAGCCATCACTTTGTTCTCAGTATTTATAGGTCTAATTCTGCTTTTTGCTTGTTTGCACCCATTCCCTACTGATGGACATCTATGCTGTTTCCAGTGATCTTGCTGTTACATCAGTGCCACCACCAATATCTCAAAGTGATTCTTTTGTACATTATAACTTAAGAACCACTGATCTTTTTTTTTTTTTTTTAATGAACAAAGCCGTATTTTATTGAGTTCAGTTGAGTAGGACTTGGAATATAGAGTGCAGACATTTGACTGAAGCGTACTGATTTTCCTCACCTGCTGTCTGTATTAATTACTGGATTACAATACCATGAGAACTACTGCCATTGAGCATGGTTTGCAGCAGCCTACAGTACAGCTTTAACCATTTTGTGTGATTTCTTGCAAAGAGCTATCAGAGAAGACAATAGATACATTTTACTGATTTCAGGTTGGAGAAGTTTTAAGCAATAGGGAGATGTCAACACAGGGTGAGGAAGATGATTGTGAAAAGGAAATGCTTTCTTTAGAGCCCTGTCTCAGCCAGGTTGCAGGAACATCTATAAGGCGTTTGAAATAATGCAAAGAAGGGTTTTTTGTTTTTTTTTTTTTTTCTCAGTGCTGAAAACTCTCCAAAACAAAGAGACACAGATTGACGTTTCCTCCCCCACTCCTGCACAGTGGCTGATTTCGGGAAACACTTGGGCAGCTACAGGGGGTCATGGCGTGGCCAGGCTTCTTTGGGGTTTGTAAAGAAACACCCAGGGGCAACTCAAGCGTGAAGCAAGAGCTCAGCTCTTAACAGGGATATTGTTTGTGGCTCTGTTACTGGAAAATGCAGTGACCTTAACAAGGTCAAAGTTGTGTAGACACAGCAATTACGAAACCCAGAAGGGGGTGGAGTGAGATACCGGAGGCATAAAAGCATCAGCAGGTAGCCCCCACAGCACTGCTCTTCCAACTGGCAGGACAAACCAAAGATGAGGTGAGTCCATGGTTCTGCCACTTCCCTCCTTGCCTTGCTCATGTCATCTTTCTCTGTGCACATCTTGTACCCACGGGACAGCTCAGGTATGGGGGGAACCAAAGGAGAGATGGAAATCAAGAACAAAGAAATAGGGCCACTGGGCTAAACTATAGCAAATTAAGGGGTTTAGTTTAGCGTGCTAAATCTTCTGCTTTTCTGCGTCCATGAGAATGTGACTTACTCTAAACAATATCTTTTTCCTCGAGGTTACAAAATTTTCATCTTTACAGGGGATGCCAGAGGCTCCCATAGTAGGCTTTCTGGTATTTAAGATATGTTTATTAGCAGATTTTTTTTTGTTTGTTTTAAAAAATGTCTAAGACCAATCAATAGTAACACATTTGAGTGACCCAATTAAGGCACTGAGATTTTATCAAAGCAAAAAAACCCCAAAAAAACAAACCTTTTTTAAAGGTTGAAATAACAAGACTACATACTTAACTAAGCAATCTCTGTACGGTTGGCTTCTGTCAGCGAAACGATTACCTGGTAGTGTCGCCTATGCGTCAATGCCCATGTCTACGGTCATGCTTTCAGGAAGCCCGTTATCTTCCTGGTGACCTTTTGGTGTTTTGGGGTTTCCTAAAGGCAAATCATCATAAATAGGAAAACCATAAATTCTGTATATTTAAAACATCTACTTATGGAAAAAATTAAAAAGCCTAGGGAATAGCATAAGAAATCCCTACTTTTCCGTCTTCAAGTTACCCACACTTTATTAGCTATTATCCTGTAGCCCAGCACCTTTGGTGTCTGAGGCTTTTTTTTTTTTTTTTTTCAGGAGAGCTCATTTATTATTAGCAACTTAATGTTTCCTAAATGCTGCCAGAAATTGAGGCCCACATGCCTATGTACCTTCCTATCTTGGTGGTTCCTCTCTGAGGCTCATGTAGAATTCCCAGCAGCACGGACCACACTGGAACCCAAGTGGACTGTGTATATGGGTGCTGGCAGGAGGCAACTTCTTGGTTCTAACACTTCCATGTAGCTTCTTCTCTGGCTGGCTAATGGGAGGGGTGTGTGTGTGTGTGTGTGTGTGTGTGTGTGTGTAGCAAGGAGACCAGTTGTGCACCCCTTCTTGTCCTGTCTCTGCAGAGCCCTGGGAGCTGTTGTTGCCCTCCTGTTCTGGGGGCAGCTTTTCGCAGTGGACACTGGCAATGAGGCCACGGATAACACAGGTAGGTCTTTGGGTTTGGGTGGGAGCCGGATGTCCCAGCACTTCTGGGTCTCATTGACCCTATCACATCTGCACCCTCTCTTTGGGAAGAGCCACTTCCTCCTTCTCATCTTAACCTCTGGTATTTCAGTCCCATGAAGAACACTGGAGAGCCATCCAGAAAAAAGGGGAGATGGCCTTCCCTTTGGCTTCCATTTGACGTGGAGGGCAGTTGATACGCAGAACAGCTTCTTCTCAACTCTTTTCATGGGTCTCTGGGATGAGTTTCTGAACATGAACCCCCTCTTCCTATTGCATTTCCTTTGCAGAGGTCAGCCTTCCAAAGCCCCCAGAGATTGAGAATGGCTATGCGGAGCACTTTGTTCGCTACCAGTGTAATCCCCTCTATAAACTGCGCACCGAAGGAGACGGTAAGACCTGGACCATGTCCCTGCACACTCCTCCATCCAGGCCTTTCCATGATGAGTGGGGCCAAGGGTGATGGGCCAGAAAACTTACATGTTCTCCTTGGAACCAGAAGAGGTAGATTCTAATAGCGATTTTGTCACCAGTAGCTGTGGCCTTTTGGGCAAATTAACTTTAGCTCCAAGTTTTCTCCTTTGTTAAGGGGAGGTGATAACATGTAGCCTACTCATCTCAGAGTGAGATCTACATCTCCAAAAGGAGATGTGGTTAAAAAAAAACAAAAACCAAAAAACAAACAACTAAGGGTGGTGCCAGTGATGACAAGGGGTGGTCCTTACTAGTGAGTACTGTGTTCCCAGCACTGTTCTAAGTTCTTGATGTATATCTGCTCACTTAGTTCTTACAAAACCCTGTGAAGAGATACTGTTACTCTCATTTTGCTGATGAGGACACTGAGGTACAGACAGGCTGAATAACTTGCTCAAGTTCAGGTAGCCTGTAAGGTGAACAGGCAGAATTTGAACCCTGGTTCCTACTCTGTAGTGTGTCTCCATGACAACAAATCTGTCCTGCTGGGCTTCACTGCCCCCCCCCCGCCCCGCCCCCCCCCCCGCACTTGGCTTCTAGTACACTGCTCTTCCCTTCCTCCCTCCCTCCCTTCCCCTCTCTTTCTCTGATTCTCTTTAAACACCTCCTCTCTTCATGCTGGGTCCAGATTCAGTGTCTTTTAACTCTTTTCTATCCTTTTGTTTCAGGAGAGTATACATTAAACAGTGAGAAGCACTGGACAAACAAGGCCATTGGAGAGAAACTTCCCGAATGTGAAGCAGGTAGGAAGCCAGGGGCCCTGGGAAGCTGACCAAAGGTAGGTGTTGAGAGTCTAGTGTGTGGGCAGGCACATCCTTCCTGAGTGGCTTCCTCTGAGCATCACAGGGCCAAGATGAGGGACCTGGGAGAACCCAAAATGGCCAGGCCGATAAGTGAGCATTTGGGTGATGGCTCTCCAAAAAAGTGCACTAAGGATCTCCTTCATTTGGGTCTTTGGGGTATTGACTGAATCCACTGTCCACATTGCCCCCAGAGAATCAGAAGGCCCTGTGTATACAGAGAGGCCGCCTAGGCAGCCCAGGGTCAAGTGTACAGCCAGCTCCAGGAAGAACTAGTCATGGGAGGACAGAACAAAAAGAAATCCATGGTAGTATGAGGCAGCAGGTTGGAGACGGGTTAGGACTTCTAGTTCCTGTTATTAGGAAAAGCTACTGCTCCTTCCCTTTCCCTCCTGGGACGGGAGGATTCTGTCTGCCCTCTTCTATGACTAGTGGTGTAGAATCACTAAGCTGCCTTCTAGCTAAAATCTGAGTTCCAGCCAACGCTGCAACAGATGGCTCTTTATTTAGGGAGAATGAATTTTTATAGCTTCTCACCCTCACAATGACTTTTAGGGAAAGTCTCAGCATTGAGATTTGAAAATCTCAGCACTACTTGTTTTTTTTCATGAGTTAGAAAAGTAGGAAATAGAACTGTGCCCTACTGATGTAAACAACTTTATAAAAAAGAGCCACTTTAAACTGTCAACAATGGAAATGGGGGGAGCAGGTGGTAAGGCAAGGAGTGTAAATATTCCTAGCTGTGCAGAAATTAACACAACAGTTTAGACAGCAGCAATTGCCAATGCTTTGCCCCTCTTTCCTACACTGGGAGACTCACATTTCTGCTCCTGACTTTCTTGCTTTCCTTGACAGTGTGTGGAAAGCCCAAGAACCCGGTGGACCAGGTGCAGCGGATCATGGGTGGATCAGTGGATGCCAAAGGCAGCTTCCCCTGGCAGGCTAAGATGGTCTCCCACCATAATCTCACCTCGGGGGCCACATTGATCAGTGAACAGTGGCTGTTGACCACGGCTAAAAATCTCTTCCTGGGCCATAAAGATGATGCAAAAGCAAAAGACATTGCCCCAACTTTGAAACTCTATGTGGGGAAAAATCAGCCTGTGGAGATTGAGAAGGTGGTTCTCCACCCTGACTACTCCAATGTAGACATCGGGCTCATCAAACTCAAACAGAAGGTGCCCATTGATGAGAGAGTAATGCCCATCTGTCTACCTTCAAAAGATTATGCAGAAGTGGGGCGTGTGGGCTATGTGTCTGGATGGGGGCGAAATACCAACTTTAATTTCACTGAGCTACTGAAGTACGTCATGCTGCCTGTGGCTGATCAAGAGAATTGTGTGAAGCACTACGAAGGCAGCACAGTGCCTGAGAAGAAGTCATCGAAGAGTCCTGTAGGGGTACAGCCCATACTGAATGAGCACACCTTCTGTGCTGGCTTGTCTGAGTTTCAGGAAGATACTTGCTACGGTGACGCTGGCAGTGCGTTTGCCGTTCACGATGAGGACGACAACACCTGGTATGCAGCTGGAATCCTGAGCTTTGATAAGAGCTGTAGGGTTGCTGAGTATGGCGTGTACGTGAAAGTGCCCTCCATCCTGGCCTGGATTCAGGAAACCACAGCTGGCAACTAATGCTGTCTGGCTGGGAGCCCTAGCCTGACAGCAAGACTTTACTCTGGAGGAGGGGAAACTAGATGGGAGGAGAGGGGATAAAATGGGGTATGAAGCAGTGCTGAGTCAATCAATAAAGGGATTTCTTTTGAGTCATTTCTGTGCTGTTTTTAGCCTCAGGCCTTTTTTATTCTCTCATTTATGGTACAGCAGCAGCTAAGTGGTATAGAGTCTACTAGGAGTGTGGCAGAAAACACCCCAAGCCAACTCAAAATCCATAAGATGAAATAAACTTTCCCACCCTGGGGATCATACTCATTGACTGAGTGCCTACCAAACAGCAGGCCTCAGAAAGGTCACTGTTACCCTGGTTTCATAGACAAGAAAACAGACTTGGAGAAGTTAAGTGATTTGTTTAAGGCCATACAGCTTAGATAGTGAGTCTGAATTCACTTTGAACCCAGGTCTGTCTGGATATGAACTTCAGCTCTCTACACGGTATCCTCTTCTTTGAAGTGTGTTAGGGGAAAGAGTGCGGGCTGATGAGGAAGAGGCTAGCTCAACGTGGGATGAAAACAAGGGTTTTGGCACAGGCAGTATTTTATTATTTGTGCTCCAACACACCAGCACTTCAGAAAACAAAGTAAGATGGGGTAAAGGCAGGCAGGACTTCTGGACTTGCTGAGTCCAGATCATAGTGTGGCCACATGTTTGCCAAGTGCCTTCACTTCCCTGCCATCGGTCCCTGGTTTCCTTCCAGAGGGGCTTAAAACAGCTGATCCCTAACATCCCTATGAACATTCTGGAACTTGGTAAAGAGTTACAAGTCTCTTCCTCAATAGGGTATGCTTTTCCCAGTTGGAAGAAACCTATCCTTTACTGGGAGCCAAATGCAAGCCACCTGAGTCTTCCCTTTCACAAAGACAGGGTCTTGCTATTAAGGGTCTCCCAGAAGAAAGGTTTCAGAACCCCTGTAAACAGAAGGCTCTTCTTCTAACTTCTTCTATTCCTTCCTGCTGTTTAAGCCTTCAGTACACTGACCTTTCATTAATGTACCTTTGTGTCCTATGAAAATATGGCCTCTCCTTCTCATGGTATAAAATGCTGATGTCAGTATTCTCGCACCAGGATCTGCCCTTCACTGTGAAGTTGTCCTCAGGTGTACTCTCTAGATCCATCCACACTTTTCAACAGGTTAGAGCTAGTAGAGACCAATGAAGATCTTGCATCTATATTCTAAAAGCTGTGAAAGAATAGCCAGAAACTGAAGAATTATACACACACATAAACAAAATATCTCTCAATACAGTTCTTTTTCAGTTGGTATAGCTTTAGCACTAAATTTTCTTGAAGAAAAAACACTCCACTTGTCTTGAAGAACTATCTGATTGCACTAAGTGGCTTCTGGCCACTGTCCTGAAGAAAAACAGTAAGAAAAAACTTTCAGCATTTTCTCAATTCACTTATCATTTCCAGCTTCCTCCCCAGCAGCACCTCCTGCCCTCCTGGTCTACCCCTTGGATTTTAGTGACACTGAAGTCCGCGTGGCTCTCTGAACATGTTCTGCTGTCTCCAGCATCTGGGCTTCTTCCTCCTGGCACCCTCTCCTGAATGCCTCTCCCTTTCCACACAAGTACGTCCTACCCTCCTTTGAGGTTTGGGCATTGTCTCCACTAAAAAGCCTTCTCCCATTCAGGAGTCACTTGTATTTCTGTAGCATGGAGCACAGGGAAGGCATTTGGTATGAACTCAATCAATACTTGTGGAATGGAAAGTAACTAAGATAGGAACAAAAACAATAAAAAAAAAAAGGGGTGCCTGGGTGGCTCAGTCGGTTAAGCGTCCGACTTGAGCTCAGGTCACGATCTCACAGTCTGTGAGTTCGAGCCCCGTGTCGGGCTCTGTGCTGACAGCTCAGAGCCTGGAGCCTACTTCAGATTCTGTGTCTCCCTCTCTCTCTGACCCTCCCCCATTCATGCTCTGTCTCTGTCTCAAAAATAAATTAAAAAAAATCAGGACTTCAGAGAAACATTCCCTAAAGACCTCAGGAAGAAAGAAGATATGAGAATTTTATGCATGCAAGTTCTAAGTTTTTGTTGGTATCTGAGCACCTACCACATGTCAAACACTGTGTGACTGAAGTTGTGACAGAAAATCCAACTAACAGTGATAGGCAATGAAGACATTTTATTCTTTCTGGAGGGAGGCAGGTTTAGAGTTCACTAAGCAGCTCAATAGCATCATCAAGGACCCAGGTTTTTATTGTTCTTCTCCACACATTCACGTTTCATCCCGGGGCTGGTCCTAATGGTCCTGGGATGGCTGCTACGGTTCCACGTCGTATCCCTGGAGCGGCTCTCTCCTGTCGTCAGCAAAGGATGCAAAAACCCACAGTGGCCTTCCTTCTATGCCACGTCAATGAGAATCAGGACGGGTGGTCATCTCTTCTTGCAGAAAAGGCTTGTAAAGGAAGCGCCCACTAAGGGGAGAATGAACTTGCAGAGACAGTGTTGGTCTGCACAGAGCTGGGACATCAGCGTCTGGCAAGCAAATCCACGTCTGGCCCACTGCCCTCTGGGTCTGCATCTATTCTTTTGTTCTACAAAGTCAGTATCCAGAGGCCCAGGGAGGTTTTGAGAGAAGCAGGGACTTGTCAAGTGGTGGCAGGTTATGCCAGGGCTGCTGGCAGAGCAAGAATTCTTCATAAAGTTATTAAAATGGGCAAATACCACAAAGATGTTATTTCTAACAATTCTGACATCTCTTTCCAGTCTTGAGTCCTTGAAGTAAAATCCTCTTCTTCAGAAAGTGGCAGAACTTGGACTTCTGGGAGAAATCTGCTGCTACTTACTAATTTGTTTAGCTCAAATTGGGTGCTGGATGGTAAAGGTTCAACGTCCCATTTCTTGGGCAATTTAATAAAAGCTAGTCAAATGAGCAAACTGGGATACTGTTTTAAAAGTTCAAGCCAGATGGGGCACCTGGGTGGCTAAGTCAGTTAAGCGTCCAACTTTGGCTCAGGTCATGATCTCACAGTTTGTGAGTTCGAGCCCTGTGTTGGGCTCTGTGCTGACAGCTCAGAGCCGGGAGCCTGCTTCAGATTGTGTCTCCCTCTGTCTCTGCCACTCCCCAGCTTGCAATCTCTCTCTCAAAAAATAAAAATAAATAAATAAAAGTTTAAACCAGAAAGTTTCCAAAATAAAACATTTTTTCACTATCTGTAGAGAAACATTTATTCCAAGAGAAACTGAGATAACAGGGACTGGAGACAGGAGAGCATGAAATAAATACATGAGTGGAGAAACGGGTGAGGGGGAGGGTGTGTGTGTGGGTACATTTAGGGTAAAAAAAATAAGTACTTCTGCTCTTACGGGAAATGATTTTCTATTTTACTTGTATATCAAAGTCAACATAAATATACTAGCCAATGTTTAGAAGGATTCTGTATCATCTTAACGAATAAAGAGAAGCACAATAAAAATTAAAAAAAAAATCACGCTGGGGAAATTGACCCCGGTGGTCTTGACTGCTCTGGGGTTTGCAGGGAATAGACATTTAAGCATCTCTGCCCATTGCAGTGCCAGCGTGGTCTTCTACTTGCGGGTGGGGTATTTTCTACCCAAGTCAGCACTCTTCTCTGCTGGGATGCTGAACACATTTTCGAAGGACTCCAGGAAAACGGCACAGCTGGGTTCAGGTACTGTTTCTTTTCTTTTTTTTTTTTTTTTTCAACATTTATTTATTTATTTTTGGGACAGAGAGAGACAGAGCATGAACGGGGGAGGGGCAGAGAGAGGGAGACACAGAATCGGAAACAAGCTCCAGGCTCTGAGCCATCAGCCCAGAGCCCGACACGGGGGTCGAACTCACGGACCGCGAGATCGTGACCTGGCTGAAGTCGGACGCTTAACCGACTGCGCCACCCAGGCGCCCCTCAGGTACTGTTTCAAGATGTGCTTTTTTCTTCAACTTTGATAGTCATGAATGCGTTAAATGTCTTGATAGAGAAGGTCATATTTGGGAATATTCTTGGGATCAATAGGACTTTGGACAATAAGCTTTCCCCTCATTGCTCCTCGATAAATTACTTCAACCAAATCTATGAAGTCTTGCTTGGTTTTGAAACTTCCCACAAACTTAGTGTGATCGGGAGACCTAGAGAGCACGGGAGAAAAAAAACCACGCTCAGAACTTTTAGCGATTTCTCACTGCAGACCTTCAGGATAAACAAAATGAAGCACAGTTCTGATACTTTCTGTTCCTGAGGGAGACTTCAGACATAAAGCTCAACATTGATTTCTCCGTTTGTGAGTACAGGGCCCATTTGATACAGGATTAAACGCAGAGCCATGGGCCACTGGGAGGGCACGTGAGCCCTACCAGGTGAAGAGCCTTCCTTTCAAAATCTACCTCAATTTCTTCTCAGTTCCTTATCAAGTAGAATTCCCTGGGCGTTGGGATGGGCATAGTTGGTTGCCGCTGCTGTTGGCCTTGCCGTGAAGAACCCGTTAACTGGTCACCGTCTCTGAGTTCCCCTCACTTATACTTTTGAGTGGGGGGGTACAAAATCGTTTTTTTTTTTCCTATTTCAAACATCGGTTATGTTCATTACAGAAATTTTTTAGAAAAAAACATTACCAGTGAGGTCAAAGGCCGCATTTTGGTACATATTCTTCCAAAGTGTGTGTGTGTGTGTGTGTGTGTGTGTGTACACACACGTGTGTATACACGTGTGTTTCTTTTTTCAAAATCATGGTAATTATATCATGCAAACTATTTTGTAATGTCCCAACTAACATAAAACCTATTTCTTTCAAAGTCATTAAACTTGTATTTACAACATCATATGAAACTGACATCTAGTGTCCTTCTGTGAACATCTAGTTTCTTTCCAAGTATTTTGCTTTCTAAATAATGGTGGGATGAATATTTAGGCAGCCAATTTTGCCCACTTTCATGATTATTTCCCTTTAGATAAATTCTTGGAAATGCAATTGCTAGGTTGAAATTTTTACATATTTAAGTTGGCAAATAGTGTCATAAATCACATTTTAAAAAGACTGCACCAGGGGGGTGCCTGGGTGGCTCAGTCGGTTAAAAGTCCCAGGTCATGATCTCATGGTTGTGAGCCCTGTGAGTGGCTCCACATTGGGCATGGAGCCTGCTTAAGATTCTCTCTCTCTCCCTCCCTCTGCCCCTCCCTATCTTGAGCATGCTCTCAAAAAAAAAAAAAAAAGAATGCATCAAATTAACTTCTATCACCTGTATCCTAGGAGAATAAACAGCTTTAAAATAAAACAGGTAATGGTTAATGCACTTTCAAGTAGATAATGACAAAACAGATACAAAGATCTAAACAAGCAGACACCTGAACCACAGTGAGAAGTGTTAAGAATTATGGACACACTGAAAATACATGTTGAGTGCTAGGATGCTGACTGGATACAACGGAAGGTGTTAAAGATTTCATGGTGCTTATTCTTGACAGAATTGAAGAATGACATCAGAATTCTCTGAGTAGCAGAAGATAGGACACTTGGCTAGAGAGAAACATGTCTCAGTTTGCCGGAAGGAACACTTCTTTCATAAATGCAGCCTACCAGTCCCAAAAGTTTAAGAACAATGACACATTTTGTATTAAATGAAATTCCTAAGAAACTTTTAAAAAAGCTGTTCTATATTTTCTACACCAAAGGGTAGTTAGTGCTGCACAAACTGTTCAATTGTTTCCTACTTACGTAGGAGGTTAACATTTGCCAGTCATACTGGATACACTGTCATTTTTGTGCCAAAGTTTCACATGACCAAGGAGTGGGTCACCTGAGGACACAGCACCAACACAGGGCTCACAGAGCCACCCTCATAGGCAGGTGAGTTACTGGAACTGCTTGGTTGAAAGAACCCCTCCCAGCTGCAATGACTTCAGGTCAATCTAACTTACCCATAATCCACTTTCATGTGCTGCCCATTGAAGAAGAACACAGTAGATGGAATATAACTGATGTCAAAATAGTGCGTGTAAACGGGAGTTTGGTCCACATCTACCAGATATATAGCAGCCATTTTACTCAGGTCAGAAGACGTCTTAGAAAGCTGCAAATAGAGACATGCAGGTTACAATGAGAGGCAGCTAAATCTCCCCTGAGTTCCACATTAGACACAATGTAACCTTATCATTCAGACAGGGCCCTGGGTGAACTGTGTAAACTGTGTGAATACATTTCTCTCTCTTTTTTTTTCAATTGATTTTTGGTTGTAAAAAGCTTTTATAAACTTCTTATAGATTTATGAAATCCATGTTCGCTTAAACAAAAACAACTCAGAAATATACACGGCAGACACTGAAATTCCCCCCAATCTTCTGCCTTCCAATCCCCCCTTAAATGATAATCATAATAAAAACAGTGAAGGCTTGTCTGGCGGGTTATTACACGTTAAGTGTCCAAAGTGCTTTATGCTTATTAACTCATTTGGTCCTTACAACATTCATATGAGGTTATTATAGTCCCCACTTCTTAGATGAGGAAACTGGGTAATCTGCCCCTGGTCACACAACTTAAGCAGTACAGCTGGGATTTGAACTTGGGCAGCTTGGCTTCAGTCTATACTCTTGGCCTCTGATACTCCCTTCCCTCTATGGCTGAGGGTATAATCCTCTGGCCCATTCCTCCCTCAGATTAACACATCAGCATTCATTTTTCATCACAGAAATAAAGATTCTTATACTGGATCCACACTGTGTGTGGCAGCAATAGAAATGGTGTGAAGAGGTGTTAGTTCTGGGATCAGTCTCTCTCTATAACAGAGACAAGAATAACCACATTTTGTCCCATACCCCCCTCCCTACTCATCAGAGTATGAAGACGTGTTATGAAATCAGATTACCATCAGGCACACACTGGAGGCACCACACTGGAAAAGCTTATTTGCAGGCAGAGAAAAAGAAGTTCGAACCCCAGCTCTGCAAGTTACTGGTCTGTCCTGTGGGAAGTCACCTGACGTCCCTGGCATTCATCTCCCTGTGTGGGAGTAGTAACAGTGATGGTAATTATTCCACTGTTGTGAGCACAGAGTAAATAAGTGCTTCTGGTCCTCTACTGCTCTGTTGGTGAAACTGAACTTGGATGGCTACTGGTGGGGAGGGACGTCTAGGACAGATTCAGCAGGATCACGGGTCTGGGGGCTTAGCTCAGGGCAGGCACATGACCAGCTCCTAGTGAAAGCATGCCAGCAAATGAAAAGCAGTATCTCCAGGCCCGGCCACTGCCTTTCATGCACTTTGTAGATGTTGAAGTGAGAACGTACAGATTTTTAATAAAAACCATTTATTTAAAGAATTCACTTACAATATCATCTAGCTGCAGACAGACTGGATCCTCATCTCTCCCAAATCGGAGAACTAATACCTTCTCTGCAGTACTTTTTATTGCTTGGTCTACTTCTTTTTTGCTAGTTAGCTTGGGCAACAGGAAGCTCATCTTGCCATAATCCAAATATTTATCCTTACTGTCAGTCCTGAAATACAGTTGCAATATTTAAAGACAGATTAAGTGTATGAGTCCTAATTAAAAAAAAAAAAAAAATTTGTAGTAGTTAATACACATATATTTTATTCTCAGAGGAAAGAAATAGTTTCATACAACATAGTATCACAACAGTAAAAAAAAAAAACAACACACTAAATGCACAAACTGCTGGCAAGTCCACCAGCTTGAAAAGAAACATAAATACAAAAAGGCGTACTGTGGGGGCGCCTGGGTAGCTCAGTCGGTTGAGCGTCCGACTTCAGCTCGGGTCATGATCTCGTGGTCCGTGAGTTTGAGCCCCGTGTTGGGCTCTGTGCTGACAGCTCAGAGCCCGGGGCCTGTTTCAGATTCTGTGCCTCCCTCTCTCTCTGACCCTCCCCCATTCATGCTCTGTCTCTCTCTGTCTCAAAAATAAATAAACATTAAAAAAAAAATTTCAAAAAGGCGTACTGTGAAAAATCTCCCTCCCTCTCTCCGCCCTCAACTGGCCCTGTTAGTACTGGCCTGTTTCTCCCCACACAGCAGGTAGCTACTTTCATTAGTTTCTCATGTATCTTCCAGTTTTGTTATGCATTTACAAAAACATACAAATGTGCATTCCTATGTTTTTTCCCTCTTTTACCCCAAAGACAGGCTATTCTATCTGCCAGGGTTCTAGCAGGAGAAAGATAACATTCTCAAATTTGGTAATTTCGAAAGATTTTCACTAAGGCAGGGTACAGGCACACACCAGGTACAGTGCTGTACTCGGGCTAGTAAGAGCAGGGCGCTGTTCCCACCCTGAGGCCTGAAGGAGCTACAGCAGGGAGTAGTTAGCACAAGTGTGTGGTGGGGAACGCCGGGTGGAGAAGGCTGTCATATAGGGGGTCAGCCTGCAGTTAAGGGATGCAGCCACTCTTCTCCGTCTGTCTGATCTCCTCCTACTGTGCCCACTGGGTGACTCACACTGGAACCAGAGGGCAGGGGAGATGCAGAGGGCATCCAAGTCTCGTGGTCCTGGAGCAGTCTAGAGAAGGAAAGAGTGCATCTGGAGAGGCAAATGACAGCTGTCCGGCACACATACTTTACCCACTCTTCTTCACTTTGCGCTTTTTTACTTAGCATGCATAGACCTTCCCATATCTATACACACGTTGTCACAGAGACATACTATTTCACACACGCACCACACTTTTAAAACCGTCTTTTACTGATGAAGTATTATCATGAGCCCCCACCCCCACGTGACAAACAGATAGATTAAGAGTGTGTGTGAAAACCACAAAATAAACAAATCATAGGGGCGCCTGGGTGGCTCAGTCGGTTAAGCGGCGGACTTCGGCTCAGGTCATGATCTCGCGGTCCGTGGGTTCGAGCCCCACGTCGGGCTCTGTGCTGACAGCTCAGAGCCTGGAGCCTGTTTCGGATTCTGTGTCTCCCTCTCTCTGACCCTCCCCCGTTCATGCTCTGTCTCTCTCTGTCTCAAAAATAAATAAACATTAAAAAAAAATTAAAAAAAAAAATCATAAAATACTCAGATAAAAGGGAACTAATCCAATTCCCTCATTTTATAGACTTGTTTGCTTATAGTTTTGGTTCTAGCTACAGCACGGACTAGAATCAAAGCCACCAAATTTCTTTCCTTCTAAAGTTTTTTATTTTATTTTAGAGGGAGAGAGAGAGCACGCAAGCGGGGGAGAGAGAATCTTAAGCAAGCTCCACACTCAGCACGGAGCCCATCATGGGGCTCGATCCCACGACTCTGGGATCATGACCTGAGCCGAAATCAAGAGATGGATGCTTAACTGCCTGAGCCATGCAGGTGCCCCCAAGCCACCAAATTTCTAGTGCAGTGTTCCTTCTGCTATAATAAGCTCCTGTTCTTATGGTTGAGAAACTCTATTTTTGAGTCCATCCAGAAGAACTCCACCGGGGTACTTGATATTTTATATTTGGCCCCCAAGTTGGCTAATGCTATGAAAAGGGAGGATTTCTTTATGTGTGTGTGTGACAAGTCACATTTTAAGACAAGAGTTAATAAAAATGTATATAGGAAATGAAATTGTTCCTGTAATAAGTCATACTTTAGACAGGCAAGCTGATTGCTAGGAAGGACTTCATCAAATGTCAGTAGCAGAAAAAATTACTGATAAAAGGGAAAGTCAAAGTGAGGATGGATCTATCCCACCCTAGAATTCAAACAGCAACTCCAGTTCTGATAAAGAGGAGGAAAACTAAAGCCACACCTAAGAAAATGTTCATAGCAAGGGATACCAACAGAGACTTCACAAAAGAAGAGGTACAAATAGGCAAAAACATTTGGAAAGTTAAGCTTTACTAGTAAAAAAAGAAAAGCAAATGGAAGATTATTTAACAAAGCCATTAAGTTGGTAAAGGTAAAACAATATTGCAAGAGTGTGAATAAAGGGCCACACATTCTTACTTGCTGCTGGAATGCACAGAAGCAAAAACTTTTCCAGAAAGAAAACAATTTGAGCAACAACTGCATTTCTGAGAATTGACACGTCCACAATGATTTATTACATTCTTAAGGTGAAAAACTGAAAACAACTTAAATAGCCCAAAATAGGAGATTGGAAAAAAAATGATAGTACAGTCCTTGAACATACTATTACACAGCTGCTAAATACTGTTACAGATGAACATTTCACATACTGAAAAGTTCTCATGATAAATAAGTTACAAAAAAGTATATAAAGTGTGATCCCACTGCTGTACAAAACCTAATACAAATGTATACATTTACACAGAAATAACTAGAAATAAATATCCCAAAACACATAGTGGTTATCTCTGTCAGTGAACAGACAGGTGACTTTTATTTACATCGGAGTGAGAGTCTTCTTCCAAACTATTCGATATACATACATACTTAATATATATATGCTTAATGATGCCTGTGGTTGGGCTGCTCCTGGCCCACAAGTGCTAGGGAAAACGACACCTACTTTCTTTGTACAAGTCACCTCCTTCTCTTCCACTTGACTGTTCGCAACCCCGACCACTTCTCCGAAATGTCGGCACACAGGCGGTTCCCGTCTTCTACACCAAAAGCAGCGACCCTAACACAAAGTAACCCAGGGGCTGCCGCCCACCAACTCTGGCGGACCATTTATAAAACCGGAAACGGAAAAAGAATACTCACTGGCAAGTAGATAAACTTGCGGTCCTTCCCCTCAATAGTCCCACAAGCCGACGAGATTATTCGTTACTCTAGTCACCGCCCACTTTGCCCGCCTTTGACAGGAAGCCTAGCGTCACTTCCGCCCTTATTAAACATGACCGACCTCCTTCCCTTTCTTCTTAGAGCCGAGGCGGGGCCTCGCCTTTCAGGCTAACTATGATTGGTCGCGACGAGACTCGGAAATGTCTCTGACCAGGGTTCCAGAGGAGGATACTCTAGCGTTGAGTGCTTGGTTGCTTTCTATACCACACTTGGCGCCAGGAACTGGCGGTTTCCGGGCTGCTCTCGATGGTTATCTCTGGACGGATAGAGGGGATCGCGCAGGGTATTATGGGACAATAATGGCCGCGCTCAAGGTTTGGGATTGGCTTTCTGAGGCGATCTGAGTGAGGGGTGGCGGTGCCGGCGCCCCGAAATCTGGGACAGGAGGTCCCAAGAGTCGGATTTGGCGAGGTGAGTGTCCTTTCTTTCTTCTTGACCTGACCTTCGCCAATTACGGCAGCTCCAAGCGGCGGATATGGGTCCTTCGCTCAGGTTCCGGTCCGAGTTTGTGGTCTCGTCCCTGTCACCCAATTTGCCTTTCTTACCCTTGGGATGCTGCACCGGTCCGGGCTTTCCCGTCCTTTCTCCTTGATCTGGTCAGTACTGCTGCCTGGCTGCCCAGGGGTCATCCTGCACCCTTCTTTAGGCCTCTGCATTGGCCCCCTCCCAAGCAGAGGCCGAGCTAAGTAGGGCTCCTTGTGTCTTTCTTCTCTGTCATAGTGGTATCTTTACTATGTGATCTCCTCTACTAGAATGTCAACTCCAAGAGGGCGGGATTTTTGCCTGTTTTGTTCTTTGTTCTTTTCCTATTGCCCGGAACAGTGATTGGGTCACAGAAGGTATTCGATGAAAAATTGTTGAATGAGTAAATCTAGTCTTTCTAAATTTTCTATTCTTAATTGGCTTCTTTGTCACTAATCATTCTCCAGAATCCAGTCCTTTTAATTCCTTATTTGTTATTAGCAGCTAGTTAAGTCCTATCAGACTCCTTGTCTTGTGCTATTGGGATCTTCCTTTGCTGTCTCTACATATGTTTGTTTTCCTGTTCTCCATTAATCAGTTTAAATTCATTCATTCATTTATTCACCAAACTTTATTTCACTAGGTGCTGGCTGTAGTAATAGCAAGATAGACAAGGTTCTCTTTGGCAATCTAGGAGTATATTTTTTAGTTCCTGCTACTGTTGAGCATAGCATATATATGTTTACCTTCCTGTTTAGATTTCCTCACATGCACAGAAGTCACCAATATGCAGCTCTGTCTTTTCTCTTCTGCCTGATGGCATTTTTCAAAATGCAACTCTTGTGTCTGTGTTGATATTATGTTTGGCAATATTTCTCTGTAGAGCCGTGCATGTTAATTAGAACTGGGCAAAACATCCTGGATTCTGGTGGTACCCTACACCTTGACAGTTCCTTTGCTTCACTGACTTACTGAAAGAGGAGAATTATCCAAGCACCTAGAATCGGTGTATAAGTGGATGGTGTGTAATGGGACGTAAAGAGGAATGAATTTGATACACGTTGAGTGTCAGAAAATCTTATAATCACCTTAATACTTTTCAGGAAACCATTTCATAACCTAGTGTTTCTTGTTAATATTTTTGGTGAACATGGATTGTTATTAAACAAGATCCCAACTGCCGGGAGGTAATTCTTTTCTACAAAACACAGCTGGTCCAAAAAAATCCACTAGTATATGGATCACATAGTATATGGTAGCTTTATACCCCAGCATGTCTACTCTGCTGTATCTGTAGTTTAAAGGGAGGGAGAGGTAGAAGGGCTCATGTAGAAAATGTTGAGCCCCGATTAGTACAGAGAAGCATGGCAAATAAAATAACGTGACAGTTACTTTTATGTATGGCTTTATGGTTACAGAGAGCTTTCGCATACACTTTCTTGTGGGATTCTTATAATAATTCCGTGGACTAAATAAAGCAAAAAATATTTCTGTTTCACAGGTACAGAAATTATGCCTAACCAAATATTAAGTTATCTGCTTACAATCATACAAGTAGAAAATATCAAAAGCTTGCATTCTAATTGAGGATTCTGACTTCAAATCTAGTGGTATTTCCCCTACAGTGCCTTTCTAGATGCCATCATGTTCTAGTAAGTGTCCTTCGTGAGGACTGTGCTTGCCTGGTATCCTCTTGGATCCCGGTGTTTGGTGGGTGTGTGAATGTGTGTCTGTTTCTGATGTGTATCAGAGTGGGAGTAGGAGGATCTTTTGAGATTGTCAGTGACATAATGGAAAGATTTTGGCAAGAGGTAGCTAAGCAAATCCTGGTCTTGATGGGGAGGTTAACTCCCTGAATATCCCTGTAACTTCAGTTATCCTGGGATATAGCAGAGCTATACCTTTTCTCCTTTTATATCCAATACAAAATGGGTTGTCTTCCTTACACAGAAATCCCAGAGCCTGTCATGGAGGACACCAGCGAGGATGCCTCGATCCATCGATTGGAAGGCACTGATCTGGACTCTCAGGTTGGTGGTCTTATTTGTAAGACTAAAAGTGCAGCCAGTGAACAGCATGTCTTCAAGGCCCCTGCCCCCCGCCCTTCCTTGCTGGGACTGGACTTGTTGGCTTCCCTGAAACGAAGGGAGCGAGAGGAGAAGGACGATGGAGAGGACAAGAAGAAGTCCAGAATCTCTTCCTACAAGGACTGGGAAGAGAGCAAAGATGACCAGAGAGATGCTGAGGAGGAAGATAGTGACCAAGCTGGCCGACATAGCCGAAAAGACAGGTAAAGGCTTTTGGATGGGTTGACCAAAAGGGAATGAGAATGGAGGCCAGGGAATAACATCCCATGTTGATTTCTGTTTTCTTGTTGGACATATAGATCTTTATGGTTTTATTATGATTCTGTAGTATTCAAGTAGATAGGAACTGATATTTTCTTCAGATGTGTGGGGAACATTCAAAGGTGACTAAAGAGTAGAGCACAAAGATTAGAAATGATTTGGGTTGTTGCCATCAGTAAGCCTGTAGGGAGATTAAGTGGAAAAGGTCAGGTCACCCAGCCAGCCCCCCTTTGGAGGCAAGGTTTTTCTCCTAAGGAGGGGCGTTTTACCACTTGCCCTCTCTGTTTCAGGCATTATCGATCTGCTCGGGTAGAGACTCCATCCCATCCTGGTGGTGTGAGTGAAGAGTTTTGGGAACGCAGTCGGCAGAGAGAGCGGGAGCGGCGGGAACATGGCGTCTATGCCTCGTCCAAAGAAGAAAAGGATCGGAAGAAAGAGAGATCACGGGATCGAGACTCTGACCGCAAGAGAGACAGAGGTAACCAGCCCAGCCTAGTTCCTATAGCCAGTAAGCATTTGAGTGGACATATCAGCTTCTTTCCTGTTGCAGGAATTTTTCTAATGCCTGATAATTAGGGAGCCCTGTTGGTGTTGATAGTGTTGGGGTTGGGAATAGCAGGCTGTTTAAGAGCTGTCACTTGCAGCATAGCTGCTTTGCTTGAGTGTGTAGTTCTCGTTTAATTATGAAAATTGGTGATAAAGGCAATACCAGGCAGTGTGTATAAGAAACCAGAATTTACACTGGTGTTGGTGACAGAGAAAGGACAGTGCTGTGAAGCAAAGCTGGACATAGAATCCAACGCTGGCTTTGCTCAGTATTATTTAAATTTTATAGCTTATAGATTGGTAACCATTAACAGGTATTCATTGTAGACTTATAACTATTGTTTTTTGAATTCTTGCAGGAAAATAACTGTTACTGTGAGTTTGAAACTTTGTAGCCAGTAACTATTTTTTCCCCCTGAAAGAATGGGGATATGTGAGTTTCAGGAGCCCATGGATCGCATTAGAGCAGTGCAGGTTGCACCTGTGAGTGAGTGGGAAGGCCTGTCCTTTCTCTAGGGTGAAGATGGGTGGAAGTTAGGATGGGACACACATTTTCTAAGCTCTGCACGTGACTCTTGACAGATGAGAGGGATAGAAGCAGACACAGCAGCAGATCTGAGCGGGATGGAGGGTCAGAGCGCAGCAGAAGAAATGAACCAGAGAGCCCGAGACACCGACCTAAAGGTAGACCGAGCCGTTGCTTGTGGTGATTTGTCAGGGGTCAGTGTATACAAGGCAGCGTCCTCAGTTGATATGCCGTGGGCAGAGTCAACTGCTGGTTCCACTATGAACTTCTTGGAATACTTGGTTCTGAGTCAGGTTGGAAGGCCCTGGACCTCCCTGTTGAGACGGATATGCTCCTCTAAGTTGGTAGGCCAGTGGACTGAATGGCCAGTTTTCCAAATGGCAGGAAAGAATAGGGAGCTGGGGAACAGAAGAATTGATTAAAAATAATTATTTAGGGGTACCTGGGTGGCTCAGTCGGCTAAGCATCCAACTTTGGCTCAAGTCATGATCTCACGGTTCATGGGTTTCAGCCCCGCGTCGGACTCTGTGCCGGCAGTGTGGAGCCTGCTTGAGATTCATCCTCTCTCTCTCTCTCTCTCTCTCACTCTCTCACTCTCACTCTCACTCTCACTCTCACTCTCACTCTCTCTGCTCCTCCCCCACTTGTGCACACACAACACACACTCAAAATAAATAAATAAACTTTAAAAAGTTGTTTATATTTAAGAGGAGTATGTTTGCTGAGAGAAATTGGATATTCTTCAAGATGTTGTAAACACATTAAAAAAAAGAAAAGTGTTATAAATACGTGAAAACTGGCCTATTAAAATCCAGATACCTTAAAAATTGTCAAGATTGTGTTACAAGTAGATATCAAGTCTATCGATAGTGAAAGAAAGAGATTTGGGGAATTCACTTTTGGCTGATAGCACTAGAGCCGTGTCCCAGTGAAGTTAGAGGTTTCCGGTGGATGTGTTCTTTGTCGCCCCAGATGCAGCTACCCCTTCAAGGTCTACCTGGGAGGAAGAGGACAGTGGCTGTGGTTCCTCAAGGCGCTCGCAGTGGGAATCGCCTTCCCCGACACCTTCCTATCGAGATTCTGAGCGGAGCCATCGGCAGTCCAGTCGAGATCGCGATAGGTGATGTTCTGGGCAGAGCAGCCCAGTTTCTCTGGGTGGGTGGCAAAGGGTGGACGTGATGAGCGCAAAGGGATCTGGGCTGGGGGAACAGATGGCAGCTGGGGAACATGTCTCAGCTTAGTGACTTAGTGATGCTGGTTACACGGTCTCCCAGGTCTGTGAGGAGCAGGTACTCAGATGACACACCTCTGCCAACCCCATCCTACAAATACAACGAATGGGCCGATGACAGGAGACACCTGGGGTCCACACCCCGTCTGTCCAGGGGCCGAGGTAAGGCAGGGGGAGGGAGGGGGACAGGGAAGCGGGATCACTTGTCCCAGTGAGGCTGAGCAAAGCTGCGCTTCTGGAGCTGCGCGGTTTTGCAGGGCTCTTGGTGGGGCTGGGGGTGTTTGGACTGACCTGCTGCGTGTTCTCCTTCAGGAAGACGGGAGGATGGCGAAGAAGGAATTTCATTTGACACAGAAGAGGAACGGCAGCAGTGGGAAGATGACCAGAGGGTAAAAACCTTATGTCTTTGAGGCACCGAATGAGGAGTGGTGGACCTCCATGGGTGAATGGGCCACGAGTGACGCTCTGGTGGAATTGGACTTCGATGAGGGCAGTTAGCACTGGACAGTCTCTAGAGCCGAGCTGGATTCAGTCCCGAAGCCTTGGAGTCTCTCCAGAGGCACAGGCTCCTCTGTGAAACTTCTCACCTGCCACTGGCAGACCTGTTTTAGTTAAGCGTTGGTGCCACCGTGTGGTGAATGTAAGAAGTGCCGTCACGATGGGCGGCCACATAGTCCGTTCCCGCCTGTGTCCTCCACATGGCTTGTCCTAGAGCACATGGTCTTCCTCCTGCACCTCCCACAAACATTGCTCCACCACACCAGTGACTTCTCACCAGACACCTCCCCTCTGGTCTTGTCTTGCACATAAACTCGATCTGTTCTTTGTTTTCACCGCTCTGTCACATCGCTGCAGCAAGCTGACCGGGACTGGTACATGATGGATGAGGGATACGATGAGTTCCACAACCCCCTGGCCTACTCCTCTGAGGACTACGTGAGGAGGCGGGAGCAGCACCTGCATAAACAGAAGCAGAAGCGCATTTCTGCTCAGCGGAGGCAGATCAATGAGGTGGGCTGCTGGCGGTAGCTGGAGTGAACCCGGCTGGCGTTGGGCATGTGGGAGAAGTGCGGGCCTTGTGCACATGGTGGCAGCGCAGGTGGCCTCTCATCGCTGAAGTATTGGGTGTCGCTGTGCCTCTAGAGTGTGAGGAGGGTGGGCGTAGAACCTTTCAGTAGTTATCTCCTAACATCTCTCTCTCTTGTAGTCCTCCTTCCATGCTGGGATGGGAACTAGTAGGGTGTTCTTTGTGTCTCTGCGTGGGGCCGTGGATGCTTGCCATTTGTGTGTCTGTATAGAGGTTCTGACTCACATATAAAGGGCTGCTGCTTGGAAAAAATGTCGCTGGTGGTTTGGGATCAGTCACTTTTCTTTCTTAGGAGCCACAGGGTACAGAGGCCTGTGACATGTCTACGGCCCAGGCCTCGCGTGGCCCTTCTCTCAGGACTTGATGTGTGGACTCTCCCAGTGACCTTTCAGATGCCTTGTGGTTGCAGTCTGAGCGCGGCCCCCCGTTGTGTTCTCATAGGATAATGAGCGCTGGGAGACCAACCGCATGCTCACCAGTGGAGTGGTCCATCGTCTAGAGGTGGACGAAGACTTTGAGGAGGACAGCGCAGCCAAGGTGCATCTGATGGTGCACAACCTGGTTCCTCCCTTCCTTGACGGACGCATCGTCTTCACCAAGCAGGTGAGGCCGCTGGGGCCTGAGAGAAGAAAGCTCAGATAGAATTGAGCTGAGAGTGGGGGGAAAAAAAAGAGGAAAAAAAAAGCCCCCATCCCAATAGGATAGAAATCCTTTCATTTATTAGGGCTGTCATGAAGTGGACCTTCCTGTTGAGTGTAACAATCAGTGGAGGATTCCTCTTTTTCCCCAACCTACAGCCAGAGCCTGTGATTCCAGTCAAGGATGCTACTTCTGACCTGGCCATTATTGCCCGGAAAGGCAGTCAAACAGTGCGGAAGCACAGGGAGCAGAAGGAACGCAAAAAGGTTGGTTTCTTGTCCTTTGGGGCCTGGGAGTCTGTTTTTTCTCTTTTTAGAAATTGCATGAGCTCTCATGGGTAGAGGTCCTCTTGGAAGTTCGAGGACACTCACACAGCAAGAACCAGCTGTTGGAGGAGGGCTTCGTGTTCCTCCACCAAGGCCTTTGTTAAGACAACCACAGGGCCTGATGCTCTGGTGGCTTGAGGTAGAAGAAGGGAATGTGGGCGCCGGGCCACTGCGGCTTTGTGGGAATTTACCACCTGCTAGATGGAGCCTCCTGTGCAAGTGGGATTGGTTTGCCTTGGACCACAGTTGTGTTACACGATGGAGCAGACTTTCCGTATTTTTTTTAGGCTCAACACAAACACTGGGAACTGGCTGGAACCAAGCTGGGAGATATAATGGGTGTCAAAAAAGAGGAAGAGCCCGATAAAGCGCTGACAGAAGACGGTAAAGTGGACTATAGGTAGGAGTCTTGGTCAGCAGTGGGCTGTCTCCTGAGCCTGGGGCCCTCAAGGACACTTGCTGGGGAACTGAGAGAATTTGTGGCTCATGAACAGAAAAATTAGGTCACTTTGGATCTTCTAGTCTGTTCTCATCCCTTCCTCCTGGTCTCTCTTCTACCATCTTCAGCTTTTCCTAGATATTATTCCTGCCACCACCACTACTACTGCTATAGGAGTGACCTCAGTGCCTGTCAGCGTTAAATGCCTCACAGATACTGACTGAATTCTCAACGACAGTCCCACGAGATAGGTGCTCTCCTTCCCATTTTTTGTGTGTAGAGGATGAGACCCAGGGAGGTTAAGTAACTTGTTTGAGGTCACCCAGCTGTAAATGGAGCGATGCTCAGACCCAGACATTGTAGCTTTGGAGCCTGGTGTCTTAGTCATGGTGCTGAAGTGTACTTCTGATGTTCAGTGTTGGAAGGTAGGCTTTGCCCCCTTAGATTTCAGTTTAATGGAAGGAAGAACCACTTTTAACAGTGTTTTGAAAATAGGAAAGATTGTTTTTACCAGGGAGTGGCTTCCCTGTTCATAGAGGTATTTAAGCAGATGGTAGATAGCTGCCTGTTGGGGTTCACACGTTGGGTAGATGGCTGGACTCAAATGTCCCTCCTGAATCTCATCCTTTGAACATACTGAAGTCTTACTGAACTGGCATCCAAGTGAATAATTCCCTGCACCCCTCTGAGAAATAACCCAAATGAGAAGTCAGTACTGATGGTCAGCCCTTGTTTATAAATGTAATCCCGTAGGCATTAATTGTTAGCTGACTGAGAGTGATGGAGAAATTAGAATAGGAAGCCTGACAGGGTGTGGGGGGAGGTCTGAAAGGGGGACAGGACTCTCGGGAGAGTGGCGGGCAGCGGACATGTGGACACCCACTGGCAGCACTGAACCGCTCTCTCTTTGCAGTCTTGGGAAAATTACAAAATTTTTTGGAGTCTAGGCGTGTATACATGTGTCAGATATTTGTGTGCTTTCAGTAGAAGCTGGAGGTCACTACTAAGTGGGACTATTTTTTCTCACAATTCTTTGAAAATGAAGCTTTACAGACCATGCCATCCGCCATCCTGCCAGGAGGAGAGAGGAGGTCTGACCCTGGTCAGGACTCTGTAGCCATGACTCCTCCATTTAGCCTTTCGAGCATTGAGCATTGTGCTGGGTATTCTGTACAAGATAATTACCTGGTGATCTCAGTTCCTCTTCTGGTTGAGCTTTTTGGGGCAGAGAACTGGCCCATTTGTTAACCTGAACTCCTCTGAGTCATACTTAGTTTTCTTTGCCCAGGGAATGTTGGGTATGTTGTGGATGATGGTTCTCAGACCGCAGTTCTAGTCCCTTAGGCCAGAGGAGACGAGAAACATCTTGGATCACCTGGCTGCTCTAGTGTCTCAAAGATTTCTTGCGTCTTGTTGAGGTGGGTCTTGTTCTTGGGTGTAGGAAGAAGGACAGTAACCCAGTCAGGAAAAACAGTGTGGGAAATTGTGCAGGGTGCTTAGGCTGCTGTGTGTTCTCAGGACGGAGCAGAAGTTTGCGGATCACATGAAGAAAAAGAGTGAAGCTAGCAGCGAATTTGCCAAAAAGAAGTCGATTCTGGAGCAGAGGCAGTACCTGCCCATCTTTGCTGTGCAGCAGGAGCTACTCACTATTATCAGGTAACTTGTCTAGGAATTCCAGTGTTGACTGGGTGTCCCTTGGGTCCCTTGTGTTTACTCAGTAGCTCTTTTACTTTGGGCTATTGCATCTGGTAGAGAAGGGAGAGAATTTTTTCTTACCTGACCTCCATACCCTGGGCTACTTTGCATGAAGTAATAAGCAAAACGACTTTGCTCTGTTATATTTCATTTGTTTAAACCTCACCATTTTCTTTTTTTTTTTTTAATGTTTTATTTATTTATTTTGAGAGAGGCAGGGGGCATGAGCAGGGAGGGGCAGAGAGAGAGAGAATCCTAAGCAGGCTCTGTGCTGTCCACGCAGAGCCCAATGTGGGGCTCAATCTCACAAACCATGAGGTCATGATCTGAGCTGAAACCAAGACTTGGATGCTTAACTGACTGAGCCACCTAGGCACCCCTAAACCTTACTATCTTCTAGACATTGTAGGGGGTGTCTTCATTCGGGGCTGTTTTCCCAGGGAAATCTGTCTTTAAGCAGGCGTGCTCCTTGGATAGCCAGACATAGGCATAGGAGGTGGCACCATCTTGTTGGAGAATTGGAGGTGGCCATCCGCCTGACCTGATTTGCCCTTCGTCTTCTTTCCCTTGTAGAGATAACAGCATCGTGATTGTGGTTGGAGAAACAGGGAGCGGTAAGACCACCCAGCTGACACAGTACTTGCATGAAGACGGTTACACGGACTACGGGATGATTGGGTGCACCCAGCCTCGGCGTGTGGCTGCCATGTCGGTGGCCAAGAGAGTCAGTGAAGAAATGGGAGGAAGCCTTGGTGAGGAGGTGAGTGGGCACGAGGGCTGAGCTGTACAGCTTCCGTCCTTTTGAGCTGACCTCCTAAGGCCTGGGCCCAGCATGGGGTATGCGGGCAGTGAGCTGGGGCCCAGAGCTTCTGAGCTGTCTCTCCCTGACTTTCAGGTGGGTTATGCCATCCGCTTTGAAGACTGCACCTCAGAAAACACCTTGATCAAATACATGACTGACGGGATCCTGCTCCGGGAGTCCCTCCGGGAAGCAGACTTGGATCACTATAGTGCCATCATCATGGACGAGGCTCACGAGCGCTCCCTCAACACTGATGTGCTCTTTGGGCTGCTGCGGGAGGTGAGGGCTGTGGGGCACAGTCTGTCTGCACCTGTGGGGCTTTGATGCATGCCCTGTTGGTAGTTCATGACCGAGGTACTTCGGGTGGGCTGGGGTCTTGCCTGGGGGATCCAAGAGGGTCTCTGACAGGCCTGAGTTTGCTGAGGCCTCCAGGTTGCCAGGTTGAGACCTGGGTTGTAGTTTATTCTGTTCTTGCTCAGCCAAGAGACTCCGGGTTCTCTTGGCCGTGGCTCTATGGGTTTGGTCCTCAGGACTGTTAGGAATCTAATGTGCCCATGTGTCAGCTTCAGCTTGTTTCATCTGTGAGTAATGTTGCTGAGATTGGAGGGAGGGAGCCAAGTGTTCCAAATCTATAGGGAAGCCTCGGACTGACCTCTTCTCTCAGGTGGTGGCTAGGCGCTCAGACCTGAAGCTCATTGTCACATCGGCTACTATGGATGCAGAGAAATTTGCTGCCTTTTTCGGGAATGTTCCCATCTTCCACATCCCTGGTCGTACCTTCCCTGTTGACATTCTCTTCAGCAAGGTACTGAGGCCTCCTTTTTGAACCATTCCTGACCTCTGATGAGAAGTCAGTTGGAGGGCATGGGGTAGGGAACTGAGCCAGGAAAGGATTTTGGGGTTACCGTGGGGCAGATGGGGCACTCTAGCTCTAGGTCTGAGACACAAAGGACTGTACTCGGGGGAGGTCTAGTTTTATTCTTTCATTAGAGCAGCAGTGCAGGGTCCAGAGAGGGCAGTCAGGCCCATCTGTAGCCCTGAAAGTCCACTGGCTCTATCCCTATACCAGTGACTGACCACCAGTTCCTGAGGGATGTCCAGCCTGCATTTCTCTCGATGCTTCCCTTTGACCATGTCTCTGACTGGTGTTGCAGACGCCGCAGGAGGATTATGTGGAGGCCGCGGTGAAGCAGTCCTTACAGGTGCACCTGTCGGGGGCCCCCGGGGATATCCTTATCTTCATGCCTGGCCAAGAGGACATTGAGGTGCGTGCCTTGGTCATGACCATGATGAGCAGGTAGGATCCTACATATGGGAGTTTGGGGCTCTGGTATCTCATGGCTCTTCTCTGTGCCCTCAGGTGACCTCAGACCAGATTGTGGAACATCTGGAGGAACTAGAGAATGCACCTGCCTTGGCTGTGCTGCCCATCTACTCCCAGCTGCCTTCTGATCTCCAGGCCAAAATTTTCCAGAAGGTGTGATAGCAAGAATATCTGTCTTGGGTACCCACCTTTGGGTCTCCCTGGATTTTCCCAAGGGAGGACTAGAGAGAGGGGTGGGGTGTGCTCTTTGCCCTGTGGAGTCTTTCCTACCTGAGGGCCTACAGCCTTCCCTCTTTGTACATCCTGCCTGGTTCTAGGCTCCAGATGGAGTTCGGAAGTGTATCGTTGCCACCAACATTGCCGAGACATCTCTGACTGTCGATGGCATCATGTTTGTTATTGACTCTGGTTATTGCAAGTTAAAGGTAAGAAAAGACACAGGCACTAGGGCCCTGGGCCTTCACCTGAAGCTAACTCAATGTAGTAGGTGGTGGGAAGGCAGGCCCTGGGTCTTTAGCCCTTAAACGAGGGAGGGACTTGGATTTAAGAGGCTAACATTTGAGTGCTGATTTTGCTGTGCACTTGATTGACTTAATCTTTGTGATAACGCCATGAGTTAGATGATTTAATAACTCTGTGCAGATCCACAGAGCTGGTATTTGTGGGGAAATTTCTTAAGGTTCCTGGTTTCAAAAGGATGGCTGCCAGGGCACCAAGGTGGCTCGGTGGGTTAAGCGACTGACTTGTTATCTCAGCTCAGGTCTTGATCTTAGGGTCATGAGTTCACGCCCCATAGTGGGCTCAACACTGGGCATGAAGCCTACTTAAAAAGGAAAAAGGATGGCTGTCTGCATTGCTAAAACACTGTACTCTGTGCTGCGTAGCAACCAGGGTTTGTCTGTCTTTGTCTCAAGGTTGCCTCCCTCTTTCCCCTTACTCTATGCTTAATCAGCTCTTTATTGTCCCCTCCTAGGTCTTCAACCCCAGGATTGGCATGGATGCTCTACAGATCTATCCCATCAGCCAGGCCAATGCCAACCAGAGGTCAGGGCGAGCCGGCAGGACGGGCCCAGGTCAGTGTTTCAGGTAGGAGCCCTGTGCTAGCCTGCTCTCTGGGGCAGCGCTGGGATTGCTGAGTGTGGAGCCCAGGCTGGGGCAGTGGGGACTGGACTGTGATCCAGCACAGGGATGCTGGCCCTAGGATCCCTGAGGCTCGGGACTGATGGTGGGGCTGCCACTTGGTGGTTTGCTCCTCATATGCTGCTGAGCCAAAGAGTAGCCTTTCCAGATGGCTTGGAGGTCTGAGCACCTTTGGGTGTCAGGCAGTCCCATGTTGAACGTACCTGCACCTGAAGACTCTCACAGGCTAAGTCTGAGCAGATTATATCTTGGCTCCTGTTACACTTCTGCAGTTAATTTTTCTGATTTTCGTGTTTTAAAAAATAACGTATTCGCTACAGAAATTCAGAAAATACAGAAGAGCATAAAGAAAACAAAACCGAGCCATAAATCTCGTCCCAGGCTCATTGGTTCCAGAATTGAAACAAATATGTAGGAGACTCCAGCAGAAGAGTCAATTGGCAGGACTGATTTGAATGGGTGGAAATCTGGGATTCAGAGAGAACAAGGCAGGTGGGGAAAGAAATGAGAACTTGTCCTCCCTGCCTGTGGCTTTCTTCCGTACTGACCTCTGTGGGGTGCAGGTGCAGGTGCAGGGCAAAGCTGGGGTAGCATTGGGTCTTCCACTGCAGGGACCCCTGCGCGGGCAGCTGGGCCCCGAGGCGGTAGATGCAGCAGAGTGTGGTCTTCTTCCCGGCAGGCTCTACACCCAGAGCGCCTACAAGAACGAGCTCCTGACGACCACGGTGCCCGAGATCCAGAGGACTAACCTGGCCAACGTGGTGCTGCTGCTGAAGTCCCTCGGGGTGCAGGACCTGCTGCAGTTCCACTTCATGGACCCGCCCCCCGAGGACAACATGCTCAACTCCATGTATCAGCTCTGGATCCTTGGGGCCCTGGACAACACAGGTGCCGAGCCCCGGGAGCTGGAGATGGGGGTGGTGGTGGTGGTACTCACGGGCTCTGGCGGTCAGTTTCGCTCCTCGTTTACTTCACTGTGTCCACCGAATGTCTGGATTCGCTCTTCTCCCAGGTGGGCTGACCTCGACTGGGCGGCTGATGGTAGAGTTCCCGCTGGACCCCGCCCTGTCCAAGATGCTCATCGTGTCCTGTGACATGGGCTGCAGCTCCGAGATCCTGCTCATTGTGTCCATGCTCTCGGTGCCAGCCATCTTCTACAGGCCCAAGGTTGGTGGTGGTGGCCGCTCTGCTCTCCTCGAAGCTGCAGGGGGCTTTACCGGGTTGAGGAAGGGTTAGAGAGGACTGGTTTCTTTCTGTATCATTAAAATGGAACAGAGGCATGGGAGTCAAAGTTTCCAAAGAGTGGTATTACTGCTTTCTGTTAAGCAGGTTGGGGTAGGGGAAAGCATGGGCTAGATCAGTGGTTTTCAGGTGATTTGGAAATTTCTTATCGTCTGGTATAGTTGTGCCTGCGCTGTCACGTTTTAGAGTAGATGTTTTGTCAGAAGCTACGTTATTTTCCCTGGATCGTTAGGGTAACACACTGATGTGTTTAAAGCTGTGCGTGCAAGCAGGTAACAGTGTGAAAAGCTCCGGGATCCTTGCAGTGGGCCTGGACTCCCCGTGCTTACAGTAAGGGTCCTTTTTCCTTCCTAGGGCCGAGAGGAGGAGAGTGATCAAATCCGGGAGAAGTTTGCTGTCCCCGAGAGTGATCATTTGACCTACCTGAATGTCTACCTGCAGTGGAAGAATAATAATTACTCCACCATCTGGTGTAATGATCATTTCATCCATGCCAAGGCCATGCGGAAGGTGGGGGCAGTCGCCCAGATAAGCAGGATGTTGGGGTGAGGCGGGGAGGCAGGAGAAGGCGGGCTTCATCCTTGCCTGCCCTGTGTCCTTCTCTAGGTCCGGGAGGTGCGGGCTCAGCTCAAGGACATCATGGTACAGCAGCGGATGAGCCTGGCCTCGTGTGGCACTGACTGGGACATCGTCAGGAAGTGTATCTGTGCTGCCTATTTCCACCAGGCAGCCAAGCTCAAGGTGAGCCCAGAGGAGCCTGAGGGAGTTGTGGCCCTTTCCCGGCCTGATAATCATACCAGCGCGGAGTTCTTTCATTCTCATTGTACAGTCCTATAGACCTGGGTTTTCCCCACCAAGGCCTTTGTCAAGACCTGGGATGGAGTGGCTGCCCAGATGAGCAGTATTGTCCTGATGTGGCCACCTTTTGTGTCTCTGCCCTAGGGAATTGGGGAGTATGTGAATATCCGGACAGGGATGCCCTGCCACTTGCACCCCACCAGCTCCCTCTTTGGAATGGGCTACACCCCAGACTACATAGTGTATCACGAGCTGGTCATGACCACCAAGGTGAGTCTTCTCTGACGCAGTGTACTTGACGTGGGCCTACCTGGCTGGGCTGGGCCTTTGTAACCCTTCATTGCCTTCCTGTGTGAGCTTTGAGCCTGGGAGACTTGAGGCCACATGTGTTGCTTTGAGACGAATTGAGAGATTTGAGGATTTGAGGATGCTTACTTGGAATTAACCTTCAGATGCCAGTGACCTCAGCTATGCCAGCAGGATTGTTTGTTACTTGCTGCCAGGGATGAGCAACCCCTGTTGGTGTCATTAGAAGGGTTTTCTGGGGAGCCTGGGTGGCTCAGTTGGTTAAGTGTCTGACTTCAGCTCGGGTCATGATCTCACGGTTTGTGAGTTCAGGCCCCACATTGGGCTCTGTGCTGACAGCTCAGAGCCTGGAATCTGTTTCGGATTGTGTCTCCCTCTCACTCTGCCCCTCCCCCGCTCGCACTCTGTCTCTGTCTCAAAAATAAATAAACATTTAAAAATTAAAAAAAAAAAAAAAAGGCTTTCTGAGGGGTTAGGCCTTTTCTCTTGGATACTGGGCGTGGGGGAGGGGCCTTTTTTCAAGCATGGAGGGATTTGGGAGAAAGGATTAAAATTCCAGTGTCTGGGGCTTATGTCTGCCTTTTTCAGCCTCACAGGGCTGGGGGTCAGGCCCTTCCCACGTAGGTCCCGATTGTGGAACTACTCGGTGAGGGACGGCCCAAAGCATTGGCCTTCCTGTGACCACCGCTTTGTGACCCTTCTGCCTGCAGGAGTACATGCAGTGTGTCACTGCTGTGGATGGAGAGTGGCTGGCGGAGCTGGGCCCCATGTTCTACAGCGTCAAACAGGCGGGAAAGTCTCGGCAGGTAAGCATCCCGCGCTCGCCACAGAGGTTCTGTTTGCCCGTGGGACCCATTTTTCTCACAGCCCGGGATTGAAGACACATCCTCACCTGACCCCTGTCCTCCTTACTTCTCTCTCAAACATAAAAGCTGTGATGGAGCCAGGTTGGTATGGTAGATTTTCGCCCATCTGCTCCAGTTGCTTGGTCGGATGAGCCTTTTAAAAAAAACCTTATTATTGAAAAGTCCAAATATTCATAGAAGTATAAAAAACAGTATAGGGAGCTGTCATGTATTCCTTACCGAATCTCCATAATGTTCAACATGTTGGTCAGGCCTATTTGGCTTATTCCTCCTCTTCTCCATATGCTAATTTTTTTTCTTAGAAAAAATTTTAAAGCCTCTCTCTGACACTTTATTTCACCAATAAATACTTGAGTAAACATCTCTAAAAAGACTGGTTTTTAAAATGTAACCTTTTTGCCATTATCACTCAACAGAATTAATCCTTAATGTCTTCCAGTCCTTATTCATATTTTGTCATTTGTTTCAAAGATAAACTCATATGATTTGATTTGCTCGAATCAGAATCTGAATGTTACAGTTAGTTGGTATATGTGTAAGTGTTATGTTCTAGAATGTGCTCTGTTCTCATTCTTTATTATGGCATTGATTACTTGGAGAGACCAGGTCACTTGTAGAATATTCCATTTTCTGTATTTGGCCGATTGCTTTTTGTGATGGCGTTTAACTTGTGCCTCTGTCCCATGTTCTTTCTGTAAACTAGTAATTAATCCAAAAGCCTGATAAGATTCAGGTTCAGCTGTGTTGGGCAAAGATGCACAAATGTGTGCAGTGCCGTGAACTTCCTTTTAGATCCTATCAGGAAGCACGTAAGGGCTGGTGGCCCCACTTTTGGGGATGCTGAGAGTGGTCAGTGGTTCTGCCTGATTCCTCCAGGATAGATTGTCTTCCTGCCGCTCCACCTCCTCATGCTCTTCGCGTACGTGGATGGCTGCTGCCTCGAGCTGTCCTTCAGGGCTTCAGACTGTGGGGGGCTTTCCTTCCTCTCTTGTATGTACTGTCCACACTGGGTCTGTGCACACCTTCCTTATGTCTGTTCTTCCCAGCCAGCTGATCGTGTCTTCCCTATTTCTTGTACTTCCTGGCATTACTGTGAACTTGGTAAGAGAGTGAAAGTACTTACGGAATTGAGTGGAGAGCTGAGACACGATAGGGTTAGGACTGAATCGTGTTGTGTCTGTCTTGAATCAACGAACCGGCCTCAAAAGAATAGATGGCCTTGGTGTTGGGGCAGGGAGCCATGTGGCCCCGCCTCTGGTTGCTGGCACTGTGTACACGGCACCTGGCTTGTGGTGGGGAGATGGGTGGGACAAGGCTCTCCACCTGCTGGTGGTGGTCCCCAGTACCTCGCCCTCCCTTTTCTAGGAGAACCGCCGACGGGCCAAAGAGGAAGCCTCTGCCATGGAGGAGGAGATGGCACTGGCTGAGGAGCAGCTGCGAGCCCGCCGGCAGGAGCAAGAAAAGCGCAGCCCTCTGGGCAGTGTCAGGTGGGCTGCGGCCTCGGGACCCTGGCTGGGATGGTGCCTGCCCCTGGGAGGCTCTGGGGAGCAGCCCGATAGACTGAGCAGGTCCCCATGCAGGCCGGTGATCTAAAATTTGAGTGTGTGGAGCTGAGCTGGTCACAGAAGTTGACTGGTTCCATGGAGGCATGGGAGGAGTTCCAGACATACTCTCAAGGGGCAGTGATACATCTGCAGCTCCTGGTCATTGTCATGTTGTACTGAGGCCTGCAGTGGGCTGGAGAAGTAGGCAGGGCTTATAGCTCTACCGACAGACTAGGGCTTGGAAATCACGTGGAGACGGGAGGAGAGTCTTGGGCTTCTGTGTCTGCTGGTGCCTGGAGTCAGGTCAGACTTCACAGGTGAAGGGCACAGTTCTCCACAAGACTGCCTTCACTTCAGGGGCACCTGGGTGGCTCAGCCAGTCAAGTGTCCAACTGGAGCTTGGGTCGTGATCTCGCACTCTCTGAGCTCAAGCCCCGTGTCAGGCTCTGTGCTGACAGTTTGGAGCCTGGAACCTGCTTCAGATTCTGTGTCTCCCTCTCTCTCTCTGCCCCTCCCCTGCTCACGCTCTGTCTCTCTCTGAAAAAAAAACAAAAACAAAAAAAACCCAAAAAACTGCCTTTACTTCAGACACCAGCTATAACTTGGGGTGTGCTAAAGATCCCTCTCACTTCTGACCACCTTGCTACATATTTGGGGATCTGCATGGACTCCCCCGCCATTTGATAACTTGCTAGAATAAGTTGCTAGAATAAGTTGCTAGAATAACTCACAGAACTCAGGAAAGTACTGTGTTTGAGATTACAATTTTATTATAGCCAAAGATTACAAATCAGCACCAAGGGAGAGATGCATAGAGTGAGGTCTGGGATGGTCCCAAGTGAGAAGCTTCCGTTGTCCTCGGGGCCACATTACCCTCCTGGCCCATTGGTGTGTGATAGTATGCACAGAGCATTGCTAGCCAGGGAAGTTTCAGCGTCCAGAGCTTTATTGGGGTTTCATTACATAGTCACGAATGGTTGAGTATGTATCCATGTGATTGACTCAGTCTCCAGCTTCCTTTCCATAGAGGCTGAGCTGATATCGTGAGTCTCAAAGTATAGCCTTCTGGTCACGTACTTGGTTTTTCTTTAAAAACAATTTTTTTTAACGTTTATTTATTTTTGAGACAGAGAGAGACAGAGCATGAACGGGGGAGGGTCAGAGAGAGGGAGACACAGAATCCGAAACAGGCTCCAGGCTCTGAGCTGTCAGCACAGAGCCTGACGCGGGGCTCAAACCCACGGACCACAAGATCATGACCTGAGCCGAAGTCGGCCGCTTAACCGACTGAGCCACCCAGGCGTCCCACGTACTTGGTCTTTCTAGCTGGGCCAGCCCTTATCCTGAGTCCTCTTGTTAGGATAAACTATCAGATGTTACCATGTGTAACAGAGACACTCAATCCCTCTGGAAATCTTGAGGTTTTAGAGATGACCTCCCAGGACTGGGGACTAGGGCCAGCCAGATTCTTTATTAGAAGGTGGAGTGGCCGTCTGGTGAGGTGGCTGGAAGACTGCTTCCATAGTTCACCTGGGAGGCATGAAAGGAATTGTTAAAAAATTTAGCTGCCAACAGTCCTTGGTGGGTATCAGAGTCAGGTGGTGCTGTTACTCTGCTCCCCATCACAAATGGGGATGGCAGCAGGGGGGAAATGTGCTGGGGGAGAAGACCGTTCAGCCCCAAAGCCTGCTCACACACGGAAAGAGCAAGGCCTCAGGCTCCTTGCTGTGCTGTGCATCCTGGTTGGCGTGAGTAGCAGTGTGATTCCTCACCCCTCTTTCCGTGTCTCCAGGTCTACAAAAATCTACACTCCAGGTCGGAAGGAGCAAGGGGAACCCATGACCCCTCGCCGCACGCCAGCCCGCTTTGGGCTCTGAGCCGAGGCTCTCCCTGCAGAGGATGCAGCGTGTGTTGAGTCCTGAGCCCTGTGGCCAGAGCATCCGGGGCCTGCCAACAAAACCCTTTCATCTGCGCACTTTCGTCTGTGTACATCACAGCCCCCGGGGAAGCTCCTGCAGGGGCCAGCTCTACAACAGAGGGAGTGGCAGTTCCTTGGTGCAGGGGTGCAGGTCAGGGTGCGGAGCAGCGAGAGCTGCCAGGGCAGTGAGAGCTGGCCAGACCCACTGTGTCCAAATAAACCATTCCTGGGACGCTTGGTGTATAAATGACTTGGCCGTAACTATGGTTTTTTAAAATTCTGTGTAAAGCAGCAAAATAGACCTACAGGGAATTGTAATTTGGTTATAATTCAGGATTTGGAAATAAATTTATTGTTTGTAAAACGTTATTGCATTTTGGACTGTTCCTTTTTCCCTCGCTGCCCTAAATTACATAATGATAGAAGATGGGCAAGACGCTGACTGGACTTTCTTTAGGTGGCTCCTTCTAAAATCTCACCTCACTTTATTTCTGTTCTCCAGGCAGTCCTCTTAGAAGAGGGTTGGCAGGGTGGGACACAGCTGGCAGGGACAGATAATGGCCTGGGGCACTAGGCGGGCCAAACTCTGAGGGCGCCTCACTGTTCCCAAGGCTGGTGGGCAGGACAAGGCTGGCCAATGGCCAAGTGGGAGGGAGGTGAGTAGCCATGTGCCCTCTTCCCTTCCCCAGGTGTGGGTTGGCTGCTCTCTTGCTCAGAATGGCAGAAGTTTGCTCTGCGTGTGTAAGGGTGCTGTATTGGCAAAACTAGTGTAACATACTGCTTCTTGATTTTTGTGTAAAGGATGATCCTTGCGCTGAAATCACTAAGCTTTTCTCTTGTTAAGCAGCCTGTATCTGCTGAGGTGGCTCTTTGGGTATTTGGCCCTTTGCATCACGCACGGTCTTTATTTTGTGATCCCCTGGGGTTGGGCTTCTGCTGGGTGTGCTGGTTGCAAGGTTCTGTGTCAGGGCTGAATCACTGCTGGGGTTGGCTTGGGGCTCAGAAGCACCTTGATCCCAGGCCAGCACTCAGCTCCAGCCCCGTGGGTCATGCTGCTATTACTTCTATTCCCTTTCTCACTTTGTTCCTGGGATGTGAATTTAAAATTTAAGTCAATTTTACAGATGAATTTGGAAGCTTGGCTTTGCCAGCCAGCACCAGCTACCACCTCCACTTCCATTCTTTTTACCTCTAACTGCCTTTATTGGGAATTCAGGTAGAAACGGATTTTTCATGGCTCTGGAGTGAAGAAAGGGCTTCTGGCTGCCCCTCTGGGAAGGCTTCTAATCATGGCACCAAGTTGAAGGGCTAGCAGAAGGTGTCTACCTGCTCTGTGGAAAGAAGTAAGCTGGGTATGTGATCTGTTTACAGATGTGGGCTTGGGATGCAGAAGAACGGGGGGAAATGGAGGTTCCAGTGAATGGCTTTGTTACTAACACACAGGCTGTGACCTTGGTCATGAACTTACCTTCCGATTCCTTAGATCACAAACATGAAGCCAGAGATGATGAAAACCATGGGTCAACCCAAACTTCTCATTTAAAAACAAGGAGCACCTGCAAGGACACCTGCCACACCAGGTGCCACAGGGTGCTTGGGGAGGCTCCCCACCCCCCAGCAGCACTTCCCAAATCTGTTTTGGTGTTGGAACTTCTGTACAAGAGTCTGTCTGGACCTCTTTCTCTAATATTTTCTTTTAAATTATGGATGCTTTCTGTTCAGATCCACCTTAAAGTTCCTTCCCACTTTAATATTCTGATTCTTACACCTCTTCCTCAGATAATAACTGATTTCTGCCCCCAGGGATACAAAAGCATGTCTTTGACAAAAACCCTGAAGGGGATTCTGGAGATTGGCTTTTAGGTTTTCTCCTGGTGTGAAGGAACAGTGAGGCTGTTGAACTGGACATCTTTCTCGGGACCCCCTGTTGCTCTCAGTCATGGGCATCTATCCTTAAATGCCTAGTTGATGGTACTTTAGACACATGTCAGCAGTTGTGGGTCTTGGGCTGAGATGGGGGTTTATTCTGGGGACTCCAGAGCTTGTTTGCAAGGTCTTGTCTATGGCAGGAAACTTCCTCCTCAGTTGGGCTGTGGAGAGAAGGCTCAAAAGACAAGTGCTTATGGGGCAACATGGTGATGCCAATGAACTTCTCCTTCCCTTTAGTAAGACAGCCTGAGGGGGCTGATGTTTGCTCTGGGTTTCTTCAGCTCAGTGGAGAAAATTATACTCCAGGTGGATCCAAGAGAATCTGTTGCAAAGGATTCTGTGGGCCCAGATATCAGAATCTGAGTGACATCTTCTCAATGGGTGGCTGAAGCACTAATTTTTTTTTTTTTGTTACTTTTTAGGACAGTTTCCAGTGTGCAGCAAAATTGAGCAGGAAGTACAGAAATTTCCCATATACCCACTGCTCCCACACACGCATAGCCTCCCCCACCATCAACATCCCCCACCAGAGTGGTTCACTTGTTACGACTGATGAACCTACATTGGCACATTATCCCACCGAACTCATAGTTTACATTAGGCTTCACTCTTGGTGGTACATATTTGATGCATTTGAACAAATTTATAATGAACAAGTGTCCACCATCGCTATATCCTACAGAGACCATTTCTAATATCAGCTATTCAAAGTACCTTTTAGAAACCCCTTTGGTTATTTCTTAAAGAATTATAATTAGGCAACACTCAACTTCCCTGCCCTTTGTCTTATCTTTAGAGAAACTACATTTCTATAAGTTCAACTCCTCTATCCCATCAGATCTCCTCCCTAGCTGGGCTCACAGGGCCAGATGGCTGGGGTGACATATCTGTGTTTTCCTGCTCTGCCCTTTCTGTAACCCACTACCTGCCATGCTCTGGTGTAGTCACCCCACAGGAAGTGAAAGATAACTTTGAAAAAATGTACAACATTCAAAGTATCCAGCTATTGGGGCTCCTGGGTGGTTCAGTCAGTTGAGCATCCAACTCTTGATCTTGGTCAGGTCATGATCTCACAATTGTGAGATTGAGCCCCATGTTGGGCTCCATGCTGGGTGTGGAGCCTGCTTGAGATTCTCTCTCACTTTCCCTCTCTTTAAAAAAAAAAAAAAGTATCCAGCTATTATTATCTTGGCCAAAATATATGATACCTTTTCTTTTTTTTTTTAATTTATTTTTTTAATATTTATTTATTTTTGAGACAGAGAGAGACAGAGCACGAGCGAGGGAGGGGCAGAGAGAGAGGGAGACACAGAATCTGAAACAGGCTCCAGGCTCTGAGCTGTCAGCACAGAGCCCGACGCAGGGCTCGAACTCACGGACCGTGAGATCATGACCTGAGCCGAAGTCGAATGCTTAATCGACCGAGCCACCAGGTGCCCCTGAAACTTTTTCATAAATATAGAGACTAAATGTCTTTTTTAGTGGATTGTAGTAGGGATTTTAACGACACTGAACTTTTGTTTGAGTGAATGGGCTACAGGGTAGAAGCAGGAAACCATTTCATTAGTACCAGATTCTTCAGTTTTTGTTTACTCTGGAAAATACATCCTTACTCTAAACCCAATGGGGGTACATAGTTAAAAATAAACAAACAAACAACACTGTCACAGCAGAGACTGTCAGAGATGCCCGTCACTCCTGCCTCAAACTGCACCTCTCGTATTTGCTTTTCCCAGGTATTGGTATGTGCATTCTATGCAACATGTTCCTATTTGGAATGAATTTTCTTGGCTTTTGTTTGGCTGCGGAGTGAGGCAAGAATATTTAAGAATCCTTACCAACCCCTTACCAAGGAAGTGGGTTTCTTCCTTCACTTCTCCTGTCCTCCACCCCAAGATGCAAGCTCTTTCATTTCTTTCTCTAACTTTATCTTAGTAGCTATTTCTGTCAATCTCCTACAGACTAGGAATATATATTCCAGACATATATTCAGTTTAACAAAATCTTGCCACAATAAAATAGTTTAGTTGTGCTTGGAGTTTGTTATAATGGAATTTTACTTGTACTGAGCTGGCTGGGGAGAAAAACAAAATATTAGAAGGAGAAATGGAATATGGCGGCCAAGGAGAAAGCAGATGCTTCTCTCTCCCTCTTCCATTTGGAAAATGTATCACTCATTTCTCTTCCTTTCTTTTGGGTCTCAGGATCACTTTCCTTTTTGAGGTCTTTAGATATTTTTTTTTCCTTAAAATTGCAGACAGATGGAAATAAAGAAGGAGTTAATTATCTCTTGTTTTAAAAACTAATACAGGTAATCCAGAAGCTTGCTTTGGGAGTTAGAGCTTCCCCATATATGTGAGAGAGACTGTATCTTTTAGAATACTAAGAAAACAGGATGAACATGTTGCTGGGGGCTTGAGGGGGCAGAGATGTCTGCAAGACGCCGAGAGCTCACTGACACTGCTATGCTCATGTTTTTATTTTAGAGTTTGGGTCTGGAGATGGTAGTACGGTTCCAATGCTCACTCCACTGCAGAAAGTGGACAAAACTCAATAAAATGTTTGCATCTTGCAAAATAGGCTGGGACCTTGAGGCATTCCCATAAGAGCTGATCCAAGAGAGAGGGGCGGGAAATCACTGTCCTCTGAAAAACGTGCGTGGAAATGATGCTCAGGGCAAAGGCGCTGATTCTAGCAATATGAGGAACCTGAGGGAACAGGGAGGAAATGATAGTCTTGATTTGAGGAGAAATTAATGAGGTGATTCCTCAAGGACTGGCCTCATGGCCAGGCATCTCAGCTGTGGGGTGACTTCTTCCCTTGGGGGTAATATGGAGTCTATAGGTGACAGAAAAGGTAGCCGTCGACCCAGGCTGAACAGGGGACTGGGGTGCTCTTTTGGGGTTTTCCGAACATATTATGGGAGGAAGATGTCTATTCTGCCTGTTCCTTCCTTGTCCCTACACTGCCCAAAAGGGACTGGGTCAGGGAGAGGGATGGGTCTGACATATGATGCACTTGGGTATCATCAAAGAGTCTTAGATCAGAACGAGCCTTAATTCACTCACCTCTTCTCTCTACAGATGAGGAAACAATTATCTTTGGTCTAGAGTAGCTGAGCAAAAGATCTGTCCCCCAGCTCCCACTTTGAATTCCCAATGCAGTGATCTCTTGAAAAATAGCATCAGGCTGTTGCTATTTTTTTTTTTTTGAACCATGGGACTGAGATGATATCACATAAGTAGCAAAAGATAAATGGCAGAATACCTGAACAGTGGGGTATCCCGACAAACTTGGTGATGTCCATTCTTTGGTTCATGTCCTGGGACATCCCCCTCCAGCCCAAGGTGGCACACACTTTTCCCTTTGGTATGGGCTCCGTTTTGCTCGGGCATAGGGCTTTGGTGTATAGCCTTGGGTGCCCGGTTTTCACCTTCTTCTCCTCTATCTCAGTCTTCAGTTTCTTGTTTTCTTGCTGCAGATGGACCATTACATTGTGGAGGTGGCTGAGGAAAGGACAGAGGATGTTCAGTCTGCTTCAACTCCCGAGCCACTGTGTCATGTCAGCTCAGGGCCTGTTTTCCTATCTGTCATATGGGGATAATAAAGTCTGATCTGCCTTCTGTGCTTCATAGAAAGATCCAGTTTGACAAATGATAGAAATTGGATTTGAAGAGCCAGAAGGCTATTATGAACAATCACATGTGCTCGGGCTGTCCTGGCTGGCCATACCTGGGAAACACTCTCATCCAGTTCTGATGCCAAAGTCCAGGTTCTTTTGCCTTCCTTTGCTGGAAGGTTGAGAGCACAGGGGATCCCAGCTCTGTTGAGAGCTTGGACAAGTAACTTATCCCCATTTTACAGATGAGGAAATGGTGGCAGCAATGTAGGTGAGGTGAAAGAACTTAGCATATCTCCTGTGGCTCAATAAATGGTCATATTTCTCTAAACCAATGCTCAGGGCAGTGGGTGACAGTGGGCTCTGGAACTAGACTTCCTGAATTGGAATTCTGGCTCTGCCATTTACTATTCATGAGTTATTTAGCCTTTGGGTTCCTCTCTTTCTTCCCCCATGACAGTTTTTACGGTTTTATGATTTTAATGGTACTGAACTCATGGTTTCTTATGAAGGTTAAATAAATTAATACATATGAATCACTTAAATCAGTGTCTTACACAGGAAACTGACAAATAGTATTTGCATTATTATTATTATTAGAAGATGGTTTTCCTTCAAATGGATTCACTTAAGAATGAGTTCTTTGTGAAACAGAACTTCCTGGAACTGGGCACAATATAAGAAAAAGGATGAAATGCTTTTTTCTGTTACCTTCAGATTCTTACAATTTTTCTTTCAGTTAATCCCTTTCAGAAAATGCTTTTGTCCTAGTGAAAAATTTCATGGTCTTTTCTAGAAGAAATCAAAGAATTCATTCCCAACTTCTCTGGGACTGTGGTTTGTCCTCTTGCTCTCTATAAACCTGGCTGGTGTCCAAGACACTTATTCCCTTGGAGCCCCACATGTCATTGCCATACTCCATATGCCACTGGGCCTGGAGGAGGGGTCCTCACCATGCCCTCATTCCCTGGCTCTCTGCTACTCTCTTTGGTCCACTTCTTTCAGCATTCCCAAGTGTCTTCAACATCCTGTACTTTCTGTCCAAGTCCTGGCCTCTCAGTTGCTTGACTTCTGTATTCCAATGATCTTATCTTCTCCTTAAACTCAGCCACCCTCCTAAGGTCACAGCTCAGAGCTTTCCAACTGAGATATGGACACCCCCAGCTCTTGGGGCAGCTACTGGTTGGTCAACTTTGTCATAAACAACCCATCCCAAATCCTTCCACTGTGCCAAACAAATGTGGTTATTTTCTAAGTGTTCCCTGACAAAGGGTTGAGAAACATTGCCCTGGAGCTTATCATGACCTGTTACCTGTACCATCTCCAAAGTCTTGGTTTTAGACGTCCATATGTTCACTTCTGTTCCCAAACTTCCAACACTCCTCCTACACTGCACTCTGCTGACCCAGCTTTGACCAGGAGGGTGAAATAAGGCCACAGGGGAGGTTGGAGCAGCAAGTAGAAGGAACCTCCGTTCGCTAATGACCATGTGAGACAGAGGAACCCCACCACCCTGGACTGTTCACTTCCTAGGGATGTTCCTTCCATGTTCTACATTCCTTCATTCGGAGGTCTCTTTGTTACAGCAGCTTAGTCTCTACCCTAACTAGTAGTGTCTAACTTTCAGTTCATGTTTCCTTCTTAGAATTTTTGACCTCTGATAATCGCAGAAGGTAACAGTGAGAAGGGGCATAGGGACCATTAACCCCTTCCTGTATTGTTGGTGAGGGAACAAAGGCCCAAAGAGGTAGTGATGTGCCCAAGGTCACATAAATGTGGATTCACTACTCAGAATCTTTCCAAAGCCCCAAATCTTTCCTGAGGTCAGATGCATGTATCTAATGGAAAAGCCAGCCCTGGCTCGTGCCTGACCCTTCTCCTTGGGGCCCAAGCAGCAGCCTGGGTGGTGTGGGATGACTTACTCTTTTTCTCCAGTTAGCTTGGCAATATATTTGACCTGTTCACGGAGCCTGTTTCCTAGTTTCTCGTTGGCGATCCTGTAATAAAATCCAAAAGAGAAACAGTTCCCAGACCTCCATGTAGAAGGGCATGAGCCGGTTGGATGGGTTGTTGGTGTTTTCAGTAAGGTGTCTGCTGAACCCTAGACCCTGTTCATTACCCAGTCCCCAGAGCTAGAGCCTCCCTAGCACCTGGCAATTAAGGGGACCCTCCATTCTCAAACTCCCATGCAAGATCACCATGATCTCAGGTGATGTCAAGGGATTCAGGCAGCGAAGCCAGATTCCAGGTTGGGAAGAGGGACTATGACCCACAGCAAAGCATCTCTTTTATCTTGGAGCTGCTCTGTTTCTAAGTCAGCAGATCTTTCTGATTCTGACTGACTAGTTGAGGCCCCTCCATCTTATTCCCAGCCTCTGAATGTGGGCTGATACTGGATCCATGTCCCCAGAGGGCAGTGTGTGTGCAGGTTCTCAGCTCAGCCCAGGCCCTGGAACCCTGCCTTACTTTTTTCTCCCTTACTTACTTCTGCTCTTTTGCCCATTGCTCCATGTTGGACATAATCTGATCATTCTCTTGGTGCAGCCTACAGGTAGTATCTTTAGGTGCAGACCTCTGGGGCACACAACAGGGCTTTGGTACAAGAAGAAAAGGAGATGGTTAGGGGTGGGAGCATAGGCCTGTCATCTCCTTACTTCTAAATCAGGCCTCTTCTCTCTTCCCGGAAGAAGAAACATTGATTCTGCCATCCAACCCCTAGGCCAGAGTTGGGACTGCCACAGCAGAACCTCTGCCTCCAGCAGTACAGGCACACAAGGTGACATCTCTGCCAGGGCACCATTTACAGTAGAGACAAAGGACACATGTATGCTTACAATAATGATTTTTGGGCAAAGGCATTAAAACAGTTTGTTCTACAAAAGCAATACATTAAGCCACTTTTTTTTTTTTTAACAGATGGAAAAACAAATATCTTGAGGAATGGATGCCCTTTTTTTAATGCAAGCTAAGGCCCTGTGGCTACCCTGAGATATCCTGTGGCCTCCTACCACGCACTTCACTGCTCAGGGACCAGGGCATAGGGCATGCTCAAAGATCTCTTAGCAGATTCTACTACAGGGTAGGTGAAAGTGTCAGGATGGGCTCTGGAGGGGGACTGCCCTGTGGGTTATCTAAGTCAGGGCAGGTGGTATACCTGACAGGGAGATGGCACTCTCTTCCCTGGAATAGGCCTTTGTTCTGCTCAATATCGCTGTCAACAAAGGCACAGGAAGACAGTTGGGTTGAGACAACTGCTATGGGACTTAGAACATTGAGACCCTGCTTCACACTGAATAGAGTGTGGGCTGGGGGTGTCCTTGCCTAGCTCTTAGGTGCCCCCATCCCCACAAGGGCTGTTTGGTATCCTGGTGGTCGTGGATGTGTTGGGAGGGTCTGGGAGGAGGTGTCAGAAGCTGAGGAGTACCCACCTCTTTCTCGTCTGCCAGGAGGTTCTCCTTCAGGGTGGCCATTTCCTCCTGGAAGGCCCTAAGCTGCTCCTCTTTAGCTGCCAGCATCTTGAGGTCGCTCTGGTGCTGCTTCTGCCACTGCAGCACCTGGTTGCTCATCTCCTCCAGCTTCTTGTCGAAGGCATGCACCTGCTCAGGGGCACAAAGTGAGAAGGGAGACCCTGGCTTGAGGCCCTGACCCCAGAGCATCCATGACAAGGCCTAAGAGAGCTTTCTCAGCTTTGGGGACTCCTCAGGGGGCAGTTTACTTCCAGTACCAGCAGAGGGCGCCCCCGCTCTGACGGTTGCCTCCTCTGCCTGAGGCTCGCTGAGCCAGCCAAGTGGAGGGAGGGAACCGGTCAGCCGAGGTGAATGGCTCAGTGCTAAAGAGATCGAGGGGCAAGAGGAGACCTTGGCGACCTGGAACAGGAAGGCAGCTTGAGCTCCTGACTGCTTCCTACCTCTAGCTCGCTCTGCTCATGGAACCCCTGCAGTTTTCTTAATTCCACGTTGAGCTTTTTCATCCTTTCCTCATAAGCAATGATTTCATCTTCCAGCTGAACTTTCCTCTCTTGGGCTTGTGCCAAGCTTCGGTGCAGGCTCTTGGTCTCCGAGGTCGCATGATTGAGCTTCCACAAAGACAAAGGGGATGAGAATGGCTGTCAAAGCCATTTAGCCCTTTCTGTTGGGTGCTGAATGGAGAAGCATTCCAGTCCCTCCCCATCCTCTCTGTTCAGGGTGGCAGAGACACCCAGTCACTTGCCTAGGGTCCCAGAGAGGGGTGGGAAGTGACAATGGTTGGTTTTCTACATCCTCCCTTTCTTCCTGTTTCCTCTTTTTCCAATTCTATGAACTGATCAGCTAGGCATGATTGGTACTGAGTGGGGCACAAATTACCCAGACAATCTAGGTTTTGGGAAAACCTCGCCCCTGGGTCACTTGTGGCCAGAAAGACTGATTGGATTTGGCCTCCATCTTTGCCTCCCCTTCTTCCCCTCAAAAGAAGCCTCATTAAGAGGAAGCAGGCCTTCTCTGGAAGGATCTCCCAGCTTGTGCAAGGGTTTGCAGATGGTCCTGGTGGCAGCCAGTCATGCAGGGGATTGACTCTTACATCTCTCATGCTACTCAGATGTTTCTTTGCCCAAAACAGTCCTGGAGATGAGAGGGTATGGCTTACCTTCTCCAGAGCTTGTGTCAGGTCATCTTGGCAGGCGAGTGACTTTCTGGATAATTCCTCATAGGCTTCTTTACTGACCATGGTCTGGAGATATTGCTTCTCTTTCTGCACAGTCTTGTCCAGCTGGACCTGCAGACTCTCTAAGGCCTCCTTCTGAAGGACTAGCTTTAGGGAGGGGAAATATCACTGTCAAGATTTATGCCAGTAGAGGCATTCTCTGTCTGTAGGAAATGGATAAGAGCTGGGTTCTCTTCTCTCTGCACTAGCCTGCAGAGCAGTCTGTGATAAGGCCTACACCCTCCTCTCACTGTTATAAAAGGAACAGCTGCCTTTCCAGGCTCTTCTTCACCCCTCCCCTGACACTTCCCTTCTAAGTTAGCAAGTCCACCAGATACAAAGAGTACTGGCAGTACTGGACCATGATGTATCAAGCACATGAATAGTCCCTTTCACAGACTCTGTAGCCTTTGATAAAGAGCTGGAACTCAATTCTAGGTTAAGAGACATGATACAACATTTCATTTGTACATTTTGTGCCTTTCTTAGTTCCTGACATAATCCACTAGACTTGATACACCATGAGAGTGGGACTGTGTGTGCTTCCTTCACTGCTGTATCACCACTGCCTATATAGCTCAGGGCATGGCACATAATATGTGCTCAGTAAATACAAAATAATTTTTTTGATTGAATGTAATATTATACACAGCAATGTTTGGAATTAGGGATACACTGAACATATAGTTATGGTAGAAGTGTGTTTAAAAACCAAAGTCCTTGCTGTAAACTTAGTATTCATGCCAAAGCTAAAAGGAATTAAGATCTGGAGTTAGAGGTCCAGGTTCTGTCATTTACTTAATCTCTCTTAGCCTCAGTTTCCTCTTCTGCAAACCAGGATGCTTTCAATGGTTTTGTAGAGTTTTGGTGATGATCAAATGAGATTATGTAGGTAAAAAGGGCTTAGTAAGGTATACATTACTATATAGCTGTATGATCATGAACATACTAAGTAACTAGCCATCTTATTAAATATTTCTAAGTACAGGGCAGAGATCTACTTCCAAGTCCAGAAATAGGAGAGAGACCTTAGAAATTCACATGCCCAACTTCTGTTCTTTGGTATTTTATATGTTCTTTAGTATTTCAATTACACCCACATCTTCTATGTGGCCACATACACAGAAACACACTCTGTTGAGTTTTCTTCAGTAGCTGCTCAGGGCTTGAAGTTTATTATTGTTTCAGATGGAATTTTGAGTATCTTTGACTCTAGGAATTAGTGAGATGAGAAGTGTTAGATTGTACTTCTGACCCTATATTTACATGTCCTGGGAGTGAAACCATTTCTAAAGATAGAATAATTTGGTCTTCTGGAAAAAGAAGTGCATCTTTTTTGGGGACTTCTGAAAACATGAAGTCATCTGGGTCTCCCCAGTAAACCAGGGGAATCACTGTATGTGATTCATTGTAAGTTTTCAATAAATGGTGGCCAAATCAAGATGTGTAACCACAGAGGTGAGATATTGAAAAGAAGGGTGGGACATAAATCACAATGATGCTAGAAGCTAAAATAGAAGCTTAATTAAATTAATTTTGTATTATTTATTTATATGTAATAAATATGTATTATTTATTATTTATATTATTTATTTATTTATTGCTTTATTTATTTTTTAAAATTTTACCAGCAAAAGATGGGTTTATTTGGGAATGAAAGAGAATTGCAATCCAGGACAAACAAGCTGTGGCAAAACCATAGGCAAGTCTGGGGGACCAAGGAGAGATATGCTTTTTTAAGGAGAAAGGGGTAAGTTGGGAAGGCTGTTAAGAACTAAAAGCCCACTGGAGTTTGGAGGCTCTATTTTAAATTTCTCTAACATCAGTGGTTTAGCTTGGAGAAAGGTACTGGAGACATATACATAGTTATACATAAATTATAGAATCAAGGAGTTTTGATAAGAGTTCTCATAAAGATATACTCTCTCCCTGGCTAAAGGCATTAGGCCCGGAAGGTTTTACAGGTGAGTTCCACTAAGTCATCCTGATTCCTCTCTTCTCACATTCAGTCCATTGTTAGTCTGGTTAATTTTGCTGCCAAAACACATCATGAATTTGCTGAAACTCTAGCTTGAATGGCAATAGCCTCCTCACTTCCATACCTACTCCTCTCTGCAATCCATTTCCACACATTAGTCACAGTTATGTTTTGAAAACTTAGATCAAATCACCTCACCTGCTCTTCTGAGGAAATGTCATCAATGTCCTTTCATTGCTCTAATAATAAAACCCCAAATTGCCTAATAGAGACCATAATGTCCACCCCTATGTTTCTACTTTCATCCTATACCAATATCCTCCTCGATTACTACACTTCCATCATACTGGCCTTATTTTACTTCCTAGAATAGTCCAAGTATTGTATTAAAAGAGTAATACATGACACACAGTTAGGACTCATACTAGTAATGTAATGATGGGCCCAAATTAGGATCAATTAATTAATTTCATTCACCACATTATAAAGAACATCATACTGAAACAGATGGGTTCCATTAATGTTCAAAGCAAGAAAAGGATCCTACTGTTGAACACTAAATTATAGGTACTATCTAATGCAATAAGGAAAAAAAAAAGAATAAATATTACAAAAGTTTAGAGAATTGTTGTTGCTTGCAAATGACATGACCATCCACCTAAAAAATCCATGAGAAACAACTGAAAAATTATTACTGCTTAGAAGTGAGTTCAGTAAAATGTCCAAATACATAATAAATATATAAAATAAATTAGCTTTCTTATTAACAGTAATTAATTATAAAATATGGTGGAAAAATGTCCTAGAATCAAAGAGATGAAAAAAAAATCTCAGGATCTATTGCTTTCAGATGGGAAATTTGAAAATTAAGACATGGAGTGCTGATGAAAGAAAATGCATTTTAGAATGTGAAACTAAACCTCTTTCTAATGACTGTTTCAATTGATAATACGTCTACTATATGTGAGGTATGATTTTAAAAAGTTGAACATGCTTACACACCAAAAAAACCCCTCTAGCCTCCTGGTTTCCATCAAAGGAATTCTGAAATTAATACTTTTTACTTCTAATGGCTATCTTTCTTTTGGCAAACGTGATAACAGGTGCATATTAAATATTTAGGTAATACCCCTTATATTTAGGGAGGTTCCTTAGGCATCTCAGTAATTCAAAGATCAACTCTGGACCACAGCAAAGGAGAGATTTATATCTCTGGGGGACAAAACTCCAGAAACGTCAGCCTCTGTGTTGTCTAATATGGTAGCCACTAGCCACATGAGGCTAGTTACATTTAAATAAAAATAAAATTAGTTAATATTAAAATTAAAAATTCAGTTCCTGGGGCGCCTGGATGGCTCAGTTGGTTGAGCGACTGACTTTAGCTCAGGTCATTATCTTGCAGTTTGTGGGTTCGACCCCTGTGTCAGGCTCTGTGCTGACAGCTCCGAGCCTGGTGTCTGCTTCAGATTCTGTGTCTCCATCTCTCTCTGCCCTTCCCCGTTCTGTCTGTCTCTCTCTCTCTCAAAAATAAATAAACATTCAAACAATTAAAAAAAAATTCAGATGGGGTGCCTGGGTGGCGCAGTCGGTTAAGCGTCCGACTTCAGCCAGGTCACGATCTCGCAGTCCGTGAGTTCGAGCCCCGCGTCAGGCTCTGGGCTGATGGCTCGGAGCCTGGAGCCTGTTTCGGATTCTGTGTCTCCCTCTCTCTCTGACCCTCCCCCGTTCATGCTCTGTCTCTCTCTGTCCCAAAAATAAATAAAAACGTTGAGGGGCGCCTGGGTGGCGCAGTCGGTTAAGCGTCCGACTTCAGCCAGGTCACGATCTCGCGGTCCGTGAGTTCGAGCCCCGCGTCAGGCTCTGGGCTGATGGCTCAGAGCCTGGAGCCTGTTTCCGATTCTGTGTCTCCCTCTCTCTCTGCCCCTCCCCCGTTCATGCTCTGTCTCTCTCTGTCCCAAAAATAAATAAAAACGTTGAGGGGCGCCTGGGTGGCGCAGTCGGTTAAGCGTCCGACTTCAGCCAGGTCACGATCTCGCGGTCCGTGAGTTCGAGCCCCGCGTCAGGCTCTGGGCTGATGGCTCAGAGCCTGGAGCCTGTTTCCGATTCTGTGTCTCCCTCTCTCTCTGCCCCTCCCCTGTTCATCCTCTGTCTCTGTCCCAAAAATAAATAAAACGTTGAAAAGAAAAAAAAAAATTAAAAAAAAAAATAAATAAAAACGTTGAAAAAAAAAAAACTTAAAAAAAAATTCAGTTCCTTAGTCATACTAATCCCTATTCCAAGCACTCAACAGTCACATGTGGCTAGTAGATACAGTATACAAGAGAGCTCTAATATAGAATGTTTCCATCATCACAGAAAGTTCTATTGGGCAGTGCTATTACTTTTTTAAATTATTTTTTAAATGTTTATTTATTTTTAAGAGAGAGAGAGACAGAGTGTGAGTGGGGGAGGGCAGAGAGAGAGGGAGACACAGAATCTGAAGTAGGTTCCAGGCTCTGCATTGTTAGCACAGAGCCTGATGTGGGGCTCGAACTCATGAACAGAGAGATCATGACCTGAGCTGAAGTCAGACGCTTAACTGACTGAGCCACCCAGGCGCCACTAGGCAGTGCTATTCTTATACTTTGCATAGTCCATAGTCTTTTAAGGTTAACATTTTTTCTTCTTAAATTATAAAAGAATGATGGCTGCTTGGTCTTTCATTTGCAACCCAAGAGACCACCTATCAAGACGCTGTATTTGTTTCTTGCAGAAAGATGAAATATATTCAGTTGGGGGAAAGTATTGACATTCATGATGAAGGGGAAAGAGGTTAGTGTTGGAGCTAGATGATCCAGGTTCAAATACTGGTCCAGCTCATCACTTAGTAATCAGTTACTTTGAGCCTCAGCCTTTCTTTCCTCTGTAAAATGAGGATCATAGAACTCTATATGTTGCGGGGAGTAAAGCAGATGGAAGGCATGTGAAGGACTTAAATAGACAGTCAATAAATGATGCCTGATGTCAAGCACAGTACCTTGCATACGTTAGGTACCATTTACATTTTTCTTTCCTCTTCATTTGTGTGATGATAAAGAACTGTCTCTCTTTCCATCCCCTTTTTGAGCTTTGGCACTATTTTTGGAAGTGTACCCTAGCAAAGCGCTCCAAGCCATGGACTCACCCAACTCCGGTCTGAAATGCTGTAGTGGAATACTTGTTGCCAAAGCCCAGGTAGTTTGGGAGCTCCAGCAGATATTAAATAAGACCTTCCACACGTGGAAGAAACATTTCTTTGGCTGAGCAAATGGGTGCGGAAGGGTTACGACTTCAAGGAGAGAAGTGGATCTACAGGCACCACGGATGATGCACGTGGGCTGGGCCGTTAGCTGTGTTTCCGTGGTGGAGGAGAGACAGGTCTGATTTCAGGTCAAGGGTCACAGCATTTAACTTTCTTACTCCCTCGGGGTTTCTGCCAACTCACCTCATTATTTAGCTCTTGGATCATTTGCTGGGAGGCGTTTTGTTTGCTGAGAGAGGAATCCAGTTGCGTGGAATATTGCATTAACTGTGCTTTGACATTCTCATTTTCCTCCTCCAATATTCTCAGATTTTCCTTTGTCTGCTCCCCCATTAGAGAACAAAGCCCAGAAAAGAGGTGTTACCTCAGATTCCTTTAGAAGCCTGCTCCCCCTTCCCAGCCTGTAGCTCCATCCTGCAGCCTGCCTTCTCTTGGGCCTTCTCTCTCCTCCTCACTTGCCTTTCTCACCTTCCCTCCCCCTTCTCTCCTGAGATTTGAGTCCCCATGGCCTCTGTATCCTACTAGGCTCAGTGGGGCTCAAGTCTTGCCCGGGTTCATGACCCAGCTCTTCTTGGGTTCTCCTTCTCACCATCTTTTCTTTCCTTTTTTCCTCTTGTCGGAATGTCTCCAGCTCTTGCTCCAGCAACTTCTCCTGTTCTTTGCTCTTTTTCAACTGCTCCCGTTTCTCCTCCAGTAATCTTGTTACCTCCTGAAGCTCCTCTTCTAGATTGCTTTTGGCGGAGGCTTGCTCCCTATGCTGAGAAGTAAAGAGACTGGCCTGAAAGACAGTCTTAAGGCTCTACGCTTTTGAAACAAAACAAAACACAAAACAAAACAAAACCCCCTTCCCCTGACAATTGTATAAAGGGAATGGCTGAAATAAACATGAGGGCAACTCCTTGGTTATTTAGCATAGATAATAACAGATTCCTCTGATGTTCAGCATTTTTTTTTGTTCAATTAGATATACCAACTTATTTTATTTATAGATCCAGTTCCCACAGCATCAGCCTTCTCTCCCACTTACTCACTAAATCTTTCCACATAAAAACCTCTTTGAATAAAGTTTTTAAAAAAATCTTAGAAAAGCACAGAAAGAATAATTCAGAGATCAAAGACTTTAAAATGACTGACAAGGATGGCTTTTGAATCCTATAAAAAAAAACCCAACATTGTCCTCTGACTGTTTTTAAGCTTAGCCCTTGAACATGCTTATTATTGGTCATGGGAACTAGAGCTGACAGGCTGGCTTAGCTTTCTAACACAAACTCTGGACAATGAGTTTGAATGGATTGGTGGTGGCATCTTCCCAAATAAAGACTAATATATTTAATCTGGAGCAGAGCAAATGCTTGAGCTGGCAGCCTGCTTGCCCTTTATACCTGGTGTTGAAGGAGTTTTAGACGATCTAGCAGGTCAGTCAGCTTCGCGTCCTGCTCAGCTGTTGTCTTCTGAAACTGCCTCTTTTCCTTCTCCGAATGTTCAAGGTTCCTCCGGGCCTCAGAGAGTTCTGACGTCAGCTCCTCTATCCGTTTCCTAAAGCAACATGGCAACAACAGGAGGACAGACTCAGTGTCTATGTGGGCGGATCATGAGCCACCCGCACGGGGCTTGCTGGCCCATTCCCGGGCAGCTGCCGCGGTGTCCCGGCTGGCTCGCAACGGACAGAGCCTCTCTCTAGAGGTGGCGTGGTGGTACCTGTTGGGTGCGAGTTCCTCTCCGGCCGTCAAGGAATCCTTCTGCAGCTTCTGAAGTTCTCTCTGCAGCTCCTGGATGGTCTCCGTCTTCTGCTTCTCCATGAATAGGTAGCTTTGCAGTTTCCTCTGGGAATCCTCTAGGTTACTCTTTGCCAGAAGGGCCTCTTCTTTATACTGGGCTGCTTGCTGAGCTGCAGAACACAGGGGACAAGCCAGGCACATGTGCATGTGAGGAGGGAGTGTGCATTAAGACCAGACTCCCAAATAAGACCAGTCTGTTCCTTCATTTTGTGCCCTACCTCAATTTCCAACCTGCCCTCATTTCTCTCCATTTCATTATCACTCCTAAGGAACTCTGCTAAATTATCCGTCTTCAGCTATCCCCCAGCCATGGCCTGCTTCTGGACTAAAGTTCAACAAATCAGTATAAACTGCTTGGTATCTCTTATGTGACTCATCCTGTCATTATGGACAAATCCTGACCCTAATGGAGTTTAGAGTCTAGTCAGGGAGACAGACTGGCCCACACGACATAGAGGACACAGTAAGCGTGCACTCACTGTGAACTCCTGTGAAGCAAGATTGGTGGGGATGGACTTATGGAGGAATAGAGGTTGTGCTGAGCCTGAGAATAAGGAGGAGGAAAGGAATTCCAGATGAGGGGATTGTTAGAGCAAACACATGGGAAGGGAACAGGGGAGGCATGTGGGAAGAGGATGGGAAGAGACTGGTTTGATTGGAAAGAAAAGTGGGAAGGGGTGCTGGGAGACAGCTGAGCAGGTACACGGACAAGAGAGGGCTTTGGAGGACTTGGAAAGCCAGAGAGAATGTTCAGAGTTAATTTAGTGGGTTCTTGAGCAGGGACCTGGCATAAAGAAAAGACTATTTTAGGAAAACTAGAATGTATTAAATGGGGAAAGACTTCCTACAAATATCTTTTTAGTCCATTCCTTTGCCCCCACTGGGTGTAAAGGGAGAAACCTCAAATACGTTGCTTACTGGAGTTTCTCTACACCAGAATATGCTCCTATATACTAAAGTTTCTACTCTTGTTTCTAACTTCAACCTCACCCTAGTCTCTGTTTTTCAGCCTTGGAGACCGGAAGAAAGATGGTCTATAGAAATAATTATATAACTTGGAAGAAGAAGGAAGATTTTCTGTTTTTAAGCAGGGAAGAGAACAGTTTCAGTTTTGGGAATGAAGAATTAGAGGGCTAAAGCCCAGAGCGGGCTGCTCTCCAAAATGAGTGACCACAGGTGCCAAGTCAGGGTGGGGGCTCTAGGTTCTAGAGTTGTCCAGAGAACTAGAGCAGAGGGAGGAGGGCAGAATGTAAGGGGCAGGTGACTACTGCCAGAGAAGGAGGGAAAAGAGGAAACAATGGTGACGTTTGTGAAAGAAGGGACCTGTTATGTCTCCAAAGCTGGGAAACAATGGTTGAATGTGGGAGCCCAACCACACACAGACACACACTGTTACAGGAGGGGAGGAAGGAGGCTACACTTGGGACCCTTTCTTCCCCCGAAATTGATATGTCACTCACATAACATAAAATTGAACTCCTTAAAGCATACAGGTCCGTGGCTTCTGGAATACTCTCAAAGGTGTGCAACCACAATCAGTGTCTAATTTCTGATCATTTTTCATCACCCCAAGAGGAACCCCTTACCCAGGGCAACAAGTTATCGGCCACCTCTGAGAAAGCAGTCTCAGCAGTGGAGCAAGGACACAATTGACAGTGCAGGCTGCACAGAAAGGATGCGTTTGGAGGCAAAAAAAAAAGGGGAGAGAATGTGTCTAAACCAGGGAGAGGAGAGGTAAATTGTATGATGAAGGTCCTGGAGAAGATGGGGAGGAAAGCAGTGCACTGAAGCAGAATATGGATACCTGTCCTCCCCAGGATGGGGAGAGGAGAAGACCTTCACCTGAGGCAGTTGGGAAGGCGGCGGGCATGTGAGCTCAGTAGTCCACTTTCCCACTTAGGGGTGCGTGCAGGAGCTCGAGAGGGCATTGTGATCCCTGGGAGATGTACCCTGAGGTCACTGAAGGTTTGGAGTGAAGAAGTGGAGGAAGGAGAGGAAAGTGGCCCGTTAGAGAAAAAAGGGACTGCTCTGGCCCTGTGGGTTTGAAGTGTGCTGGGGACAGGGACACCACCTGCCGGGGCCTCACCAATCAGCTTCTGTTGCTGTTGAGCATCTTCAAGACAGTCCTTCAGCTTCTGGATCTCAGCCTGCAGGGCTCCACACTCTGCCTTGAACTTATCTTGCTTCACCTCCTGGATGGTGATTTCAAGTTCTGTTGTCATTCGTTGCTGCTTCTCCAACTCCATTTCCTTTTTCATGAGGCTGTTCTGAACCTGGGCCAATTCCTTCTCAAGCTCGTGCAACATCTCATCTTTCTCTTGGAGGATCTGAGGAAAGCAAAATGTGGATGCTGATAGAGGCCTCAGTAGTGCCCTGGTGAGGCCAGTTAGAGATTGTCTAGAGTCCTCTCCAGCTGCCGTCTTCTCTTGTGTGGACATCACAGTAGTCTCCTACCTCTGCTTCCTGCCTTAACTCAGGATGCTCTCAACGCAGCAGCCAGGGAAGGGGTGGAGGGTGGGGGTCTCTGAAAGTTTAAGTCAGATCTCGTTCTGCCTCTACTCAAACCCTCCGCTAGCCGCATTCACTTAGTAAAAGGCCAAAGTCCTCACAATGACCTCCCAGGATGCTCATGATCTGGTCTGACCTCACCTCATGGCACCCCTACCCTTCTTGCCTTCAGCCTATCTCCTAGAATATTCTAAGCAGACTGCCGTATAAGGGGGCTCTTGCACTTGCTACTCCCTCTGCCTGGAATATTCTTCCTTAAGACCTTTGCCTGGGTGGCTCCCTCACTTCATTCAAATCTCTGCCCAAATGTTACCTTATCACAGAGGCCTTCCCTGACCACCCTGTGTGAAATAGCCACAAAGCTGTTGTAAGAATTTATCAGTACCTGATATTGGCATTATATTATATATGAGTTCTGTGATTTGTTTATCGTCTGTCTCTTGGGATTAGAATGTAACCTCCAGGGGAGTAGGGATGTTGCATGTGTTATTATATTCTTTTTAAAAATGTTTACTTATTTATTTTGAGAGAGAGAGAGAGAGAGAGAGAGACAGAGAGGGGAAGAGCTTGAGCATGGAAGGGGCAGAGAGAGAGAGGGAGAGAGAGAATCCCAAGCAGACTCCAGGCCATCAGTGCAGAGCCTGACAAAGGCCTCAATCCCAGGAACGTGAGATCATGACCTGAGCTGAAACTGAGTCAGACGCTTAACCAGCTGAGCCACCCAGCTGGCTGGGTGCTTGGCATACCACAGGAACTCAAAAATATTTGTTGACTGAATATATGAATGACTCAAAGCTATTTACCCAGACTCCTTGCCTCTTGTGGTCATCTCTCTGATATTTCCATTTTGACTAATGGATCCCCTCTAGACCTTCAAATGGGAGGTTTGAATGACCAGCCAGTCAAGGGGTTGGATGATTTCTATTAGCTCTGATGGAAGTTTAGAGTTGGAATAGCACTGACTACACAAGCTTGCATTGGTTTCACAACCTTTCTGTCCTTACTTCCATTCGTAGGCTTTTCCAGGACCTTGACTTATGTTGGCAATTATAGATCTTCCAAGGCATAGTTCCATTAGTATTTTCAAACTGCCTGATTTGCATATTCATAAGATATTTGTCATTTTATAAATTGAAATTTCTTGAAATTCATAATAAGTTTACCTTACAGAATTTTTTTTTAAAATATGAAATTTATTGTCAGATTGGTTTCCACACAACACTCAGTGCTCATCCCAACAGGTGCCCTCCTCAATACCCGTCACCCACCCACCCCTCCCTCCCACCTCCCGTCAACCCTCAGTTTATTCTCAGTTTTTAAGAGTCTCTTATGCTTTGGCTCCCTCCCTCTCTAACTTTTATTTTTGTTCTTCCTTCCCCTCCCCCATGGTCTTCCATTAAGTTTCTCAGGATCCACATAAGAGTGAAAACATATGGTATCTGTCTTTCTCTGTATGACTTATTTCACTTAGCATAACACTCTCCAGTTCCATCCACGTTGCTATAAAAGGCCGTATTTCATTCCAGAATTTCTTTCCACTATCAAGTACAAACAAAAGTATTTTATTTATTTATTATGTGCTATGATAAATCCCAAAGAAGTGCTCAGAATTGCCTCTGGGCCTAAGGACCCCACAGTCTCACTGCTCCTGTGTTGATGGTCCCTGGGCTGTCACAGGGCGTGGGTACAGAGCTGCAGGGCCTGCTCTGGCCAGGGTCCAGCCTCTCACCTGTCCCACTGGTGGCTCTACCCAGAGGGCTCCTCTTGCCTTACCTTGTCTTTCTTCAAACCCAGCTTCTGGGTCTCAGTGAACTGGATCTGTAGCTCTTGCAGCCGCCGTTGCAGGATGATGACCTCCTTATCCTTCCTCTCCATGTGGGCGGATGTCTCCTCCCGCAGCCCGTGCAGGTCCAGCTCCAGCTTCATCATGTCTACAGCGGGATGGGGCATGTGCTTCTCGCTCAGAGGGGGGCTCCGGCTTCCTTCTGCCTCCCTCCCGGCCCCCACTGCTCCCTGGCTCACCCTTCATGATGTTCTTCTTCTGTTCGGACACGGCCTCTAGCTCCATGCGCAGGTCCTTCACCAGGTTCTGGTATTCCTCCACGTGCAGGCACTGGCTGTCTTTCTGCTCCTGCAAGTGCTTCAGTATCTGGGCGGATGGGAAAGGAGCAGGGCGGGATGAGGATATGGGGGAACAGTGCTTTCTAAAATGCTGACTCTCAGGGAACCTGGGTGGCTCAGTCGGTTAGGCATCCCACTGATTTTGGTTCAGGTCCTGATCTTACATTTGTGGGATTGACCCCATGTTGGGCTTTGTGCTGACAGTGCAGAGCCTGCTTGGGATTCTCTCTCTCCCTCCCTCTCTGCACCTCCCCCTGCTCGCTCTCTCTCTCTCTCTCTCTCTCACACACACACACACACACACACACACACACACATACACACACTCTCTCTCTCTCTTTCTGTCTCAAAATAAATAAACAAACATTTAAGTTGCCAAATGTCTAGAACTGATGAATCCAGAGAAACAGAGAAGAATAGTAGGTGCCAGGGGCTGAGGGAAGGAGGATGGGGAGTGACTGCTCGTGGATATGGGATTTCTTTTTAGAGTGATACAAATATTCTGGAATTAGTGGGGATGGTGGCCCAACCTTGTGACTATTTTTAAACCACTGAACTGTATACTTTAAACAGTGAGTTTTAAAGTATGTCAATTATATCTCAATTTAAAAATATTAAAATAATAAAAAAATGTGGCAGACTTAACATCCTCATGTAGAATGTGCACAAAAGCCTCCAGCCCTTCTGCCCTGTAACAATCAACAGTCACTGATGGAGCACCTACTATGTACTAGGCCCTGTCTCCTTCTGCCCTGTAACAATTGACAGTCATTGATGGTGCACCTACTATGTGCTAGGCACTATCCTAAGTGCTGGGGACAGTGGAACAAAAAACCCCACAGACATGAATCCTTGCTGCCATTGAGCTGACCTTACAGTGGGGTGAGACAGACAAAGAGCCTAAGTAGTCACTTGCAGACAATGTTAACAGTTGATAGGTGCTATGGAAGAAACAGAGCAGCAAGAGGGGAATGGGGGTGTATGGGGGGATGGGGTTGTCATTATAAATAGAATGGACAGGTTGGCCCCACTGAGAAGGTGTCTCTGAGCAGGGAGTGAGCCATGCTGTAGTGTCTCTAGGTATCTGCAGACAGGGGAACTAGCCGGTGACCAGACTTTGGGGAGAGAACATGGGGAGGTCATGTGGTTAGAGGGATAGGTGATGGAGAGAGTAGGGGGACATGAGGTGAGAGGTCAGTGGGTGGTAGCATCATGGGGGGCATGTAGTCCTCGGGCAAGGACTTTGGCTTTTTACCCCGAAGCAGGAGGCTGTAACTAAGAGAAGGTAGGAAGATGTGGTTGAGGAGGAGCAGTTAGTCATCTGGACATCAAGGGAGAGTTATGTGATTTCAGAGTTGTCAGGAAGAGGAGACTGCAGCATGAGGGTGGGCAGGGCAGGGGACAGCTGGAGGAATATAGGGTAATCACCATATGATCCAGGTGTGGGCACTGCAGAGGCTCAAAAGCTCATTCTAGGGGCTGCCAGAGTGGCTCAGTTGGTTAGGTGTCTGACTTGGGCTCAGGTCACAATCTTGTGGTTTATGAGTTCAAGCCCTGGATCAGGCTCTGAGCCAACAGTGCAAAGCCTTCTTGGGATTCTCTCTCTCTCTCTCTCTCTCTCTCTCTCTCTCTCTCTCTCTCCCTGCCTCTACCCCACCTGCTCTCTTTGCGCTCTCTCTCTCTCTAAATAAATAAATAAATAAACTTAAAACAAAAAGGCTCACTCTATGCCAGGCCAGCTGGGACCTGGATAGTGCCATTCCTAATAGAACATCCAGGTAACATGAAAGCTTTGGATAGGACACATAAAATGGCAGTGGAAAGTATAGTCTGTTTCATAGGGAAGTCTGCATCAATTTAAAAAATGTAGTGGTAAAAAGGCATTAGTGTTTCATTGATATAGAGTTTTGGTTTTGCAAGATGAGAATGTTCTAAAGATCTGTTGCACAACAATGTGAATATAACTTAACATGACTAAAATGTACACTTAAATGTGATTAAGATGGCAAATTTAATGTTATATGTATTTTTGCCATTATAAAAAATAAGAGTATGGGAGAAATAAAGACATTTTTCAGACAAAAAAAAAAAAACAACCCAGGAGTGTTATGAGATCTTGCTGTAGGTCAGGACGTGAATAATATGGAACTGACCTTTAAAATAAATATTGACAGATGTCCAAGGAAGAACTCCAAAATTCAATACTGATCCTTCATTCATTTAAACTTTCTGGTGTCAGAAAGTCCTGGAAAGAGAAGAGTCTCCATCCCTCCAGTAGAGGACTCTTGGAGAGGTTATATGTGTTGTTCACTCTCCCTGCTACCTGCCTTTGCCTACCCACAGTATGGCCTCAGGTGGCTGGCTTTGCCTTGGATCCCAGGTTCAGGTATGACTGACTTAAGATCTCACCAAGGAAATGCAAACTGGTGCAGCCACTGTGGAAAACAGTATGGAGGTTCCTTAAAAACTTTTTTTTTTATTAGATTTTTCAATGTTTATTTATTTTTGAGACAGAGAGAGAGACAGTGTCTGAGCAGGGGAGGGGCAGAGACAGAGACACACACAGAATCTGAAGCTAGCTCCAGGCTCTGGGCTGTCAGCACAGAGCCTGATGTGGGGCTCAAACCCATGAACCACGAGATCAGGAGCTCAGCTGAAGTTGGACGCTTAACCAACTGAGCCACCCAGGCACCCCTGAGGTTCCTGAAAAACTTAAAAATAGAACTGTCTTATGATCCAGCAATTGCACTACTGGGTATTTACCCAAAGAATACAAGGAGAGTAATTCAAAGGGATACATGCACTCCTATGTTTATAGCAGCATTATTTACAATTAGCTGAGATACAGAAGCAGCCCAAATGACCATCAACTGATGAATGGATAAAGAAGATATGGTATATTCCATATACAATGGAATATTATTCAACCACAAAAAAGAATGAAATCTTGCCAGTTGCAACGACATGGATAGAACGAGAGGGTATAATGCTCAGCAAAATATGTTGGTCAGAGAAAGTCAAATGCCATGATTTCACTCTTATTTGGAATTTAAGAAACAAGACAAATAAGCAAAGGGGAAAAGAGATAGAGATAGAGATAAAGAGAATCAAAAAACAGATTCTTAATTATAGAGTACAAACTGAAGAGGGGAGGTGGGTGAGGGAGTGGGTTAATAAATAGGTGATGGGGATTAAGGAGTGCACTTGTCATGATAAGCACCAACTGATGTACAGAATTATTGAATCACTGTATTGTATACTTAAAATTAATATAATGTTGTGTGTTAACTAACCGGAATGAAAATAAAAACTTAAGGGGCACCTGGGCGGCTCAGTTGGTTAAACATCTGACTCTCGGGTTTTGGCTCAGGTCATGACATGTCTGGTCTAACAGTGCAGAGCCTGCTTGGGATTCTCTCTCTCCCTCTCTCTCTCTCTCCCCTTCCCTCGCTATCTCTCTCTCTCTCTCAAAATAAATAAACATCAAAAAAAAAAAAGTAACTTAAAAAAAAAGATCTCACCTAGGAGAGCACTGAACCTAGCTTTGGCTACTAGTTGGTCAAATCTTGCTATTTGTTTACATGGTTTAAATGCTTATTCACTGTTAGAAACAATTTTTGAGATGGCTTTGAATTTTGAAAATAATGAGTTTTTGAAAAAAAGGACTGATTGTGAATAGACAATCTTCCCTAAATTTGGTGCTCTTCAACTCCAACCAGAAACTAGAAAGCTGAATGGTCCTTTTGAACCTAGCAAGCCAAGAGGAGTCTCTGTCTTATTTAGGAGTACTGTTGAAAGGGGGTTAAGAAGCAGGTGCAATTCCAAAATTCAGCCACAAAATTGAATACTGCCAGACACATTCGTTGGGACTTGGCATACATTGCATACAGTATCTTTGTGACAGGGCCAACCAAGGTCACACAAATATAGAAATGAAAAATAAGCAAGAAAACCCAGAATCAAACTCAACTCCACTCGACACCCCAGGCACAAATAAGCAAAAGTTCGCCTACCTTTTTAATGTCTTCACAATCTTCTGAGGAGCTAGGAGGATGTCTGTGTGTGGCTGTATAGGAAGCAAAATCTGCTTGTAATTTTATCAAAGCCTCTTCACGCTCCAGAACCTGCGTATAAGTGGAGGTCAGTCATGCTGGGTGATCAACAGAATGTGATTATTACTAGACTAATGTTGCAGGGTGTTCCTTTTTTCAGCCTAAGTTCATTGTAATATTCCTGTGTGCTTAGTTCAGAGAAAGAATTAGGTTCTCAATCTTACATTAAGGTTCAGTAAGGCATAGGCAGTGGTTTGTCTCAAGTCTGTCAGTGGCCACATTTTGGACTCCCTCCTGAACCTCTGTATGGTCTAGTTTATGAGGCAGAAGGTTCTTTAAAAACTGTGATGGAAAAACATACCTGATGTATCAGAGGACAGGATTCAAAGTTCAAGAATTAAAGAAGGAAGTTTCTTATGCAGTGGGTGGATGTGTATGTACTTTAAAAAAAATTTAAAAAGCATGAAAATTTTGTTCTTGTTGGTTGAAAATAATTCAAACAAAACCCAAATCATCAAAAATAAGTGAAATCTCCTCTCCATTTAGTCTCCCTTCTCTCCCTTCCACTCGGGGGCAGTGGATACTATGGGCAATTTACTGTACGTACTTCCATAATATGATCAAAGAGTTTAAAAAACAAAAGTGGAACTGAACTATTCATAGTATTTTGCAACCTTTCTCAACAATATATCACAAACATCCTTCTACACAGTCCTTACAGATCTACTTAATACTTTTTCTTGGCTGCATATTACTCTACAGTATGGATATCTCTTTAACCATTTTAAAAAAATTTCTTCAACCATCTCCCTATTGATGAACACTTAGGTTGTTGTGTGAGAGATTTTAAGTCTCTTTAGAATCTTGAACTTAGTGTGGGTTCGGGGGATGCATCCATGGAGAATATGAACAAAAGGTGGGGGCAAGTATAATTAAGATATTTGAGGAGTCTTGGGGAAAGAGATTACTTTAGGTGACTCTTTTTCCCTCCTTTCTTTCTTCATGGCATTATTTTTGGTGTCTCAGAAAAATGTTCTAGAAGTCACTTACCAAAGCATTACTGCAGGCTAGTTTATTTCGAAGTTCCTGGATTAGATCATCCTGTTCAGAGACCTTTTGCCAGACTTCAGACAGTCGTTTCAGGGTCTCCTGATGCTCTTGAATCATGCAGGAAGAAGTATATATACGCACCTTTGAATGGTCACCCTTATTCTCAGGGTCCTGGGATATTTAGAAATAATGGGTTGGTTTTGTTCATGATATCTGAGTTAACTTCAGAATAACAGAAGCATGGAAAATCTCTTTGCTCTATATTCTAAAAGTTTATGTTCATATATGTGAATCATATCTCCCTAAGTTAAAGGAAAAAATTAACCAGTGCATACACATGGTGAAAACTTCAAACAGTTCATAAGAGGATACACTGAAAAGTTAGTCTTCCATCTTGACCCTCCATGACCCAGTTCTCTTCTTCTATGACAGTCTGTGTTACCAGTTTTGGGGGGTATCCTTCCAGGGATATTTTATGTATATACATATATACACATCGGTATATAAACTGAGTTGGCACTTCAGAGTAATGGGAAAGAGGTTCAACAAATCAAGTTGGGACAGCTGGAGACCCCTTTTGGAAAACACAAAATTATGTATATCTATATTTATCTATCTACCTATATATGTAGATTCTATCTCTCTCTCTCTATCCATCTATATCAATTCCAAATAGACTAAAGATAAAAACATGGAAGTACAAATCTACAAAAGTGCTAAAAAGAAAATGAGGTAAACTTTTATGATCTTGGGGGTAGAGAAGGTCTTCCTAAGCATGAAATCAAACCTCGAATCTATCAAGGAGGCCTCAGAGATTTAACTCCATAAAAATTTAAAATTTCTGTATAGTGGCGTGCCTGGGTGGCTCAGTCAGTTAAGCGTCCAACTTCGGCTCAGGTCATGATCTCACAGTTCATGAGTTCAAGTCCCGCATCAGGTTCTGTGTTGACAGCTTAGAGCCTGGAGCCTGCTTCAAACTCTATGTCTCCCTCTCTCTCTGCCCTCCTCCGTTCATGCTCTCTCCTTCAAAAATAAATAAAAACACTAAAAATTTTTTTTAAAACAATAAAAAAATTTTCTATATAGTGACAAATACCATTAGTAAAGTAAAATGAAAAGGTACAAACTGGGAGAAGGTATTTGTCACATATGTAATACAGCACTATTACACGTAGTATATTAAGAAGTTCCTGTAAGTTGATACACAGAAGACTAAATACCCAATTAAAAAATAGGTTAAGGATTTAAATAAGTAATTCATCAAACAGATATCCATATGACCAAAATACTCATGAGCAGTGCTCAACATTTGTCAGCATGGAGGTGTGGGCACTGTGATGTGTCTCCCAGGCTGGGAGGTCTGCCCTGAGACAGCCCTCAGTTGTCAGCCCTTTTTGGGGATTGCCTGGGCTGAAGAAAATTGCTTTGCCCAAAGTCATGCCTCTTCCTAGGGGCAGCTCACACTCAAAACTGATCAACATGGAGCTAGACGGTTAGCTCCTTTCCCCCAATTTGGGCCCCTTTTGAAGGTCTGTTCAGCCCCAGAGCTCCCCACAGGGTTGGCTAAGGCCTTTGTTGGGACTGCATCACAGCTCAGCTTCTCCCCCTGCTCAACCTTGCTTCCTTCTCCTTCCTGTCACAGGTGCTGATACCCAGGGATCTGCCTACCAAAATGTACTGCTTGCCAATTTGTCTCAGAGTCTGCTTGGTGGGGAGCCCAACCTGCAACTGTCAGAATTAAAGGAAATGAAAACTGTAATGAAAAACTTTTTTTTTTTCCCATGCATCAGGTTAGCAAAATGTAAAAAGACTGAAAACATAACCATGGGAGTGAGAGGAAGTAAGCTCCCTTTATTATTGTTGGTGAAGGTGTAAACTGGGAGAACCTTTTTGACATTCAATTTAGAAGTATCTTTAAACATTAAAAATAAGCATATCCTTTGACTCAGCAATCCCACTTCAGGAAATTATCCCATAGGAATAAGGATGTTCATTATAGCTTGTTTGTAATAGACAAAATAGGTCAGTAGATGGTATAGTCATACCATAGAATACAAGGAAATGGAAATTGTCAAGATCTACATTTAAAAGGCAAGGTGGAGAACCACATTTATGAAATGACCCATTTATATAAAAAGAAAATCCTAACCATTTATATATGTAACTGTATAACAAAAGACTGAGGAAGATTCCCAACAGATTTTTCAAATGATTACCTAAGGGGAGGAGGGGGGGGGTAGAGGAGGCTGAAGGCAGGCTTTCAAGTTTAATCTCTGTAATTCTGTCTAGAGAGCCTACATTGTTGTATTACTTGTGTAATTAAAAAAAGCAATTAAAGGAAAAAAAAGGGGATTCAGGCATTTTGGCTCTTCTTTGTTATCTTTTATGGGTTTCTCCCCGTTTGACCCTGAGGTATGGTATGCATGAGTCCTGTGACCTACATGAGCCCCCCAGCCAGAACCCCCCCATGAGAACATGGAAGATTTGAGAGTCCAGTTATTAGAAATGCTGCATCTTTATATTAATTAAGGAGCTTCAAAATTCCTAGGGAGGAATCTTAAAGGAGATGTAAAGGTTGGAAATTGAAAGCTGAGGGCTCCAACACTGAAGGGAGGGAACGACATCTGGTTGAAGGTTTGGGTTTCCCTCAGAGGAAGCAGGGACTGTTAGCAGGGACAACCAGGAAGCACGTCCACTTGCTGGAGTGCCTGGTCTGAGTGGTCTGGGGTGAGTCCTACCTGACTGACAATCCCGCTGAGCTCACCCTCCAACATCTTCACTTGGCACTCCAGTAACTCAATGTTGCTTAGGGAAGTCTGGTATTTATCCCTGTAGAGGTTTAGGCTCCTTTCTAGGGAGATGATCTTGTCCTCGGCCAAAGCAAGTTGCTCCTGTGCCAAATGGAGCTTCTCCCCTGTGTTCTTATTATGATTTCCCATTTCCTCCTCATAGAGAATCACCTGTTGGTGTAGGAATGAAACCACACTGAACTCATGGAGGCATCTCATGAGGAAAGAGCACAGCTATCAGACCCCACGTAGAGGAGTCTTATGTCTTAACTAGAAGCCCAGATGTTCAGAATAGGCCCAGCACAGATTTAAAAGCTATGATATACAATATCAGAATGTTAATGATTAGAAATAGAAAAAAAGATGGTCCTATTTGGATGGTAAACTTCTTAAAGGCAGGGGCCATTTTCTATTTCCCATTCTGCCTGGTATGTAGTAAAAACTCAATAACAACTTGTCAGTTGATTAATATGAATGCATTTCTATAGCTCCATTTTTTTAAGGGCTTGAAATGCCAGTATTCTTTCCTTCCCAGGTATTCTCTAGAGATCAATTTAGAAAAAGTGGAGCCCCTCATGCACACAGCAAAGTTCCTGAGAGACCATGGGGGAACAACCCCAAATTCCTCTGGGACTTGAACAATTCTTATCTAGATTCCTTTCCTTCCTAATCAGTTAATTAGTCAACCAACTGACAGGTATTTATTGAGTGCTCATAAGCAATGTCTTGGGTGTTGAGGGGATATGTTGAGGAGATAATTTGGGGGAATATGTAATTTATAACTAGCAAACAACTGTCTAGAGTTGAGTGTGCTAGGTTGTATGGCTAGAGTTATATGTATTGAAGGAGAAAAGAGCGGGAGGGTCATCAAGGAATGTTTCATCTTGGTTCAAATAGTTCAGTGTAGAAAGTGGATAGAACGCATTCTGTAAGTCTAAGCTATTTATTGCCATTTGAAGTTACTCTTAGGAAAAGGTCACTTAGTTTGAGATGTTTATTAGATAAGGGAAAGAGGAAAGGAATATTTATGTTTAAATGTCTATAACCGAAGCTGTCAGTGACTTGCTCACATCCCCTTGGCACTCACCATTCCTTTGCATGCTAAATGCATTCCAACCACAAACATCTTCAACTCATTGCCTGAGGGATGCTCTGGCCTCAGGAGCCCACTCAAGCAGAGGAGAAAGACAAGGCAGGTTACAAGTACTGGGGAGTTAAAAGTCTCAGGTGCATCCTTCAACCACTGACTGGGTGGGTTGGCATGGGATCACCATATTCTACACTTTCTCCCAGGGTTCTCCAGAGGGCATGAACCCCAGGTGCCCACAGCAGGGGTCTTGTGATTTTCTTTATGGGCTTCCTGCCTTTCTTTGACTCACTTGCTCACTCTCTCTGCGGGATCACCTCCTGAATAAACTACTTCCATTCATTTCCTTGTCGTAGGCTCTGCTGTTGGGAAACACAACCTTCCACAAAGTTTAATGCTACTGAGTAACAAAGTATTGAGGAAACTTGGCAGAATGTTGAGAGAAATTTTTTCCAATGCTTTCCTTGTGTGAGATCTTTGTCAGTGACTGCTACTTGCCAGATCCCACATCAACTCTCCCCCTCCTCCTTCATAGTTGAAACTTGACTTCATTTGGGACGGCAGTGCACCTCACTAAAATACATTTCCTTGGCTTTCTAGAAACTAGCTGTAGCCATATGACTAACTCTGGCCCATGATGCATAAATGAAAGTGTTGTGTGGGGCTTCTGGAAGGTGTCCTTAAAAGAGAAGAGTGTCTTTTCCTCTCCTCCTCCTCCCTTGCCCCCATCCTGATTATTTGCCCCCATCACAGGATGTGAAGTTTGGAGCTCCAGCAGCCATCTTAGGAGACCTAAAAAATGGAAGTCTGGAGCTGATGATGGTGGACCCAAAAGATAGGACCCTAGAATTGCAGTTCCCGAAATAGTCCTAGACCATCCACCTCCAGCCATCTTAGCACTATCCTAGAGAGTCTCTGGAATTTTATCTCAAAAGGCAAAGGAAGAAAATACCAGGGGAGGCCGCCTGTCTCATTACATAGAACCTATAGTTTTTACTGCTGCTAGTGCTACCACTGCTTAACTGGCTTAAATTCTATAGTTTTGGTCTTTGGAATTGACTCGGGATTCCACAAGGATGCTCTTTCTGGTTTAAAAAATACTATCCTGGCACATGAATAGAAATGAATGTACAGAATATACTTAAGTCTCTATGATCTAAAACTCCAGTCTGAAAAAATGACCAATCTGGTACTCTCAGTGATTGACTCAGACTCAATGTCTGGTTATCTTATCAACTATCAAAGTGCTAAAAATTTATATATTATCAAAATCTAATTTTTCTAAAAATGGTTCATTTAATGGATTTTATGCCTCTTTTTTATAACCCTCAGAGACCTAGAGTCTTTTGCATTTAAATTGCAATGGTAATAGGATGGAAATGATGGACCTATATGCACACCACACATACACACACCGTGTGCCCCACATGTATCGTTAGTGGAGCTCTCATTTATGCCATTCTGTTCAGTTCCCTCTGTTTGGTTTCAAAAAGAATGAGAATTAAAGAGGGAACATTGATAAAACCTGCTCAGGATATTGGGAAGTTCTCTGTAAGCCCACTGTCTGTTTTCTAGTAGGTACGACCTGATTTCTGTAGGTACATGGGCAAGGAGACATTTCCATAGTTATTCTATGTATACCTCATCTTCTTTTAGTTTGCAGTGATGGTGGAGAAGAACCAGGTCAGAAGTCTGCTTTTCTAGGACGGACTGATACTGTAGGAGGGAACAGTAAGAAGTCTGCAGCTCTTCTGTGCGAAACTCCAGTTCTTGCTGGAGAGCAAGCAATTTTTTCTTGAGTTGTTGGAGTTGCCTCAGATGGCACTGCTTACTGGGCTCAAACTCCATCCGCGGCTCCTTGAATGCTAGCACTTGCTTCTTATTCTGCAATTGAGATCAAATATATGGAAAGAACTTTAGGTTGTCGCTCAGTTTGCATTCATTCTTTGATTTTTTTCACTTGCCCAACAATTCACATCCATCTATAGTCATCCTTTCATCCACAGAACACTTACTAAACACTTCACTGTATTCACAATGAAAAATCATTTTATATTTCCATCCTGTAAGGAGGATTTGAAAGAAAAAAAAACCTAGGTCTTTCTTACTATTTGGATCTACCAGTCGTATTATTTGGGCCAGAAGAAAAAAACATACAGCTAAAGAATCTAGAAAGTAGTATAAAGATACACATGTTAATATGGGTTTGTTTGTTTGGTCTTCAATTTAAAAATAACCTAACTGACCTAGAATGTAGTGAATTTCTGGTCAGTGTTCTTGGACTGAACTCGATTATTAAAAATGCTCAGATAAAAAGGTAAACTTGGGGCGCCTGGGTGGCTCAGTCGGTTAAGCGGCCGACTTCGGCTCAGGTCATGATCTTGCAGTCCGTGAGTTTGAGCCCCGCGTCAGGCTCTGTGCTGACAGCTCAGAGCCTGGAGCCTGTTTCAGATTCTGTGTCTCCCTCTCTCTGACACTCCCCCGTTCATGCTCTGTCTCTCTCTGTCTCAAAAATAAATAAACGTCAAAAAAAAATTTAAAAAAAAGGTAAACTTGGGGAAACAGCTTTTTGGAATGCTGGGAAATGGGAGGCAGAGCTATCATTCAGGGACATCTGGGCACAGACTCTGTTGTCTCCTCCTGAAGGAAGATGTGACCCTGTAGATGCTGAGTGTGTGTGTGTATGTATGTGTGTGAGAGACACACACAGAGAGACACACACACAGAGAAATAGAGAGGGGAGAGAGAGAGAGAGAGAGAGAGAGAGAGAGAGAGAGAGAGAGATCTCTTCCTGCTAATCCACAGTCAACTTGAAAAGCTGCTATAGACCCATCTTATGTTTTGACTCAATCATTCAATAAACATACACTGAGCACCTGCTTTGTATCAGGTATACTGCTGGTAGGATGTATCCCTGAGGTATTTATTACAGTACAGTTGAGGTCTTTGCACTCAAGTTTCTATATTTGCTTGCCCAACATCCTTGATGACATATGAAAGAGAGGTGGATGAAGAGGGTGGCCCATGGGCATTCCTTAACTCCCATTTCTGCTTATTATCCTCCTATTCATTCTTTAAAACTGTCCAATTCTTGCTTTCCTTGTTTTCCCTGCAAAGTTGCCTTTGCACCAATACTATACACTTTACTGGCATGTCTTTAATATGGCATTTCACATTCCAACTTGCATTGCAGTGACCTCTGTATATCTTAACTTCTAATTAGATTATAAACTCCTGGAGGCCGGGGCCATGTCTGCTTCTATAGGACATAGAGATTTATACACAGTTAGGTATTAAAGGAAAGTAGGAAGTAAAACAGAGAACAGACAATATCATTGGCTCCCAAAAATGTGAGCTTGTGGTCTGGGGCTAATTAACAGAGTACTTTCAAAATTTTTAAAAAATTAACATTTTTTTACAGGGTTATTGAAGTATACTTTATATATCATAAAATTCAACCATTGTAAGTGTACAGTTCAATGATTTGTTGAAAATTTATATAGTTGTGCAACCATTTTACAATCTGGTTTTAGAACATCTCCATCACCTCAGAAAATTCTCTCATGCCCATTTGTCACTCCTGTTCCTACCCCAGCTCCAGGCAACCACTAATCTGCTTTCTGCCTCTATGGATTTGCCCTTTCTAGACATTTCATATAAATGGAATTGTATGTCATCTTTTGTGTCTGTCTTCTTTCACTTAGCATAATGTTTTTGAGGTTCATCCAGGCTATAGAAAGAATCAGTATTTTGTTCTTTTTTTTATTGCCGAATAGTATGAATATACCATATTTTGTTTATCTGTTCACCAGTTGATAGATATTTGGATTGTTTCAGCTTTTTGGCTATCCTGAATAATGCTGCTATGAGCATTAACATAGTAGCCATCTGCAGATGTGATATTTTCCTTTAATTTGTTTAGCAAACATTATGGTGTACCTACTATGTGTCAAGCACGGTACCAGGTATTGGGGATATAGAAGCATATAAAACAGAATACCTGCCTTCATGCATTTTTCATCTAGTGGGGAGGGGGGAGTCAGCAAATTAAGTAAGTAAATAATGTAGTGTATTAAAAGGAAAAAGTGCTATGGAAGAGAGTAAAGCAGGGGAGAGGGATGAAGAATGCTTGCATGGAGGGAACTGTAATTTTGAATTAAGAATTTTAACGGAGGACCAAATTGAGAAGGTGGTATTTGAGCTAAGATTTGAAGGAGGCAGGGAAAGAGCCTGGTGGGAATCTACAGCAGGAACATTCCAGGGAGACATAACGGCTTGGGCTAGGGCTTGGGCTACAGCTTGGGCTAGGGTTTGGAGGTGGGAGGTGCCTGGTGGTGTCTGAGGAATCACTTTGTTCTGGCTGGAGCAGAGAATGGGGGAGAGTGGTACCAGATGAGGTGAGAAAGAAAGAGAGGTGAGGTCCTTTCAGGGCCACATAGTCCATTCTAAAAACTTTAACTTTTCCTTTCAGTGAGATAAAAGGTCATTGGAAGGTACTGAACAGACAAGTGAAATGATATCCTTTAGATGTTACAAAGGCCCAGATGTTACACACTGCCCATTCTACTGAAAATCAACTGTAGGGAGGCAAAGACTGAAGCAGAGAGACCAGCAAAGAGGCTGCTACAAGAATCCAGGCAAGAAGGGATGGTGGCATGGACCAAGGTGGAAGTTGGGAGAAATGGCTGGATTGTAAATATGTTTTGAAAATAGATTCCATAGGATTGGTTGCTGTGTTGGATGGTCGGAGATGATGATCATCCAAGGCAAATCGACTCCAAGGTTTTGGTCTGAGTACCTGGAGAGACTGAAGTTTAATGAGATTAATTTTGTGAGAACTGGGACTGAAAAGAGGGAAAACTTTCTCTAGTGAGAGTGAGTGGGGTGGCTCAGGTAAGAGAAGGGAAGCTCAGCCCAGCTCAAAAGGAGAAAGACAAAAGCTAATTGTGTCAGTTCATTCTGAATGAGAAGACTGAAAATGGACCATTGTGGTCACCAGCAAAAGAAATCCTAGACAAAGACAAGCCAAACTTTTGGCCTGAATATCTGGTGTATGTGGCGGAAGGGAAGTTAATGATGACTTCTTTCTTAAGCCAAACAAAGCTGAATTTTGTATTTACTCTGTGCAGCTATAATTGCCAACATTTAGATGGAATATTTTTAGTTAAGTGTTCTCATTCTTTTCAAAATAAGAATGTTGCTATTCTTGGGGTGCCTGGGTGGCTCAGTCGGTTAACCATCCAACTTCGGCTCAGGTCATAATCTCATGGTTCGTGGGTTTGGGGCCTGCAATGGGCTCTGTGCTGATAGCTCAGAGCCTGGAGCCTGCTTCGGATTCTGGGTCTCCCTCTCTCTCTACCCTTCTGTCCCCTCCCCCACCCCCAATAAATAAACATTAAAAAAATTTTTTTTAATGTTGCTATTCTCAGAACTCATCGATGAATGAGGTTCAAAGAGAAGGGACTTGGGAGTGGTATGTGGGTGTGTGTGCATGCACACATACATGGATAGGGGGATGTTCTCAACTGCCGAAGTCTTCTGTCTCTGCAGGTAAGCTGGGGGTGGAAAGCTACTTGGAAAAAGACATGGTCAAGAATAAATATTAAATGTGGCTAGAGCCAAAACAAGGGGGTGAACATCCTGGGGTAGGGTCAATTCAGAGGGCTTATTTTAGTGAAGCAGATAACCAACAAAATCCTTATCAAATTTTTCCCAAATTCAGTTTTTCTTGGCTTTGTTGAAGTTGATTTGATCTCTGAAAATTATAAAAACTGGATTCCTGGTCCCTCCAGTACTTGTGTGTAACTGTTGATTTGGACCTGCCTCTCTACTGATGGATATATATGACCCAGTTGAAAACAAACTGTGCTCTCTTCACTGTTCATTCTTTCTTAGTTTCCCCTTATTTCCATGTTCCTATTTTCTCTTCATCACACAAAAGAATGAAAGAAGTGCTCTTTGTTCACCTTTTTTTAAAGTCAAACTTTTTCTTTAGGGTTTCCCCTCCTAGAATGTGGTACATCATCTCATCTTAGGTGTGTTCATAATTGTTCTGTGGCTTGAAAGCCTCCTGTAGATAAAGAATGTCATTTCCTATGTGTATAAAGCTCAGCAAACTGTTAGTGATACTGGTGAACTGTTAGTTCCAATTTCTCTTCCCCAGAGGTCATGTTGAGTCTTCTGGGTTTAATTTTGGTTTGAGGTAACATGATAGGCCAACCAGATGATGAGAGTTCATTCAAATCTTCCAGTACAGGGAAAACATAATGCCTGGCCAAATTTGTCTGGTTTTGAAGATCCAAAGAACTGCCCATATCTGCAGAGAAACTAGAGTTTCCTTGATGAGAATTTTAAACATTTGTACACTATAGATACCAATGTGTTTAGAGGTCAAATTTCAAAGTCTTGGAGAAATGCCTGAAATTGTTTGAGACCTATTAAATTTCTACTTATTTATTCTTAAGTATTCAAAAGATTATTTTGTCTTAATTCTAAATTAATAGAAAATGACATGTTATGGATGAAGTCTGCATTTCACTTATAGATGTGCCAAAGAGCAGTATGAGAAAGGCATCAGTGCATTTTCTACTGCCTCTTTGTCTTCTTCTTCTTTTTTTTTTTTTTTAAGTTTTCTTTCTAGTGAAGACATAGATATTTTATGAGATTCTGCTTTGACCTTTAAACTGAGATTTGGAGAAAATAAGCAAGTTGGAAGTAATCTTCTGGAAGTAAGATTAGTTCTTGAAGTTACCATTCAGAGTTGAATGGTTCCAGAAGGCTGTCAGGTCCACCATGTTTCTCAGACAGATTTCTATCCAGGCCTCAGGTGTTTTAAAAGATGGAGAGCACTGGCCACCTGTAGGAACCTGTTGCCATATTTAGTCAATTTCTCAGCCCTACTTATGGTCAAAGAGATTATAGCTATTGCTCTTTCCTTGCCTATGTGGCTACTTGATCACAGAAGGAAATTAATTGGCCTGGCATGATTTGCCTTTTGAGAAGTCACTTTGGTTTCTACCCAATACTTTGTGCTTTTCAAGTTGATGCTAATTGATTGATGTTAAGTTCTATATTTTCCCTGATATTGAAGTTAAGCTGACAGGTCTATAATTACCAGGATTGTCCTTTTTCCCTTTTTAAAAAGATGAGCACTTCATTTACCCTTTTTCAGTCTACAGGGACTTCCTTTATCCTCTTGAGTTCTCAAAAATAATCGCTAGCAGCTATGTAATAACACCTGCCAATTCCTTAAGTACTCTTCAAAGTATGTCATCAGGTCCTGCTGATTTGCCTAAAGCCGGCTTTTCAAAATACTTTTTAACCATTTTATTCCCTATTCTAGTTTGCACTCTCTTCTGTTTCAGGTTGGCATTGCTCTGATAACTGGATCCCTGCTGCCTTTTCCCCTTCATTTAAGAACTGAAACTCTCATCTTTCCCCAGTCATTGTCATGAACTTCTTTATTTTAGAGGTGTTAAGCGAGGTATTTTCTCTGTAACTCTAGTTTAGCCTTTTATCACCAGATTAGTTTATCTGTTACTTTTCATATCTTCTACAAGTTACATTTCTTGTACTTTCTTGTATTGGTAGAGTGTAAAACTGTGTGTTTAAGTGACATGCATTTCTTTTGGATACATCTTCATGGTTCAGACATTTTTCTTATCAGTGATCTCTGCTTATCAGAGATTCCCTTTAAAGAAAAAAACCTCTTTATTTTGGAATAGTTTTAGATGTACAGAAAAATTGCAAAAGTAGTATATAGAATTCCCATATGCTCTTTACCTGTCTTCTCCTAACACTAACATTTTACATAACTATAGTACATTTGTCCAGCTAGAAAATTAACATTGGTAGATTACTATTAAACTACATACTTTATTCGGGTTTTATCTGTTTTCTCACTAATTTTTTTTTCTGTTCGAGGATCCAATCCCAGATTCCACAAGGCATTTAGCAGTTCCACATAACAAATTGTTTTTCATTCCCAATGACTCAATGTCAGTCATATTTCTGTGCCATAATTTCCATCAAGGATGTATTAACCTGTATTCAACTGGTTACTTTTATTTTCAGAAATCAAATTTCTTGCCCAGTTTTATGCTAAGAATAGTGTCCTACGTCCACTTCAAAGATGAGTTTGATAATCTAAGCTCTACTGAAAATCAGGGTGTTCTCCCCAGGCCACCACCGGGGCCAAAGGGGCCTGGGAAATTGCACAGAAAGACCTTTCTTTTTCTAATTTGATCATTCTTTTATTATGATACCTCTGTTGTTCTTTTCTCCTTTCACGTTAATTGAAAGGTTCCTGGGCAGGTTCAGGACTACAGTGAGGCAAGTGCAGATTTTAGGAAGGCATTCAGTCTCCAGGTTGGCACTTGAGGGTGAGTGCCCTATAACATTTGTACCCTTGGTACCTCATTTGCTTTAGCTATCTCTGTTCCTGGGTTTTGGAGCATGACATATTCTTGATTTACTAGGTTACCCACCCCCTGCCTGCGATCCCTGTAGTTACATGTTAATATCCGATGTAGTATTTTAATTTTGTCTCCTAATTCTAGTTCTTAATTATGACCTCTGGTTTATTTCTCCAGATCTTTGTTAGATAGTAGTCAAAAATTTCAGAAAGTCTTGGGTTTTCCCCTCTGTTCCCATATTACATTTCCTTGTAGAAGGCAGATCTTGCAGGGATTTTCTGAGTGGATGAGTATAAGTCTACATCTAATTGTGTATTTGTATGCACAGTCTCCAATTTAAATTCTGCACTAAGTGCTAGGAAAAAAAGAGAGCCTGTTTTAAAGCTTATTTCAAGCTGTTAGACCTTCTTCTGGGCAATTAGAATAATAAAATGCGATTTAATACCTTTCTCCTTCCAAGTTGCTAGGTACATTTATAAGCCACATGGCTATCCCTGACTGGGGGAATAAATAAACTTGTGACAGCAATGGTGAGAATATCAAAAAATGTTAATATTTAGAAAGAAGTAAATTATGATAATATTCTTCCTGAGATCCATTTAGGAAAACCAATGGATTTTTCTATGTTTGTGACCTCCTGGAGAAAGGACAGTAACGCTCAGTAGGATAAGGTGGGATTGCTTTGTTGGTAACATTTTTAGGACTTTGTAGAGGAAAAATCTGTGGTTTCGACAGAGAGGTAGTAAGTCCTGAAAGAAGTCTAATAGACCCAATTAAGAGAGACCAGACCACAAATATTGAAGAAGACAGTGGAGTCTTACACAGTCTTACACAGCTAAGGCTAACTAGGGGGTCTAGCAGCAGATCTATGCAACCAGTAGCTGCTTCATGTTTGCCAAGGACTCAAGTCCCTAAAAAGATATGAAGACTGCAAATAAGGCATCTTATAAACCCAAAGTTTTCAGAGAGCTATGGGAAAATATCTTCCAGCTGGCTTCCCAGCTTCTGGGGATAAATTTAGAGATGGGTTTACAGAGCCTAGAACTAGAGTTTCCAAAAAGAGAAAACCTCAGGCTTAATTGTTGCCTCAGCTGGTGAACTGCCTAGCCTACAGGTAAGTATTAGTTCAAAAAAGATAATCACTCCAGGGGAAGATGATCATGCCATTGTTCATACATGTGCAGGACAAGTGTTACTGAGTGTCTTGGCTTGCACACCTCCAGAAGCAAGCTCTGTGGCATGGGACTGAGTGTTAAATAGTAGTTTATGTGGGAAGTGATCTTGGGGAATTCAGGTAGGTGGGTGGAGAAATGAGACAAGGAAGGGGGTGTTATCAAGCTAGTTACCATTGTGGGTAGCTGGTGCAGGATCCCATTGAGGAACTCCAGGACAGAGCAAAGAGCATGCCTGGAGTATTCTATGACTGAGGGCCAAGAGACATAGATTATTTATCCATTTCCCCATCAGTCGTTGGTTGAGGGCTGCTTTTGGGGGCATTAGCCATTCCACATTTGAGCTTCTCTGGTGATTGGGTTCCTGCATCTAGAAGAAAAGCTTGTAGGCAGAGAGCTGCAGATGTGGCAATAAAGATCACCTGCTGTGCTGATGATCATTGACACCTCTAAGCGAGTGGGACAGTTGTTATTTTCATGGTTGACTTAGAAGTTTGTCTAACATCCATTAGGAGATGCTACTCTCCTTATATAATTAGGATTTGGTCTTTTCAGGTCTTTTCTGGCCTCAGATGCTGTAAATCCAGGTGTAAAAGGCCAGATAAGGAAAAGACAGGGCCTCAAATGTAGATGACCTTGGAGACAGCTAAATGAAAAAGTTCTGATGGCAGGGATGGGGTGTTCGTGTGTGTGTGTGTGTGTGTGTGTGTGTGTGTGTGTGAAAGAGAGAGAGAGCAAGAGAGAGCAAGAGAGTGAGAGAGTGCATGTATTTAATTCTGCTCAATAAATGCTCTTGAATGACTAGTGGAAGAATTTTCCATTATTGTTCCTGCCTAAGGAAGCAGAGGTGGAAGTTGAGGGAGCAGAGGTGGGTAGTAGCTGCTGAATCCCTTACGCGGTTGCTACTCATCATTGCCTCCTCCACACAGAGTTGGTTCTCCTGCAAGGTCTTCCCCTGTCTCTTGCAGACATCATGCAGATTTTTGATGTCAACTTGCAGGCTCAAGAGCTTGCTGTTCAGGCCGCTCACTTCTCGGTCTCTCTCCCCCACCTAGGCAGTCAGAAAAAACACGAGCATTAATTATAAACTATCAAGAAAATGCTTACTTTCGTTCACTTAACTGGTTGACAGAGACTTTAAATTTGCTGGAAATTTGTCCATCAACTCTTAGCTGTTATTACTCATCCAGTGTAACATTTACACAGTATCCATTTGCGAGGTGTCTGAGTGCTCTGCATTATTCAGACAATTACTTATTTACATTAATTAATCTTCACCCACTGCTGTGGGTACATCACAGACACTTCCTCTGTTTTTCAAGAGGAAGTCAGTGCCTAGAATAATTCCAGGCACCTCACAGACTGTCTATAAATATTAATGGTTCTGCCACTGATGAAATGAACATAGCGAGATGTCAAATGAACTTGTCAGGACTATAGTGAATCAGTGATGGAGTTGATGTGGATTCTGAAGTGTTTTAACTTTCTCTTCTACCCACTAATCCAACAGACGTCCTTCACCTGTAAACTGAGTGCTTTTCTGTGGAGACATACACCAATGAGAATAAAAGTAAAATCCCTGGGCTGGTTGCATAAAATAATCTGTCTTTGATTACGAGTGAAAAAGATTAGCTAATTACAGCTAGGTCAGAATGGAAATTAATGATAGAGATCAAAATAAAGTGTGCGGAGCCTAGTAACTTGGGTGGAGTTGGGGGTGTAGAGCTGTGGTAAGAGAGTGTGTGCTCCATCACACTAGGATGCCACCGTCCACTCTCACTGTTGTGGGTGGCAACAGTATAGAAAGAAATTAGGAAGAAGCCCTTTGTGAACCTATCCAGTGCTTTAGTCCTGTCACCGTGCAGACTTTTCATAACACTCAAGAGGATAGACACTACCACTTCTGAGTTTTAGATGTTGGAACTGAGTCCGGTACTTTTATGGTACATGATTATCCAAAGCAGGCTCTTAGGCAAGGATTCCCAGCATCTATTAAAGAAACACTCCCAAGAGAAATCAACCAGGAAGTGAAGGAAGCAAGACAGGAAAAGAAGAAGAAACCAAGGAAAGGCACTATTTCAGACAAAGTTCTCAAGGCAGTAGCTTTTGCCTGATCCCACAGGGAACTCTGGAGTGTAAGTTACACCTCCGGAGTTTGTCCTGATTAGTTGCAAAAGCTGGGCTGTTAGACTCATTATCAGCCAGTCAACGGCTAAGGGCTACCCCATGGGATATAATCTCCCAAGGACTTCCAGCTCTCTGCTCTTATGAGCAAAGTGACCCCAATAGCCCAAGGGCAATTCTTCTAAGAGCGTTTCAGGTACAAAAGCATACAGAAGCCATGGGTGCACAAAAATGGTAAAGTGATCCAAACGACAGTGCCCAGGGTCTCATAGCTGGTTGGCAGCAGAATGAGGAGAGGTCTGCTCTCCTGACCCTGTAGCCAGTGATCTGCCACCATACCCCACTGATTGCTCTGGCTTCTTAAATACATGAGCTACATAACACTCATCCCCAGGGGAGCTGGAGACCTGATATGGACATCATAAATCAAGCCTTACTGGACAGGTCAGTTTAAGAGACCTCTGCACAAGGCCAAGGGGGGCCAGAGGATAACCACGAGAATCGGACACCGCAATGTCAGAGTATTCGGAATTCAGAAGGTTTCCCAGAAGTGCTGCTGTCTCAGCTGATTTATTTCTTCATTTCCATTTAGTACCTGGATTTTTTTTTTTTTTTACCACTTTACAGTTTAATTAGGTTAACGGCATGGCTCTGTCATTAAAAGGATTTCATTATCTCAAAACTCTCTCTCTTCCTCTCTTGCTCCTGTCCCTCGTTCCTCACTTTCAGAAAAATAACAGTGGATGTCAACTGCCCCAAGCATGTAATTACCATTACAACAATTTACCAGGGACTCTCTTAAGAGAATGTGTGCAGAGCAGTTAAAAAAAAAAAGAATGGTGTACGGACACTGTTTTCTAACTAGAAAAAATCCTTGACTCGACCTGGAGCAGAAGTTTGATTCCAGTTCTTTAAATTCCTTTTCTCATTGCTGCCTCACTGGGAATAGGGAATAGAGGCTCTCTGGGTATTGAGACCCTAGGGATCTTCTCCCCCTGTTGCCACAGGACTCTTTCTTTGGCATCTATGAGCAGATTAGGCGACAATACAATGCCTGCTTTATAGAGTGTCATGTGCCCCATACTCTTGCTTTAATGCTGAATATACACATCTTAAGGTGAGGACCATGTCACCGGATTGTTCCATATGGAGCCTGGCACACTGTGGACTCATTAACAAAGTAGCAGTGATATACATCTTGAGCTTCTCCAACTTAAAAGCTAAATGCCTTCTCTTTGTCAGGCCAATAAAAAACCCCTCTCCCTCTACTTTTAGATGTCTTCTGAGCAGAAGACCTGCTTGCCACCATTCTAATGCACCAACAGGACTTCAGAATTGGATCTTTAATGTAGATGATCTCATCTAATTTGGACATTAGCTTTGACTCAGAGTGTCTGAGGCAATTTCTTCATTCAGAAAACAAGAGGTTTGGAATAAATAATTCTTAGAGGATTCTGCAAACCAACTGAATAACAAATGTGTTTTGTTGGATGTCAAATGAAATTTGCTTTTGAAATCAAAACTAGGGGCGTCTGTGTGTCTCATTCAGTTGAGTGTCTGACTCTTAGTTTCAGCTCAAGTCATGATCCTAGGGTCATGGGATTGAGCCTCAAGTTGGGCTCCGTACTGAGCGTGGAGCCTGCTTAATTCTCTCTCTCCTTCTCTCTCTCTCTCTCAAGTTAGGCTCTGTACTGAGCGTGGAGCCTGTTTAATTCTTTCTCTTTCCCTCTCTCCCTCCCTCTGCCCTTCTCCCCCACTCACTCTCTCTAAAATTAAAAAAAACCCAAAAAACCAAACAAAGAAACCCCTAACCATTCACTCTGAAAGTCAAAATCATACAGGGTTTTTTTTTATTCATCAGAACAGGCGTGGAAATGCTAGGAGAGCAACGAGCTGACTCCCATGAACAACAAAAGATTTTTACTGTAGGCAGTTGTAAGAAGAGGATGTGCTCACCTCAGAACTCCAGAAATGCAAGTGTTTCTGAGGTTCCAGGAAACTTAATTTCTTGCTAATATCTTGCACAGAGGTCAGTGTACACTATTTCTAATCCTATCTACTTTATGAAGGCTAAATTCCAGGCAGATGCCTTTTGAGTATCAATATGTGGCAGGAATTGATTTAATCTGACATTTCATCAATCAAAGCTCTGTAACCAGTACTGGGGCATGAGAGGAACTGAGATTCATAATGCTGACCTGCAGGCACCATCTGATCCTGCCCTAGATCTGAAGTCATTAACGATGGCTGAAATCACAAGCCTCTGCTGCTGGGTGAGTTTTCACTCACAAGCCATGCATTTATATACCCTGGTTTTACTTATACGAGGTTGGAATCTGGTCACCATTTGAAGGCATATGACATCAGCAGCAGCTACCAACCACAGGCAAAATGGTGAGGGCTGATACTGCAGTTGCAATGCTGATAGTTATTGGAAAACAGATTATTTACTGAAGCAAATCTTCTGTATTGATTAAATGGGTCTTTTTCAAAGAGAATGTCTTCTCGAACATACATTTCAAAAGCTCGGAAGAAATTTTGCTCTAGACTTCAAAGTACTGACAAATGGTTTCATGCTTCTTTTTGGGGGAAGCTGATGTGAAACTGAAGCCTGTGATTCAGAAGTAGTCTCAGAAGTCAAGAGCATTACAAAGATTTAAGATGGCAGCATTCTATGAAGGATTTGGCACTCAAACAAGAAACCTCAGGTGGTGGATTCCAGAGTAATTTTGGAGTCAACCAACGATACCATAAAGGTCATCATCTTTGGGAAATTATGTTTTTTATCTGAGGATAAAGACAAATATTTAACAAACAATGGAAACCACGACTACCATTCAATATGTATAAATTTCTAGTGAGAATTATGTTTTAAAATTATCATTGCTTCAGGAATGAAGCATTTTACTATGTAATAGTAGATTTTACAGTCATATACAGTAATTTCAAGCACTGTTATCAATCTTACTAACTTTATTCCTGAGTTTATATTTCCCTCAATAGAAACATTGCAGATTTTGATTACTTATAATGGGAATTAATGGGCACTTATACAAAGTTTTGCCTGTGAGCAAAAATTTTGGAACCAATTTTATTCATCTAGTGAAGAATGAGTATAATTTTATTGTGTTCTAAGTTCTTTAAAAATTGGCACACTACATAAATATATGGTTTAGGATACACATGACATATGACAGAGGTCAGCCACCTATGGGCTGATTTTTATGGCACTTGGGCCATTGCTACATACTTTTCTCCATCATACCCTTGGACAAATTATTTCACTAGAGAGTAAGCTCCACAAGAACAAGGATATTTCTCTATTTTGTTCACTGCTTTATGCCCACCCCCTAGAACTATGCCTGGCACATCTAAGGCAGGCCAAGGATATAAGTTGAATGAAGAAATGCCCTTCTAGAAAATCCATGCCAGATCCTTGTTCCCTGAAGAATATGCAGCAAATTCTGTACAGCTTCCTGCAGTAATGCAGCAGGAAAGTGTTCATTAGAAGAAGGTCTGTTAAAAGCATAAGTCATGTGGGACAATCCTATGCTAACCTAAACATCCGCCTTAAAAGCTTTCTGGAACAAGTGAGGGAATAGGTAAACACAGTTTGGCCAAAATATTAGACTAATTAGAACACTCCATTTCCATACCATTCCAGATAAAGAACAATGTTGGCAACAATAGTTAAGATCTATTAAACACTTCTTATGTCCTGAGCATTGGTGTTTTACACACAGTATCTTACTCAATCCTCACAGCAAGCCTTTGAAAAGGGTGCTAATTATTCATATTCTAAGTAAGGGGAAGTAAGGGGAAGGAAGCTCAGAGAGGGTAAGTAACATGCCCAATATTATAGTGCTATTAGATGTGGATGACGACCCACTTTGTTCAAGTCTGGGCTCTTAAATGCTATGGTCTGCTGCCTACATCTCTGTGATATTTTGGGATGCTTATTACTGGAGTTTGAAGTTAATTGTAACAAAGGTTCGACTCCATGTGTGTAGAAGAGTTAGGAGCCTTACCTCATCTTTCATTTCCTTGGCACCTCTCAATTCTTCTTTAAGCTTTAGCATTTTCTGAGCTTTGTTATAAACCTGCAAAAGTCCAAGAATTTAAGATGGCAAAAATCGAAATAAGCCTGGCCCTTTAAAGGTTTTCCCATCTGGATGTGTGCTCTCAGCAGGGAGCCTGGAAAAATTTCCCGAACTGTTAGCAATACCTACTTGTCTGCCCATCTGTGTTTTCAAAAGCGTGTTAAAACCTTTACCAGAAAGACAGGACCAAGGATTTACAGGTTTCCCCCAAAACCAACACTTGGTGGGCCAAAGAGTTTCTGAATTCATAGTTTCTTGGAAAGCAAAATATTGAGATCTTACTTTCTAGATTTCTCACTATTCAATGGCTCAAATATAGTTAACATTATGCACTAATTATGAACCAGACAGAATGTGCACAACCCAACTTCATTCTCAGGATAACCCCACTATCCTTGTTTTACAGAGGAGGAAACTGAAGTCCAGAGAGGCTAAGTGACTTACCCAAGGTCACACAGGCTGTCTTACTATTCCATGAGGAGCTGTCATTAACTTATAACTATTAATTTGGAGATATCTGATGATGTGGTTTTTTCAAAGCATCAAGTTACTGTATGTTGGTGCTTATAAAGTTATGTAGAAACTCATAGAGTGCTGAGAATTATCTATATAAAAAGCCTCAAAGAAAACCAAAGATTTTTGCACATGTGTGTGCATAACTACAGGATAATGTGTTTGAGGTCATAAAGAACTGACTTATTAAAATAATCCAATTTATCATGTTTTTCATTCTAAGACTAAAGGAGATTTCCGCCAGGCACTTACCTGCAGAATAGTTCCAAGAATGAGAAGCTATCAAAATACTCATTCTTTGTAATGAACCACATCCCCCACCCCTAATATAAGCCAAGAGGAAGAAAGAATGCTGGTGAGACATGGAATTTGGAATGTTTTATGGGGTTGTATTCTGATATGTTGCATTGTTTACCCTCTTTAGTCTTCGTGCACAGAGGTGCATCATGGGAGTGGGGGTGTAGCTCAGGCTTCCCCAGTAGGGAGAGGCCAGGTGATGCTGCAGTGACAGACAGCCCCCAAATTTCAGTGACTTAAAACCATGAACGTTTACTTCTCACTGTGCTACATGCCCTTTATGAGTCAGCTGGGGCTGTTCCTCATTGTCCTCAGCTGGTAGAACCTCTGTCATCTAGTATGTTGACTGTTGCCATGGCAGCAGAGGGGTAACATACAGGGTCTTAGAGTGGAAGTGACACACTTCACTTCGGCTTACATTTCATTGGCCAAAACAAGTCACGTGGTCATGCCTAACATCTTCCTTTATCCCCTAAAGGAAGTATTGGTGACCATCACAAATGATGTCTACACTAGGTGTCTCAGCCAGATGGACTGCTGTAACAAAGTATCACAAACAGGGTAGCTTATAAACAACAGAAATTTCTCACAGTTCTGGAGGCTGAGAGATCCTTGACCAAGTCCCCAGCAAGTTAGGTGTTTGGTGATGACGTTCTTCAGAGACAGCTGTGTGTGTGTGTGTGTGTGTGTGTGTGTGTGTGTGTGTGTGTTTCCTGTAACTTTACATGGCTAAAAGGGCAAGGGACCTATGTGGAGTCTCTTTTAGAAGAAAACTAATCCATCTCATGACCTAATCACATCCCAAAGTCCCCACTTCCTAATACCATCATTTTGGGAATTAGAATTTCAACACATGAGTTGGGGGGGGGGACATAAACATTTAAACTAGAAGATTAAAAGTAATGTGGCATAAAAACACTAAGCAAGGCTCTAGGCCACCAAGCTTCTAAACCTAGTTTAGCACCCATGTCAAGGAATGGCCTTTGGAATGAAAGGTACTCATCTATCTGAGGCTTTGTTTCTGGCTCTATAAACTGAGGTTGGGGGGTTGAATTAAATGACCATTGTCTCTAAGGTTTACTGATTCAATGTTCTACCATGATGCACATGTTTCTTTAGTATAACCAGCCTAAGCATCACACAAAAGTTGGAATGGGACAAATATATCCTGGAGAATAGTATTCCTCCAAAGGCAGGGGTGTCTGGGTGGTTCAGTTGGTTAAGTGTCCAACTCTTCATTTCAGCTCAGGTCATGATGTCATGGTTCACAAGATCAAGCCCTGCATTGGGCTCTGCGCTGCCAGCATGGAGCATGCTTGGGATTCTCTCTCTCCCTCTCTCTGCCCCTCCCCTGCTCTCTCTCTCTCTCTCAAAATAAATACATAAATATTAAAAAAAATATTCCTCTACAGGCAGACCTGCAGGATGGTCTGGAGATGACTCGTAAATCAAATAAAATCTTATCCCAAGGACAGAAAGGACTGTCTAGATTGTGATGGTTTTGTCAACTATGGAGTTACACAACTAGCTGCAAGGGCCAAGAATGTTTGGAAGGAGAAGTGTAAGGCATAGGGCCTCATATTTACATGAAAAGATATTGGACTTCACTAAGTAAAGTAAGTTAGAAGAAAAGAAAGAGAGAACTAAGTTGTGTGTCTCCATGAAGGAGACATGGGAATCCTGTGAGTCATTAACAACAGCAGTGGGCAATTTGGAATTGCTTATGGTGAAAAAAATGGAAGGGTTATATGATAAATTTTCAGTGCATTTGACAGTAATGTTTGCCAGATGGGTAAGGAAGAGTGCTTTGAAGGAGCCTCAAATGCTTTATAAAATGATCATGTGGAACCTTCACAGTGCTCTCTGAGGAGTGTGGCTGGACCAATATTTTGTAGAGGACAGAACTCATAATAGAGGGAGGGCTCCCTACCTGATCTGTGGGTACAGATCTCTGGGCCAAGGACTTGAATGTCTTCTCTCTTTTCAAAGCCTCATTCTATGTCTTCTGTATCTCTTTTGAAATCGCCACTTCTTCATGCCTCATCTCTTCCACTGGCACATCCAATTCTGCTGCATCTGCCCAGGGAATTGCTTTCTTGTATTCAAAAGTCCTGCCCTCTTCCCCCCTGCCCCAGCAGGCCTTCTCTTCATGACGGCTATGACCAGAAAAACAAACAAACAAATAAACAATTTTAGTGAAACCAGAAAGTCAGAGTATCCAGTGATGTTTTGTGCTTCCTGGTTGGCCTCAGCTCACACTCAGAGCACCTTCCAGATTCTCAAGAAACACCTAGCATTGTACCTCACGTGAGTCACTAGTTTAGCACGTATGAACTCAGATGTGTAAAGAAAAAGTAACTTTTTTTATTACTCAACCTGGTTACTGAGCCTCATTCCAACAAATGGCAGAAACAGCATCTTAGCTATTTCTGAGAAAGTGCCATCATTTTCAGGTTAAAAGTAAATCAGTTCACATCTCCCTCCACCTCTTTACCTCCTCTTCAGAGTACACCTAAATTTTGGGGTCCTAGGTTGGAGACTGGCATCAGAGGAGGCTCTGGTCCATGGTCATGGACATCTCTCCCAGATTGAGTGTGCTAACAGTGTCCTGGTCAACAGGCTGGATTTATTGAATCTTCCTCATACTGTGGGCTTTGGGGCTGCTGGCCCTGTTTCATTTTCCAAGGATGTTCCTAATGCATAGAGAAAGACAGACAGACAGACAGACACACACACACACACACACACACACACACACACACACACACGAGATTCGTCTCAGGATTTCTCTTATTAGACCTGTCCTAACATCATTCTACATTTTGTCTGGAAAGGTGTTAAGATGAAGGGGATAGGATCCTAAGGTTTTGCTCACTTTCCTGCCTCCCATTCCTGGTATTGATCAAAAGTCTCTTTGGCCCCTGCTTTGCTAAACCTATCTGGGGTTCTATTGTTTCCCCAGCTCTTTCCCACCTCATCAATCTCACCAGAGTCTAATTCTCTTGCTTATGCTCAAATTCCCCTCTCCTTCCTCTTTCCTAATTCAGAGAGGCTTTGTTTTGTTTTTGGGAGAGGAAGGAAAAAGAGTACAAGTGAATGAGTTCAATGAAATACAGGTTGAGCAAGCAGGATGGGAAACATATGTTAGTATTTCATACACCATCTACCCTCATGAGGTTACACAAATGCCATAACCACAGATTGCTGATGCTGGTTTTCTCCCCAAGGAGCTAGTACTCCCTGGGTATATCGATGGACTACAAGCCTTAGAAAACCAAACTTCCAGTTATAAGGTAAATAAGAATGGGGGATGTAATATACAACACGATGACTATAGTTAACATTGCTGTATGGTCTATTTGAAAGTTGAGAGTAAATCCTAAGAGTTTTCATTACAAGGAAAAAATCTTTTTTTTTTTTTTAGATGATCTTAACTAATCATGGTAATCACTTCACAACATATGTAAATCAAGCCATTATGCTTTACACATTAAGCTTATAGAGTGCTGTGTGTCAGGAAGAAAATGAGTTTTAAAAATAAAGTTAAAGTTATCCTTGGGGGTTAATCAAAACGAGTATATTTACCTGCACTCAGCCATAAGTCTTTCCTTTATTCTTGCTGGGTTTTATATTTTTCTCCAATGTTCCACCTCCTACTAATGTAAAAGGTGTGATGAATCCTAGGGCTCTTAATTACTGAAATAATGAGATGATGTTCAATATTTCATCTATTTTTTAAAAATGTTTTTAAAAATGTTTATTTCTTTTTGAGAGAGAGAGAGACAGAGAGACAGAGAGAGAGAGAGAGAGAGAGAGAGAGAGACCAAGCATGAGCAGTGGAGGGGGAGAGTGAGAGGAGACACAGAATCTGAAGCAGGCTCCAGGCTCTGAGCTGTCAGCACAGAGCCTGAAGCAGGGCTCAAACTCACAAACTGTGAGATCATGACCTGAGCCAAAGTCTGATGCTTAACCAACTGAGCCACCCAGGCACCCCAATATTTCCTCTATTTTCAAAAAATATGTGATCACCATGAATTGGTAGGAATGTTCCTTGTACAATCAATTATTTCCACCCAGAATGTATGGATGGAGCCATAGTCTGCAGAGGCTTGGCATGAACAGAGTTTGCGTATTTGGATACAAAGAGAAAAATCCCTGACCATGTAAGGGCATATCTGATAGGGGAAGATGGCAGGAGGAGATGATGCTGGAGATGGTTTTGCCAGGGTTTCAGGTTCTGCACCATAACTTAGTGAGTAGGGACCTGACACCAATGTCACAAATTGAGTTATAGTCCAACCCCAGGACCAAGGCTTTCCTGGAGAGGAAACATGGTTAGTTGGGTCTTCCCAGAAGGAGACTTTGTAATGGCAGAAGAAATGAGGGTCCAGGAGGAACAAGAGAAGGTGTTCCAGGATTTATCAGCCTCACTGTCACAGGTGAAATTCTCTACCCATGGGTCTCTTCTTTGGTACTTAAAAAAAAATGTTTATTTATTGTGTGAGAGAGAGAGAGCACACGGAAGCAGTGGAGGGGCAGAGAGAGAGAAAGAGGGAGAAAGAGGGAGACAGATAATCCCAAGCAGGCTCTGTACGGTCAGCACAGAACCCCACAAGGGGCTCAAGCCCATGAACTGTGATATCATGACCCAAGCCAAAATGAAGAGTCAAATGCTTAACCAACTAAACCATCCAGGAGCCCCCGTTTTTTCAATTAAAACATTTTTTCTTTTAATTTTAAAGAGAGAGAGTGCAAGAAGGGGAGGGGGCAGAGGGCAAGAGAGAATCTTAAGCTTATGTTCAGTGTGGAGACTCACATGGGGCTTGATCCCACGACCCTTTGATCATGACCTGAGTCAAAATCAAGAGTCAGATGTTCAACCGACTGAGCCATCCAGGTGCCCCTTCTTTGGTACTTTTCACAGAAGCTATCAATTGCCTATTCCAATATTCATACTTCTTCTTTTCCTCAGTAACAGAACCCTAATTTTGTTGGGTGTCTATGTGCTCATCCAAAAGTCTATGAAATGAACAAAGGGAAAAAAAGAGACAAACCAAAAAACAGACTCTTAACTATACAGCACAAACAGATGGTTACCAGGGAAGGCAGGCGGGAGGAAGGGTGAAACAGATGAAAGGGCATTAAGAGTACACTTATCTTGGGGTGCCTGGGTGGCTCAGTTGGTTGAGTGTCTGACTTTGGCCCAGGTCAAGATCTCAAAGTGCGTGGGTTTGAGGCCCGCATCAGGCTTGCTGCTTTCAGTGGGTCCGCTCAGCCTGTCAGCTTTGGATCCTCCTTCCCCCTCTCTCTCTGCCCCTTCCCCATTTGTGCTGTCTCTGTCTCAAAACATAAATAAAACATTAAAAAAAAAAAGGAGTGCACTTAACTTGATGACTGCGTAATATATGGAATTTTTTTTTTTTAATTTTTTTTTTCAACGTCCATTTATTTTTGGGACAGAGAGAGACAGAGCATGAACGGGGGAGGGGCAGAGAGAGAGGGAGACACAGAATCGGAAACTGGCTCCAGGCTCTGAGCCATCAGCCCAGAGCCTGACGCGGGGCTCGAACTCCCGGACCGCGAGATCGTGACCTGGCTGAAGTCGGACGCTTAACCGACTGCGCCACCCAGGCGCCCCTGGAATTATTGAATCAGTATATTGTACGTCTGAAACTAATATGACACTGTATGTTAACTACACTTAAAATAAAAATAAATAAAAGACTACCTACCCCAGACTCTCTTGGAGCTAGGTCTGGCTGCATGTCTAAGTTTTAGTCACTGAGATGTAAGAGGAAATACTGTGGGAAGCTTCCAGAAACTCTTCTTCTTCTTATTTTTTTAAAAGTTTTTATTTTTTATTTTTGAGGGAGAGACAGAGAGATCAGGGGTGGGGCAGAGAGAGGGACACACAGAGACTACCGAGCATATGGGGCCCGAACCGACGAACCGTGAGATCATGACCTGAGCTGAAACCAAGAGCCAGACGCTGAACCGACTGAGCCACCCGGGCACCCCCAGAAACTCTTCTTAATTAGTAGTACTGCCCAGCTCTTTGCCCCCTCCTCCCTCCTGATTTAACCCAGCAGCCATTTGGAACATGAGGAAATGGTCACAGAGACAGAACAGAAAGTGCCTAAGCCCCTGAATGGTGTGAAACCACCATACTAGGCCTGGACAGAGAGTACAATTTCTTTCTTAAGTCACTTTGGACTTTTTCGTTTCATTCAGTGGAATCTAATGCAATTAAGTGGACAAAGTATCCTTATTTATGATCCTCTCAGAGATACCTTTCTACAACTCACTCCCCATTTTTAGCACCTCCACAAGTTGCTTCTACTGTATAGTTTGGAACCCCCATTTCATTATGGACCAACTTTTATCCACAGATGCTTCTTCCTCTCCTTGATAGTGGTTTTCTTGACTCGGTTTTCTCTTGATATATCAGCTCTTTGTTTTCACTGTTTTTTTTTTTTAAGTTTATTTATTTTTAGAGGGGTGGGGGAGGGGCAGAGAGGGAGGGAGCCCAACACAGGGCTCCATCTCATGACTGTGAAATTATGACCTGAGATGAAACCAAGAGTTGGCCATTTAACCGACTGAGCCATGCAGGTAACCCTGCCTTCACTCATTCTTTTTTTCCTCTTGATGTATGGAGTAGGGGGATCCAGAGTGGGGAAGAGAGTGACATACTCTATCCTCCTACTGACACCAGTAGTATTTCCATGCCATTTAGTAAAATTTCCTCTTTTGAAGTACACACTCTTCTAATCTTGGTTGCCATTATGATTGACTGACATGGCAAAAACTCTCCCACCTGATTGCTTAGTATCTTTATTTATAAATGAGAAATCTTCTTTCTGCTTGTCCAAAAATCACACACCTTCAAGCCCCAACTCAACTGCCATTTCTGTCATCTTCCCTCCAGCCACATGTAATATTAACATTTGTATGCCAACTGCTATATGTCACGTGTAGGCACTGTTATCAACATAAAATAACAGAGTTAATCCTACAGCAGCCTTGCCAGGTAGGTAACCCCTCATACTCTTAAAGAACTTTATCTGTACTTCTTTTAACACAACACAACCTGCCTTTATTATGGTTATTTGTGATTTGCCTTGTCTCTCCACAAGAGTGGCTGTGGTCTACTCTGGTGAAAGATGAGGAACGTAGGACCTTTCTGAAATAATTATAGATTTCCAGAAAGTTGCAAAAATAGTTGACAGAGTTCCTATGTATCCTTTCTCTGGCTTCCCAATGTTAGTATCTTACAGAATGTCAATATGCCTTATTACTCATGATGTCAACCTTGGTCATTTGGTTATGCTGGTGTCTGCCGAGTTCATCCACTATACATTTATACTATTTTCCCCATTATAATTAATAACTTTTTAAGATGGGGGAGATACTTTGAGAGTACATAAATATCCTGTTTTTTTTTTCCTGAAACTCTCACCCATTATTTTTAGCAAGGCTGATCTTGCTTGCAACGATTATTGCTAGAGTGTTGTAATAGGGATTTTATATTTCCTTTATTCCTTCTACATTTATTCATCAGAATTCCCCTCTCCCCCATTTAATTATTTATTTATTTACATCCATATAAACTCATGGCTATATATTTTATTTCATGGGTTATGATCTAATATTATTATTTACTTTGTTGCTCAAATGGTCCAACTTTGGCCATTGGGAGCTCTTTCTTTTAAAAAAATTTTTTAAAAAAATCTTTATTTATTTTTGAGAGAGAGCATGTGAGCAGGGAGAAGCAGAGAGAGAGGGAGATACAGAATCCAAAGCAGGTTCCAGGCTCTGAGCTGTCAGCACAGAGCCTGATGTGGGGCTCAAACTCACAAACTGTGAGATCACGACCTGAGCCAAAGTCGGACGCTTAACTGACTGAGCCACCCGGGAGCCCTGGGAGCTCTTTCAGTTTGGTTCCCGTGTCCTTTCAACAAGTCCCTGTCCTTTCTTGAGTACTTCCTTGCTTTTTGGCATCACACACCGCTCCAGGCTCATCTTGTATTTTCCTTGCCCCAGACACTTCTCTATGGAGTCAGGCTTCCTATTTTGACTCAAGTTCTATGACCTTGGGCAAATTAACATCTCTGAGTCTCAGTTTTCTCACTTGAGAAAAACTGGAGTAATAGCATCTCCCTTGCAGGGTTGTGATGAGGATTAAAGAAATCACATGTATAAAATAGGGGTAAGGTTAAAAATTTTTTAATGTTTTTTTTTCCCTTTACCCTCTTTAGCATAGATTCTGCTTTTTGAGTTGCCCCAGGCTGTCTTCTTCCTGGTACTGTGCAATAAGATTCTTGCCTTGAGAAAGGATTTTCTAAATTCCTTTACCTACTCTCCCCATGTTACCCCACTTGCCTCTTCCCAGAATTTCAAAGCATTCAGTGAAAAAGCCAAGGCCTTTTGGAGGCGATATTTTCAACTGGCATTTGCTTCAGATGCCTGCTCTCCAGCAGGAGAGGGGTTAAATACTTTGGGATAACTTCCGCACCGAACTGCCTAGTCTCTTAGGTTCAGCTCAGCAATCAAACTGCATAACCTAATAGAGCCCCTGGTGCTACGGGAAACACAAGACACTGATTTATATTTTAATATCAGTAATTTCCACAAGAGCAACATTTCTGAGTGTCATTTTACAATTTCTGTCAAATGCCAGCTCAGTTTTTCTTAATTCTGTTTATTGTGACTGAATTTGCAACCTCATCCACAATGCAGATTCTTGGCTCCCAGGAGAGAAGAGCATTTCCATGTTTCTCTGGAATGGGAGGGATGGGGATAGGAGCAGAAAGGGGCCTATAAAATAATTGGAAATGTAAACGAAGCACTGTTTATTAAGAATGGTTATGAAGTATTTTTAGTTAAAACGAAATGAGGTGTGTGTGGGGAAACAGTACCCAACAAACTGTAAAAATGACCAGCAAAAGAGGTGCTTGAGATCCAAACTGGAATCTTTCCTCTTCCAGAATGGAGAACTGTTCTATACACTGCAAAATTGAGAAAAGGGAACCAATGTGGGGAATATTTGGCTGCATTTACTGTAAGAGGGTTGCTGTGGCCATTAGCACTGTAGCAGGTTGTAAAGCGCTTTGGGATCCTGAAGGATCAAAGGTGCATGGCTACATAAATGCCAGATGTTGCCATTAGGAAGAAGGAGCCTGGTTCTCTCCTGTATTCTTTGAACATCTCATAAAAGTTAAGAACAAAGCTGGTGCTGTTGGCACCAAACCATATCTACTCAGCGTGCTGACGGGGTGGGAGTGCTTCCTGAGGCCCCTGGCTGCAGATGTGTGCCCTTGAATGCCCAGTGCCGTCCACTCGTTCCCTGTGGGCCTGCAGCTCCAGTTTCTGCATCAGTGCTTTTCTGGACGGTAATGAGCAACCTCCTGTAAGAGCTCAACATAATGCTCCTCTTTGAGGCCTGAAATTTAGCATTGGCTCCAGAGGATCTCTCTTTTGCTTGTTACAGAAAGCCAGCCAAGAGTCTGAGGCAGGGCACCGGTAACCGCGAAGCTTCTTAGGAGACCGCTCGGGGCCTTTTCCCAAACAGGAATGTTGTTGTCTCTGTAATCCTTTTCTCCAAAGCCACAGCTCCCTGTAGGTCAGAGTGAGCTCCAAACCATTTGCTAAGACCTTGTGCTTTTCACCAGCATCCTTCCGTTTCTGTACACTCCAGATCCAACATCATGTCTCATTGCCAAACCTCTGGCAGAAGCCGTGTTGAGTTTCTCAGTGGAGCTATCGACCACATTGACTGAAGCCGCAGCAACGTGTTTCTCCCCGTCCAAAAGGGTAAAAATAACAGGAACAAGTTGTCGGAAATGAAATTTCAATTCATCCACGCCCTTTCTACACTTCTGCTGCGACTCCCAAGCAGGGATCAATAGTGTTTAGACAGCCAAGGAGATTTTTTCCCCTCTTAAAGCACCAGATCAATAGTAAAAAAAAAAAAAAAAAAAAGAAAAAAAAAAAAAAAGAAAAATCCTCCAGCCCTCTGTATGTGTTGTAGTAAATGTGAACAAATCAGAGGCCTTCGGCTAAACGGATTGACTGAAGGCAGCAGCAGTCCGGCGCTTTGTAACTGAGAGCACATCAACCGCCCAAGTGGCAATGAGGGAGGAAAGCCGCCAGGCTCCAGCGAACCCCGGTGCTCCCACAGTTCCGGTAACAAGGAAGCTTGAAAGGGAATTTCTGTCTCCAAAACGAAGGGAAGGAATGAAAACTTTTCTGGGCGTCACAGCATGTGGGCGTGACTTAAAAAAAATTAGAAATAGCCGGAACCATTCATGGAAATGCGTTTTGTAAGAAGACAGTTTGGACTGTGGGGTACTCCCCACTTCCTCTCCATCTTGTCTTTTGCTTTTTAAATTTTTCTTTTCTTTTCTTTCTTTCTTTCTTTCTTTCTTTCTTTCTTTCTTTCTTTCTTTCTTTCTTTCTTTCTTTCTTTTTATTAAAGTGCTCAGCTATGTGTGGCTTATTCTCATTGCTTATTGAGGTTTCTTCCCATATGCTATCCAGCTCTCAGACATCCCCACCTGGAAAGATCCTGAAGGCTGAATTTCTGTCACAGGTCATTTCTCCACTCATCTGGTTTCCTCCTTTGTCCTCACTGATCTCTGAGGCCTGTTCTAGCTCGTCCTTATAATCCCATTATTCATGTGAGGGAGAAACTGGGTCAAAGCTCAATTCTGATTTTCCTCAAATGATTTATTTACCCACGAGCAACTTCTCCTCTTGCTATGAAAATGTCTGTATTTTATCACATTCCTTTTCCCCCCACCAGAGACCAATAATACAGTGTGGGGATATTCACATGGATAGTCCAGTCATTAGAGCGACTTCCAGATTGGATTGGGTCTTTGTGCTTCAAGAAGCAGGGGACTAGCAGATTGCAGCTGTAATTATGGTGTGAGAAGCCGAAGAATTCTGAAGTGGGTTGTCATAAAACAATTCCTTAATTTCATTTGGAAAAGCCAACCCAAGGACTCAAAAGACTGCCACACAGCTGGTGCTACTTTGTAAGATTAAAAATTATTTAGGTTGCAAAATCCAAAGGTGAACTGTTATGAACATGTGTACATCAGTCTTTAGTATAAAAGACTCATTTTTCTTTCTTTCCTTCTGTCTTTCTTCCTTTCTTTTATTTATTTATTTATTTATTTATTTATTTATTTATTTATCTTGAGACAGAGAGAGAGAGAGAGAGAGAGAGAGAGCACCCAGGGGAGGGGCAGAGAGAGAATCCCAAGCAGGTTCTGTGCTGTCATTGCAGAGCCTGACTCAGGGTTTGATCCCATGAACAATGAGGTCATGACCTGAGTTGATATCAAGAGTTGGATGCTTAACCGGCTGAGCCCAGATGCCCCAAAAAACTTATTATTCTTTTTTTTAATGTTTATTTATTTTTGAGAGAGAGAGAGAGAGAGAGAGAGAGAGAGAGCTCGTGGGTGTGCTCATGCTCATGAGTGTGGGAGGGGCAGAAAGAGAAGGAGAAATGGAATCAGAAGCAGGCTCCAGGCTTCGGGCTGTCAGCACATAGCCCTATGTGGGGCTCAAACTCATGAAGTGTGAGATCATGACCTGAGCCAAAGTCAGATACTTAACCGACTGAGCCACCCAGGTGACCCAAAAGAGTTATTATTCTTATGATTATTGTATTAATTTCTACAATGAATTAAGATTTCATTTGAAAAGAAACATTGGTTAAAGCTAGTATAGGAGCATATAAAAGCGATAGTATGTCAACATGTACTAGTTTAGACAATACAGGTTTAGTTAAATGTCTATAATCATAGATAAAAGAAATGATTGTTACTGATTATGTCATAAACAGAAACTTTTCTGGGAGTAAGTTCCTGTCTTGTATGAGCCCATATTTTAGACCAGACCTGTTCTGGTTACAGTTACAGTCACTGGCATATCTTGAAGGTATCCTAGGAGAGAGATACGCCTCAGTCACTTCAAATAGTTAAGAGGTCAGGTGGTAGTAGAAAAAGTCCCTCTCAGTGGAGAGAGAAATAGGGACTATAAATATTAATTTATTCAGTAATTAAAAAGTGCAAAGAACCCAGTATGCATCAGGTGAAGCAGAAATGAACAATGACAAATGTAACTACAAGAGTACTGGTGCCATAAAACAGCCCCCTTCCCTCCCGCAGGGGCTTCACGCAATGAGTGGCCTAGTGACTGCAGCCTCTCCCTTTCTAATGATTCTTCTTATTAGCATTTTAAAAGTTTAAGCATTTGAATATATAATGTAGTCAAGTGGTTCCAAAATGTGCAAAGGCATGGACTGGGTTTCCATTTTCCGCTCATTTCTAGTCTCTATCCTTCCTGCCTCTGGTCCAAGCCCCACGAGGTCAGCCAGCTCACCTGCCCTCCGGCCTCCGGTGGGTGTGGCCAATGCAGAGCACCAGCAGATCAGAGGGAGGGAGGGCTGTGCCATATTTGCACATTCGCCTTCAGATCTGGCCCTGGCAGGTACCCAGCAGTGACTGAGGCTGGTGTCACACTTCTGTCAAGGCCCCTTCTGAGCCACTCTTCTGCCCATTTTGGGTAGGTTTGCTCCAGCACTGGCCCTTGGGGTCTGGGATGGTCCAGGTCTACTCTTACTGGACCCGGGCATTGCACGATGGCTTGTGGCTTTCTCACCTCCTGCCCACATCTTTATACCTGATCCCTTTATAAAACATTCCATGTATTACTCAGCTTGAGTGTGCCATGTACTCCCTACCAGGACGCTGATTAATATTGTAAGTGGTGGAAAGTCCCATTCGCTGTCCTGTTAGTGTCCTAGGGCTGGTGTAACAGAGTACTACAAACTGGGTGGTTAAACAGTAAAAATTTGTTGTCTTATATTTGTGGAGGTTAGGAGTCCAAGATCCAGGTGTGGGCATGGTTGGTGCCTTCTGAGGAGGGCCAGGAGGGGCGGAGAATCTGTTCTGTGCCTCTTACCTAGCTTCTGGTGGTCTGCCCCCACCCCTCCCATCTCAGCATTTATGTTCACATGCTGTTCTCTCTGTGTGCAAGTCTGTCTCCAAATTTCCCTTGTATAAGGACACTAGTCTTATTGGATTAGGGGCCCACCCTACTCCAGTATGACCTCATCCTAACTAATTACATCTGCAGTGACCCTATTTTCAAATAAGGTCACATTGTCAGGTACTGGGGGTTAGGATTTCAACATATGAATTTTGGGGGACATAATTCAAACCATAACAGCATTTAAATATGCTCAAGTATCTTGTATTACACCAAAAAAAAAGCCTCTCCTGACCTCCATCTATTGTCTGCTCTCTCCTTCCCACACCTCCCCACTATCTCCATGAATAAATTGTTTGCATTTGCTGTTTTTATTTTTCTTCCACCACCCTCCCTCCTCCTGCCTCCACCCACCTACTCGCCCACCCAGTGGCAGCAACACTGATTGGCCAAGGTCAAACTTTTGTTGTCATATCCAATGGGCTTTTCTTGGTCTTTATTGTATTTGACAAACTTGACATCAGGGGCCACCTCCTCCTTCTAGAAATACTCTCTGTCCTTGGTTTCTGAGAAAAGCTCAAGTCTTCCACCTGCTTTTCTGACTGCTTCTCAATGTCTTTGGCAAGTAAAGTACCTCTTCTATCCATTCCTGAAATGGTCTCCAAGGATCTCCCTTGTCTTGTCCTCCTCTCTCCTTCTACACCCTCTCTGATCTGTTTTATCCATTGTCCTGATTTCAGTTACTGTTCATGTGAGGTTGCTCCCAGAACAAAATCTCTAGCACACATCTCCATTTGGAGCTCCAGATCTATTTATGCAACTACCATCTAGACAGCAATTCTTGATTGTTCCACAGATTTCTGCAGTTCAGCATCTCCAAAATGAAACTCAGTCCTCTACTCCAAACCTGCTACTCCTCCTGTGTCACCTATTTTATTTACTTAACAAACACACAAGCATTTATTACGTGCCAGGCACTATTCTGAGCACGTCACTATTAACTCATGTATGTAATCTGTGTTAACGACTCTATGAATAAATACTCTGGTTATCTTTATTGTAGATGGGGAAATGAGACACAGAGAGATTAAGTAACTTACCCAGGACTACACAGCAGTAAGTGGTAAAGCAGGGATTCAAACCCAGGTAGCCCAACTCTGGACTACCTGGACTTTGTCCTCGGAACTACTATTACACGTTGCCTCAGTGAAAGGTACCACAATTTATTCCATCTATTCAAGCCCAGAAATGCAAGCGCCATCTTGAATCTCCTCTCCTTCCTTCCCTCCCCCTCCCCCACTCTCTCTTATCAACTCCTAGTCCTCTCATCTCACCATTCACTGAGTTCTGCCTGTTGTATCTTCTAAATAAATCTTTTAATTGGCCCCCTTCTCCTCATCCCCCATGACCCTGCCTCTTCCTTCAGCAATTAGAGATATGATTATGTCATTTACTTGCTTAAAACCTTTCAATAATTCTCCACCGTTCTCATGATAGAAAACAGATTCTTAAAATGGTTTATGAGGCCTCCTTGATCTGCGCCCTGCTTTCCTGACCCTTGCTGCCCTTCTTCGTATTCCCCACTCTGGCTCTATTGAACTGTGTGCAGCTTCTCAGACATACCCTGAATCTTATGCCCATGCTGCTTCTGCTATATGCTATCATTTCATTTCCCTCTTTCCATCAGCTTTGGGCTCACTCTGGCTGCTGCCTCTGGACTCAGGATAAATATAATTTTCTCTACAAAGCCTTCTCTGGTTCCCAAAGCCAGGGTGCTTCCTCCGAGCATGTGGTCCTGCCCTTATCCCCTGAACAACCCCAATAAGGCAATCATCACACTATATTAGAATTGTAAGTGTACTTGTCTGTATTTCTCTCTACACTGTGAACTCCATAGGTCAAGGGACTATATTTTTCTTGTTCACCAGCTTATCTCAAGTGAGTAGACAAGTACCTGGTACATAGCAGATGCTCAGTAATAGTTACTGAGAGAATAAAGAGCCGATTAATTAGTTTGTAGTGAGAAATCACCATCACGTGAGCCAGAATACTCACAGTCCATACTTTGTAGTGAGCAATTACCATCATGCGAGCCAGAGTACTCCTAGTCCATATATCTAACACACTTTCTGACCAACATCAGAAACCAAAGAGGTTTTTGGGTGACAGAATCAGAACCAAGGACACTTAAAGAGTCTAATGTTGAATGGCAACTGGGTAGGACAGCATCATGTAACTGTCTCAGACAGCGAAGTCTCACCAATGCGGCTGGTACTGTCAATCTGTTGGCCAAGGTTCCCTCTCTCCTCGACATCCCTAGAAGGGGTCCAGATATCATTCCCTCTGTGACTATGTTTTTCCTCCCCCTCTGCACGATCAGACTGATAAGCTCTTTCCTTAAATGGGTTACTCTGATACAGTCAGGTTGTGCAGATCTGAGACCTATTCTGTCTCTCTAAGGTGACTCTGGGTATGGTTCAGCTCTTTTAGAACAATCTTTCTCTCAATTACAAGTTCCAGGGGAAGCCTCCTTGTAATCTACTGGCAGACAATCCCAAAACTACTGTAGTTCAGAAGTGTAGTGGATCACTTCCCTTTGGAACAATCAAAAAAGACTTTTTGGGGACAGTTGCATTTGATCTTGCCTTTGATTCTGGTAAGGGCAGATGGGCTATGTTCTAGTAAAGCTAGAGCTAGTAAAGCAGGAGAGGCAGGGCTGTGAAAAGCTTTAGATGCTAGGATGTAGAGTCTGGAATTCATCTAGAAGCAATGGGGAGGCAACAGGGAGCAGCAGAGAGGCAACTCAGAGTAGGGGGAGTGACACTTTGAGAGTTGCTTCAGGCAGATTAGCCTGGCTTCTGTGTATAGGAGAGAGGGTGGATAAAAGTAGGAGGAGGAGGAGAAGGCCCCGAGAGCAAGACAAGAATTAGGAGATGATCATTCTCAAATAAAAACAGCTGGCTGAACAGAGGTGCTAGATAAGAAATGTTTCTTTAATTTGCCACTATAATGGTACAATATTATATCCAAATATATAAACACATCATACTGAAGCTTATTAAACACTGATAAAAGCAAACAAAAGAGCTTCATTTCTGAAGACATATATACTAAGGCCGGGGTGAGATTTAAAATTTCCCCTTTGGGACAATAGTCTATTTCTTGAATGACTTATTTTTTTCAATCACTAGGTGAATCTACAGATCATATCTGGTTACAGTGGGCTCCAAAGAACTGTCCACATTCATCTGGGTTAAGCTAGAGTAGTCTGAGATACTAGTCAAATAGTGGACGCTTGGAGACCTTTTTGATCTAAATAACTTCTGTTGTAGTGGGATCCACCCTGTACCCTGTAGGATTATTTGTCCAGCATTTTATTTATCACCCTAAAGGGCTGAGGTGAGGTGAAGGTAGGGCTGGTTTTGGATGCTGGGTAGGGGACAGGCAGGTAGACTATCAAGCCCATTTATATTTCAGTCTTTTCCTGTAGCTGTTCTCCAGTGATCAAGTCATGGAGGGAAGGGAGAGTGAGGTGGTTACATATGGGCGCTGCTATTGTTATGTTGGAAAATACTTTTTGATGAACAGTCATTTCCCTCCACTGCCAGAGGGTGTTGATAATGAGCAAATTACCTTTTACTCCCTCTGGTGTGGATGTGAAATTGGCTGTTAATAGAGTTGCTAATGCTACCGGGTTAGCATGTGATTGTTCTATTTTAAGCCAATTTAAGGTATATTTGGGGAGTAGCCAATCAGACATCTCGCTAAGAATATGGGCCCAACTGCGGCATTTAATATCAAGAAACCTGCCTCACCCACAGATGTGGCTGTGAGTGGAAAGTGCTGAACATGCCGTCATTAACATGAAATGTTTTAATACAATGTCTTTTTTCCTTTGTAGGTACAAGAATGGTCTCATTAGGCAAACACCAAATGTTTGTAACATAGGATGGGGCCCATTTCAAACCCCAATAATATGGAATCCTATCAGCCAATGATGTACTTTGTTTAATCTAACAATGGGTTAATATTGGTCATTTCATTACTCCTCGTTATGCAGTGAAAGCTTACTAGAAAATGAAATGTTCAGAAATTAGTTGAAAGGAGCAAAAAAGGTGAGAGATTTTACCGAGTTATATGTTCAATTGGGCTAATTAAAGGCACAGATGCATTAGTAGGTTATAGGAACATCTTTGATTTCTAAAGATGCTTGCCTAGAGGGGGATGGTGTATTGTATCACATGTGGCATTGTTAGCGTCAAGGGAAGGAAGCACAGCTTTTCTCTCTTACATTCCCCCTGGCCCTCTTTCTACAGCACCTATTGCGACCTGGCACCTGGTGGCTGAACTGAGTGTAATACTTAGGGAAGTTTCTTGATTAAACAGAATACTCTTGAACAAAGCATGGTTGATTTGTGATTTTTGTGTTTTATTGGCTTTTCTCGCTTTAAATGTAAAGCTCATTAACTACACACAAAGAACGAAACAGGTATGAAGGATGGAAAATAAAACTCAACCTATGTGATACAGAAAGGTACTGTTTGTGCCATTCTGGTTTGGATTAGCCGGGCTTGGCACTACTATGACTCCTGTCACCTGATCAGTTTACGGGGCTGAAGAAATTGTGGGACTGGAAAGTGCTGGTGCCTTATAACACCTCACCCTCACCCCCTGCCAAAATGCCTTCCAAGGAAATTCTAGGCTCATGATCTCTGAGTTGCCATAAAGATCGGCGGCTGTGGAAAGCTCATCCCGTATGATCTTCTACTCATTTAACGATATTTCTGAGAGCTGCCTTGTGCCAGTTTGGAATCCAGAAGGGACTGGGACACAGTTCCCGACCAAGGGAGCTCAGAGTATACAGGGAGACACTTATCTAAAAACAATATATAGTGATAGGAAGGCTGGTAAGAGGTGATTAAAAGTTTCAGCATTTGGAAAATACTTTCAGAGTTGACTCCCCCCCCCCCCCCACCCCGCCACACACACATGGTACTTAACAATGTTTCAGGCACTGCTCTAAACACTTTAAAAATATTAACTCATTAATCCTCATAACAATCTTTGGAGGCAGATACTATTACTATCTTCATGCTATAGTTGGGGAAATTAAGGCGCAAAAAGGTTAAGTAACTTGCTCAAGGTCACATAGCTAGCTCATCAGTGCAGAGTCAGCATTTGAACCCCCACCATCTGGCTCCAGAATCCATGCCCTCAGCCACTACACGCTGCCTTCATTTAAGCCAGTCCCTGGAAGATGAGATTTAAGCAGAAGAGAGAAGGGGAATGTGTGAAATGAGGATTTCAGGGTCAGCATTCCAGGCAAAGAGCCCTCGTGTGTGGTTGCATGCGGCCCACGAGAAGAGCCCACGGTGGTCACAGTAACAGGATAAGTGGGGGTGCTGTTTGTGGTGCGAGTACCAATACTGGAGGGGTGGGCAAAGAGAGAGGGAGCTGGCCAGGAGAGTGGAGAAGGGTCCCACAGAAAGAAAACCAGTAAAGAGACCTCCCTAAAGGGGAGAAGGCAGACAAATGATCATAGGGTCCAAGGTGTACCTGCTACAGAAGTTTAAGTAAGATGAGGAAAATCAGGCAGCAGGAGGCCACTGCTGACCTTTGTGTCCCTGTGGCTAGAGCAAAGGACTGAAATTGCCCACAGTTGACCAGAAGTTTCTGAGAGGAGAGAGTCGCGTGAATGTTTTTCTAGAAGTTTTATAGTAAAGGGAAGACAGGAAAGAGAGAAGAAAGGGAACAGAAGGGAAGACAGTGAGCTTAGCTAAGGATCAGAGAAGGGGAAAGCAGAGAGTGAGAGGTGAGAGAGAGGTGGGGTGAGGGAAGCATCGGGGTTGGAGATATTTGAGGTTTGGAAATTCTTGCCCCAAACCTCAACCTGAAGCACTATCTCGAGAATAACTTATTCTATTATTACTTTATTTTATTTTATTTTTTTAAATTTACATCCAAGTTAGTTAGCTTATAGTGCAACAATGATTTCAGGAGTAGATTCCTTAATGCCCCTTACTCATTTAGACCATCCCCCCTCCCACAACCCCTCCAGGAACCCTCTGTTTCTTCTCTATATTTAAGAATCTCTTATGTTTTGTCCCCGTCCCTGTTTTTATATTATTTTTGCTTCCCTTCCCTTGTGTTCATCTGTGTCGTAAAGTGCTCATATGAGTGAAGTCTTATGATATTTGTCTTTCGCTGACTAATTTTGTTTAGCGTAATATCCTCTAATTCCATCCACATAATTGCAAGTGGCATATTATTATTTTAATTGTTGTTATATCGATTATTATCATGATTTTTTACGCAGTGGAACATAACATACAAAGGTTCAGATGCTATTTAAGACAGGGGGCTTTATAAAACATCCGAGGCTATGAGGACTTTGAAAGAAGACTTGCATGTCCCTAGCAGATTACCAGACAGAGAGCAGGTTCTCAGAATGTGTTTGTTGAATGAATAAATGGGTTTTATTTACATTTTTATTGTGAATATTATAAAAAAAAGAATATGGCACTGATTTTAAAACACTCAGAAACACAGTCATAAAAACTAACATTTTATGGACTGCAAGTCATTTTATGGAAATGTTGCAAATACATATATCTATCCTGCCCGAGGCCTTGAAGTAATAGGACCATTATAGGATTTCTCATTGGGTCATCAAAAAAGTTTCTGATCTCATATTCCTGCTACTTTACAGGCAGAATCTGTATTTTATTAAAGGTGGGAAAAATAAATTGTTCTTGAAGCATAGGGTATAGTTAAAGGTGTTAAGAAAATGTAAAACAATTTTACTAGTGTCTTGACTACTAATTTGGATAAATGTTTATTCTCAAATTGTTCCAGCATTGTCTTTCTCTTTCCAGAAAGGTCAGGCATATGCCACTAAAAATACATTCAGTACATTTGAGAATATTTTTCAAGTGATTTATTGGGGTAATGTATGGACTATTTATTTAAATATATCTCTTATTTCCAGTAATGCCACAACCTCATTAGAAGTGACTTGGCTCATTGCTTAAGCAAAATGATTTCGCTATTTAGGACTTCTCCTTTAAAAATAGGCTATTTTCCTCTAACCATTTACCAGAATTCGGGGTCTATTTTTAGAAAAGAACACGAGAATGGGTAAGGTCATAGTCCTGAGCCTTAGGGAATTCCTCTCGAAGTTGTGTCTGTTGTACATTCTGCTTCATTTTTCTCCCTTGCCGATTCTCCAGAGTGGAGGGAATTCTCCACTTGAGATGTGGGGGTACAGCCCTTCTCTGGGGAATTGTGGAATCCTCGGGAGAGGCTCTGTTCTGTATTTTCGGTGGCAGGCACCCAGCCAGAAAACTATGCGGCCTGGTTTTAGCAGTGAAAAATCGCTTGTGCTCTCTGGGGACATCAGAGCACTATTTGACATATTAGCAAATGAAATTTGCTAACTAGTGAATGTGCAATACATAATCACCTCTCTGTGGTTGATCCATTCAGATGCTCAGAACATATATGGAATGATAATAGGTGTGATCCCTCTGGGATCTGAAACATTCCTGGCGTGGCATCTATGAGTTCCCTCTGTTCCATTCTTCTGACCCTGCCTTCCCCCTCAGAGATAACCAACACCCTAAATTTTGTGATTATTATTTATCTGAGAAAAAAGCTTTTATCCCATATGTATGTACCCCCCTGGCAATATGTTAATTATGTTTACTTGCTTTTGGGCTTTATAAAAATTTTATCATCCTGTACTTAATCTTTTGCAACTTGCTATTTTCATTTGAAGTGGTTTCTGAGATTCATCCGTGTGGTTGTATTTATCTGTGGCTCATCCCTTTCACTGCCATGTGATGGTCTAGTGTGGGAATATGGCACAGTTTACTCATCTTTCTTCCTGGGGATGTACAGGTAGGTTGTAGTCAGCTCCTTAGTTAGGGCAGGACAGGGCTGCTGTATGCATTCCTGGGCCTTCTCAGGCACTTATGCGAGTGTTTCTCCCACGTGTAGGTCCAGTTCAAAGGCTTGTGAAAGTTTAACTTCATAAGATAGTGCCGGGTTGTTCTTTTCAATAGTGCTGTTTGAATTTCTTACCCCGCTTTATGAAAAATATGACAATGCAGCTATGATTCGAAAAGAAAGGGAGTCACAGGCAGGCAGCCAGGCAGGCAGGCAGGACACATGGGAGGGAGAGAGGAAGAGAAAAGAGAATTCCTCCAAACTGGTTCAGGTCAGTCTAGAAAAAAAATACATAAATTTCCTCAGGTGTTTTTTTTTCTATCTAATCAAATTCAGCTGTTATGAGATGTTTAAAATGTTATTGAATTGAAAGATTAAAATATTTGTTAAATGCAGTTGGTGTGTGTATTGAGGGAATGGGCACTTTCATTTATTGTTCGTGGAGTGTTAATTGCCTTCTTTCTTGAAAGTAATTTAGCAATATGGAACAAAAGTCCTAAAGAAGGACAATTGACTTGGCAATTCCCCTTATGGGATTTTATTCTAAGGGAAGAAAAGAGTAAGTCTACGATGTTTGTTTAAGGATGTTAACTGCAGAGTTAGTGATAGCAAAATGGAAGTAGGGGAACTAATCTAAATGTCCAGAAGTTGTTGGTTAAACGACCATGCAGCATTTTAGAATAATGGAAGGATGTGTGCATTACAGTATGTGGGAAAAAGACCAATTATATTATATTATATGTATATGGGCCATCCTACATATAGGACCCATCCAATTTTTATAAAAATGACTTCTATATTTTTATGGGAAAAGTTATGCATGCAAATACGGCAAATTTTATAAGCAATGGCAGGATTTTAGGTGATGATTATTATTGCTTCTCTGTATTCTTTGCTTTTTTTTAAAACCAGACTAATATATTACTTATTTGATTAAATTAATAACGTGTTGCAGTCTACTTATTAAAGAGAGAGGGTGGGGATTTTTGTTTTTGCCGACACTCCTTTATCCATCTGTGGACTATCCTTAGAAATTTTAGCATTATAGATGGGCACCTAGTAGGAAGGCTTTCTCTCCCTTTCTCTCTGGGGATGTGAACTGATTTTATACAGCTTAAAAACCAAAAAAATATAATTATACAACCCCCAAATGCATTCTACTGAACAAAAGGTCAAATATCTGTAGTGCTCCTGATCATATGTCCCAGCTCCAGCCCATCAGCTTGGATCATAGAAACCTGCACCAGCTACCCCTCCCTTGAGGTTTTCCTCTGGGTAGATGAATATTTCTAATCACATTTGTCATTACAACATCCCCATGAGGTGGGGGAGAGTATATAGCAGCAGGTATAATAATTATCAGGGCTGCTTTTTTTTTATTTGGTGTAAGACTGGTCAAATATTTTCATTTTATAATCCTGGGTCTCTTGGAATCTTTGAAAATAATGGCCAGTAGTTCAGCAAGTTCATTAACTAATTCCCTTAAGATTGGGGAATTGTGTGTTATCTGGACCTGCTGATTTACATATTGTACCATGTTTTTAAGTATTCCCTTACCTGGTTTATTTCAACGTCTATATTTAAAGTCTTCATTATTTCCTAATTATCTATGCTCCCTTCCTTTATTTTTGTTAAAGACCAATTTAATAGAGCAGCTTGGTATCTCTGTCACTCAGAGTCATCATTAATTTCACTCGCCTTCTCATTTATTAGTCCAGCCACTTCATTGCCCATGCTTTTCCCTCCCCAGCCCGTTTTCCTTGCCTTTAACCTCTTTGGTGGTGTTAACTCATTCTCGGCTGCTCTTATCTTTCTTACCTTGACAAGCTTTAGAAAGTTTGTGCGTTCACTTTTTTTTTTTGGCTCTTCCTCATCCTTTCTCTGTTTCCACAGTGGGGCATGCATTCTTCCATCCTTAGATCTTTTCAAGGTTCTTTGTCAAGCGGCTCCTTGCATTTTTTATTCAAGGTATGCTGGGCCTTTGTGGCTTAACTGTGATTTGAAAACTTTGTGCCCTTGCCTGTAGTGCTATCTGGGTTTCCTAATTCACCCAAATTGGATTTCTGAAGATCCTTGAATTTGAGCAAGTTCCTTAATGTTTTTAAATACAGAGACCAGGTCATATCGCCAGGGCAGTGGTGTCTCACGGTCAACAGCATCAAAGACCATTTACAGGAAGGAGAGAGTCAGCACAGATGTGAGGTCATTGTTCATGCCTTGGGCAGGATATAGACATTTTCAGACCCAAATCCATCCTTGACAAAGAAGCCAAAGTGCTGTTGGTTTTCCAGGTTGTTGACATTGATCTTGGTTTCCTGGGCAGAGAACATACCACTGATGGCAGGCAGCTTGCTGTTTAGAAAGGCAAGATTAATAAATGCTGCTTGGAGTCCCTCTTTCTAGTTTACAATAATTAATGGAATGAGAACAAGTGCTAGATTTTACACTCATCAATTTAGATGCACCACTCCACAGGGTTCCTTCATTCTCTGTTTTTGATAGTGTCCATGTGCAGACATGGTGATCCGCTGGCAAACATATGATCTTGAGACAGCTTCCCTTTGAGTCTGTGGTAGCCATAGAGTCAGGCTGCTCAGGTCTCCCTTTAAGAGAGAACCTGCCAGAAGGAGTGCAGTTAGCTGGCAGCTATGAGCATCTCCAGGGAAGCTCCAGGCCAATGACCAGGCCCAGTGGTAACACCAGGGCCCACCTTTTCTAGCCAGTGTAGGACTCCTCTGCAGATGACCTTTTTGTACCAGACTGCCCTGTTGGGCTGGCCAAATCCTTCTCCAGCCGCACAGCAGCCTGAAGTTCTCCCTACCCCATCTTCCTTCCTTCCCCTTCTTCTTTTCACAGATGTCTGACCTGTGTGGTGGTCTCAAGGCTCTCCCTGCCTACTCCTACTCCCTTTCTCCTTTATCTTTTACAGGTGTTAACTGTACTAAGTGTCTTGCATGTCTAACCTCATCTCAGCATCTGCTTCTTGGAGGACCTGAAATGACACAAGGACCCATCCCCCTTTAAACTTGTTAACTCCTCCTTCTTCACCCAGCCTCCCTGGCAGGAGCTTAGTCATACTCTATTTTATGGTGCTTGGTGGAAAACCCAAATGCTACAAAGTCACAGAATGCATTTTAGGCTAAACAAAAACAAAATTGGGTATCATCTCCAGTCTGGGATTATATATACTCATACTCTTACTCATTAATATGGATAATTGATCTCTTTACAGTTTGATCAAATTGGACAGTTCCCAGGAAAAGAGCTTGTACTTAAACCACAGGATCACTAGGTGACGCTGCTGCCCCACACAAAGGGGAGAGGCTGAGCTAGGCTTGGTCAGAACCATTTTGGGCTTGAGGTCCTGCCGTTTCCTTGGCTGGATAGGGCCTACAGGTCTGTAATCCCCTACAGAAGCTGAAAAAGTAATTTCTGGATCCATGAATCCAGGCTCTAGAAGGGCTTATTAAATCTCCTTCTCTGTCTCTGTCTCTGTCTTTCTCTGTGTCTCTGTCTCTCTTTCAGCGCTTACAGAACTGTGTGTGCGTGTGTGCATGTGTGTGTGCATGTGTGAAGGAGTTCTTGGGAACTTTGACTTGATTCAAGAACTAAACATGGCTGCTCTAATTTCCCCAAGTGCCCACCCTTGGATTTGACTTCTCACCCTTTGGATCAACAAACACTCCAGAAAGTTCGTCAATCCATGCTCCCAGATCTGAGAGAACCATCAATCTGAGTGGCGTTGACATCAAAGTCTTTATCTAGAGTTCCTCAACAGAGTGGCATGTCCAGGCACCACTCAATTATACTAGGAGGAGAGGGTACAGGGGCTACTTCTATGTTTGGTGTCTTCTCTGCTGAATGCAGAACACACACCCACCCTGGTCAGGATTCTGGCTTTAGTGCTGCCATCTTTTATGCTGCCTCCCCTACCTTTCTACACGCACAGTCAGCAATCTGTACACATAACACCTGTCTTGTAAATCCTCATAGACAAAGCTGCTGAGTGGGACTAAAAATTTAACCCTGCAATTCACCCCCACCCCATTCCTAAATAGTTCCATCTGTTTTACATGCCCAATACTCCTTTCTTAAAGTTTCTGTGTTGGCACATTAGTTAACCTGAGTTTTAAGAAGTTGTTTTCTTACACATGCAATGACTATTTGGTTGCACAGAAAATACTTTCATATTTAGAAGACTGAATTCATTCATGTTTTCATTGGGGAATCTCCAGAACTACAACCATCAATCCATTCTTTACTTTTCTTTAATATTGCCCAATCTTTTTTTTTGTCACATTTTACACCAGTAATGGTAAGGAATTTCCCAGGAGACTTCTGGCTCGGTGCCTTATATAGAGACATTAGGAGTATGTCAGTGGGATAATTTTTGAAAGATAGCCCTAATATTGTTAATAGGTCCACAATCCAAGTACAGTGCCACTCAAATTTGCTTGGTAGTAAGCATACGGATTTCTAGGCCCAACCCCCTGGAGATTCTGACTTAGTAGGTCTGGGGAATATACTCAGGAATATGTCTCTAAAACAAGCAGCCCAGTGACTCTTACAATGAGGAAAATTCAGAAAACTGTGTCCCACCAACAAAGTGGGTTGTAGCTATGAATCATGATTCAATTCCAATCAGACACAGCAGAAGCCACAATGTAAAAAAAGATTCTGGAGATTTTAAAAGCTGGAGAGAGAACCATCTGTGAGTCATGGGATGCCCTCACCAGGTAATTGGGCACCTCGGGTCATCACAGCCACCTGGAAACTTCTGATAGTGAAAGCATTGGGGAATCTTTTATTAACATATTTAATGTGCTTGACTAAGGGGAAAAAGTGGAGGAAGCCAGGAGCCCTTGTTAGCAATCTCTCTCCGTGTAGTGCATGGCAAAGAAACAATGCTTGCTTTCTCAGGAAAGGTTTTCTTTAACCCTTGACTGTCTTTCTCTGGGGAGAAGCCAGTGGGTGTATACAAGCTTAAACAATAGTTTTAGTGAAGGGGTTGAGGGTCCCTGGGACCCTGTGGGCAGTGCCTGGAAGGTATACACAGAAAGCCTCACAGACCTCTGTCAGGGAACATGGTTATGGCTTCTATGAGAGTGCAGTCTGCTGTGTTCTGTCCCAGGCCGCCCTCTGCCTCTCCTGGGGTTGGCTTGGGAATATCTAGGGGCTCTGGAATATCCATCCACCCAGTGAGACAGCTCTCCACTCCTTCATCATGGCTGAGGGGTGAGTGCTGCTCCTTCCTGGCTGAGGGCTGACTCAGAGAAGCAGTGCAAAACCTTAGTGGGAAGCTGCAGTTAGAACCATGTGCCTCAAAGAACCAAGTGGAAACTTTGATTCTTAGGTTTTCCAGGCCACTTCTGTCACTTTGCACTCAGGCTGACATCACACCTGCACACACACCACAGTCGGTAAGATTTTATCTTGCCCCCACCTTCCTAAAGTTGGCCACCCCATGGGGAGTGTTTTTGTTTGGTGGCAACAGCTAAGTGAAAATGCAGCCATCTCGCCTCGTCTGCAGATAAATCATTCTGCATCGGGGTATACCTTTTTGTTTTCTATCCCTGAAAGAGTCTGGGGCTGGCTTTTTTTTTTTTGCCTTTTTCATAAATAAATATTTTAACTGGAAATTTCCAAGCATATGACAGGCCTAGAATGTGAACTTGAATGTACTGTAATAGAAATCATCAGTTGCCATGGCGACGTGTTCCAAGAGCAGATTGCACCGAGTCACATGGGCAGAGTGCTCAGTAATACTAACACATCAGAGAGCGGGGCCACTTAACCTCAATCGCTTCCAGCTATTGTGCAGAATGCAATTGAATTTATTCCTAATTTCTGCCAGTGCTAAGGAACAAAATTTCCCTGCAGATTTTAATCTTACTCAGGCAGCCCCAGCCAGTGCTCAGACACTACTCCGCACCAATATTCAGCCAAGCTACTCACCCACTTTACAGCTCTATTTTCTTATTCTTATTTTTAATAATAGCTTCCCTCTCCCTGCTGGATCCCGAGCGTCCCCCTGCCCTGGGGAGAACTCCCCCCCCTTTTCTGAATGGCTGCATGGTTTGGTTTCTCTGAGTCCATTCTGCTAATACAAGGAACATAGCTTTCATAATAATACTGGTTAAAAAAAAATGACAGGGCTCCACTCTCAGCAATAGCTTTTTCTCCCCCCACCCCAAACCTGTTCTGAAATATAATTCCCACTGGCTCTGGGCTGCACCTTGGAATGGCACAATTAACAGCCCCATCATAAGAGGGCAAACTGGTGGATCAGTGAATAATGGAATCAAAGTGTGTATTTTCAGTCCCTGTCACAGTCCCCTCCCCCTCCACACATACCCACCCTCCCCCAGCCAGGACAGCAACACAGATTAGCAGGAGGTACAACCGCCGATCACAGAACACTCATTTCAGAGCTTATCCGCTCTTATGAAGGCTGATAAATCAGAGTCTCTCATATGGACAGTCTCAAGTTAGCAGCATCATCGATCTCTCCAGCCCCTTTTAAGTTATTTGTCTTATTCACTTCCAAAGATGATATCAGAGATGCCAAATGAGCCTTTGTTTTCTGTGCTCTTGCTCTTCCCAGGGTGAGTTGCTGTGGTGTTGTGGGGAGCAAAGAGGCATGCTTCCAGGGCCCAGTTCTTTGTTTCCAACCCAAGGTCACCTCTCCCCCGTCTGTTCAGGTGTTTTCAGTGGTCTGCCTGTGTTTTGAGGCACAAGGCAGTGTTCTCCCTGGCCAAGTCTTTGCACAGCCCTACCACTGATGACCTCCCTCTTTTACGAATGTCACTTTAAAAAGGACGTAAAACCTGCTTTAACAGCTAAATGAAGACAAGGCAGAGTCCAGCCCTTAGAAACTCCATGTTGAAGGTCAAGCAAAAGGAAACTTAAAAACATAGGAAGATGATAAGAAAGGTCTTTTGAGGGAAAAAAAAGGGGGATGGTTTCTGCAGTGTCTTCCTTTAAGTGGGTACTTCCCTCTAATAAGGGGGGAAAATGTAGCTGCAAATCACTTACCTAGCTAGTAACACTGTTCTAATGCTGTGCTGGAATAGGAAACGTGGAGAGAAGCACAGAAGAGAAGGAATGGCAGTGTGGAACTAGGACACGCTGCTGGTGGTTGTTGCTGACTCTACCCAGAGAGCATGGTGACTATGGAAATCTTCATGGAGTCTGCAAGAGAAAAGTAGCCAGAGAGGAAATGAAGAGAAGTATTGCAATGAATTCTATATCAGCAATGTGACATTTGGATCTGGAGAGAGGAAACCGCATGCCAAGCTGTTGGTAGCACAACATGGCTCTAGGCCTGCCTTGCTGCTCCAGAGCCTCTGGGAGGCCTTTGCCAAACCCCTTCACCCCACCCCTGCCTCTCCACAGGGCAGGGGCAGGGGGGTGGGTATTCTCAGGTAGAGCCAACCCTTTAGCTTTCCTCAGGGCCTTTACATCAGCTCCAGCTCTCCCTGGCGAGGGGAGGAAGCCCTGTCCTCATAACTGGCAAATCGTGCAGCTAGTCACAAAACTGAACATGTTTTCTAATCAAACTTGGTTTGATTTATTCTGGAGCATCATTTCCATGCTTAGCAGTTTAAAATATTTGCTGACCCTCTTCCTAGAGCTGTTCAAGCAAGCAATTAGAAGAACCTTGGAAGATTCCAGGAGGATGTCTAATCTGTATCTAGCCATGTCCCTTTAGGCAGAGGGGTCTTCTGGATCCTTTACCTATACAGAGGTATGTGGCTAGGGACCACTGAGCTTCATGGCCTCTGACTGAAAAAACATGGTGAGAGAATGTCAGGAAAAAGTCTAAGAATTTTATCCCTGATGAATTTCATTAAAGGGAAGGGCAATCTGTGCTATTATGCTAATACCTACAATAGCGATTTTACTATGTTCATTAATCTATAGTCAAGGAATAACATTATTATAGTTCTTATAGCTTTTCAAAGTACTTGCATAATGTTAGCTTATTTGAACTGCACAGCAATACTGTGATATAGGGGGGACATATTTCACAGATGAGAAATTAGGATGTAGAAAAGTTGGGGCTCGGACAAAATCATGCAGAGTAAGGATAAAAGCTAGATCTCAGGACACTTAATGCAGTGTTCTTTCCACCACCCTTGGACAGGCTGAGGGCCAGAGTTCCTGCGTTTTCTGTGGGAAATAGCCCCCAAAGCCTCCTTCCTGCACAATTTGCTATTGTCAGATCTTCAGAAAGAACCAGCCCATGGGTGAATGGATGGAGGTTTATGCTTGAGCAGAAGGTAACCATCTGCGGGTTGACAACGAAGGGGCCAACTACCTCTGAACAAGGTTGATGTGGATTCTACTCACTAGAGTTTTCCAGGTCAGATGGAGACAATGCAATCCAGTCCAATCTCCTCTTTTGGGCATCATGGATCCTGGTGACAAATGAGAAGGCAGATCTCCTTTGCAAGAAGCCTCCTGTATAAATCTGCCTAAGAAGCAGTGACCCTCAGAGGGAAGGTGTCATTTGACCAAGTTGACTCTGCCAAAATACAAACCACTGCATCTTTAGCTATCTGGTAATGGAAGAACTAGAAATATTTACCCTGCCCTGTGCCTTCCTCCTCTAGAACATCTTCTCTACCTGTCCTTAGTGGTATAGGCACAGGGTCAGAAATGGATAGAGAATCAGGGATGTCAGGTAGAGACATTACCTAGTGATAAAAACAAACCAACAAACAAACCAACAAACAAGCAGAGTTTTAACAATGGCTTTTGAGATGGCTGGTGGAAAAAAAAAGTCCCTGTATTGCTTCAGACTTTTATGGATCCCATGAACCTCTATTACAGAAGTAACCTGAACATGGCAGGATACTATTTAGATATATCAATCTATTTTCTCTTTCTTTCTTTTCCTCTTTTCCTTCCCTTCCTACAAACAAGTAATTTGATTGGTCATTGCCTCAGGGAGCATTCCACAAGGCAGAATGGAAGTCTTTCTGGCTTCCATATTACTAAAGCTTGAGTTCTTAAGGCAAAGGTTCCATTTGGGTATTAGCAGCCCTAAGAGGGGTTTTGGAAATGTGTGCCATGAGTTTTATTGGTAGTTCAAAAGACTGGAAGGTGTTGTCCACATTTTGTTCTCTAGGGGCTAGAGATGATAAATGTCCAATAATGAATGGGCAGGAATGGTCCTGCACCAAATGCCTATGGTGGCCTCCCTGTCAATTTTGGAGAGGGGATTTAGTAGCATAGTCCTAGGGTCCTGAAGAACATGAAGGCAGAAGAATTCCCCAGGGCCTCAACGAGATTTCCTTAAAGCTGGGAAGAGTGAAAGGGGAGGACAGATAAGAGGAAGGGGAGAAGTAGAGAAAAGTCTGTGAATCCTATCTGAAGAAGGGACTTACTCCCTGAGGCCTGACGATGTGTCTACCTAAGGGGCAAGACCTCAGAGTGAGGTGCATGCATGGCACATCTAGGCCAGATGTTCTTAACCTTGGCACAGTTGGCATTTTGGTCCACATAATTCTTTGTTGTGTGACAGCACAGAATTTTGGCTTCCATAGAATACCTATGAAGATTGGGTGTACATCTAAAATGTACCACGCTATCTGGTGTCCTCCCTGTTTCTTGCATTGGGAAGGCAAGGCAATGATCCACTAGTGACGGACTCTGCTTGAAGGAAACAGCTCACGTCTTAGTTGGGCATTCTCTACCAGGCCTCAGGGGTTAGCAGACTGCCTGTGGGCCCCAATTCTGCATGCTGCTGGTGACATATACAGAGAATGTCATTTGTGGGGTCCCTGGGTGCTTAAGCTGGATTATGGTCCTCTGTCTGGTTGACTATATACTTACTCTTATTTATTGTTGCACAGTCTAAATAACTCCTTGTTCCCATCCCACCCTTGGGAAAGATTTACAGAGCTCTCCAGATTGTCATAGAATCCTAATTCGTGAGTACATCATTGCTTTTCCAACTCTTTTCCCAGCACTGCTTCAACACTGACCTGGAAACGTATGGTGGGAAAGCTGACATTTGGCTCTGTCTCTTCAGTTCTCAGACTTTCCCTTGAGAGGGTGATGAGATACTAATTTGAGTTAATAATTTTATGCTGAACGGTTACCCTTAGAACAGTGCATTATGGATTTAAATTTAAATTGGAGTTTGAGAGGTGTTAAAGTTAGAGGAACTACGTCCACATTTTCATTATAGGTACTCCTCCTTTCAGAGATCTTCAACACTTCCCACAATATATCTGGTTTCTAATTCCATTAGAATCATGTATGCCTCCTCTGAATATGATTGTTAGGAACAAACAGCAATTCTCAGAGTAATTCTCTCCAAACACTTTTCTGGAGTACAGAAGGACCTGGCTCTAAAATAAATAATCATAAAGAAGAATTCAACCAAAGCTGCCAATACCAGTCCTTTAACAGTGAAGTTGGTCAAGCTGAATTTCTAGCTTATATTCAACCACAACATTTACTTTTTCCTCTGGGCTTATTTTCATCCTAGAAAAGGGCTAATATTTATTAATTACCCACTATATGGCTAACCACCTTTCTTTATATACATTATCTCAACTCATTAGAAAATACTTTCAAAGCTCATTGTTTTCGTCAGATATAAATCAGAAGACTAGATATACTGAAAGGCCACTAACTCTACAAGGTAGGTTGTGGCCGAGTGGCAGAGTACTCTGGTTGTTCAGAGAGGCTGAATCTCAAGGATGAGGTGCTAATGAAGGCTTTCACAGAGGTGGTTCCTCCAAGAAAGTCTTCCAAATCCTTTTCCTCATTTTCCTACACCTAACTAAACTCTCCTATCCTGGAATTTTCACACCAATTTATTTCACCTGATACCTTGTACAAGAGTTATTTATTAATGTTTTATCTCCCCTTTAGAGAGAAGATTGCCTCTTTCACTTGTCCCCCTGTGGATGCCCTGACTAGGAGCTTGTACGCAGAAGGTAGAGTGGGTGAGTAGAGATTCTTGAATGAATGAATGAATGAATGAGTGAGTGACTTGATATGGGATTTGAGCTGACTCTTGAAGGACAGGCAAAAATCAGTAAATAAACAAATGGGCAAACAATCAGTCATTATAAATTGGAAACCATTCTGGCTAGCATCCATCTGGAGTCCTTACTGAAGTTTTTCTCTAGCCGTGCTAAGAAACATGTGTTTTTTCTCCTCTATAGGTCCCACCCTGACACTCATTAGAATTGTTTTCAAGTAGCGTGGACTTTAGCCACATCCAGGCTTTATTGGGGTAGGGAGTTGGCACTTCATTGCAGAGATCCCATTACTTCCCCATAGGAGGCTGTCACTTCTCCAAAGTGCGCTACCTCTGGTGCCAATCTCTCACTCAGGCATTCTCCTCCTGACTGCTGGGAGCACATAGGCATGCTGCATATCACCTGCTCCTCTGGCTCTTGACAATCTCCTTCCTTTGTTTCCAAATCCTACGCAAATTGCTTGGTTGACAATCAAAGGCTGCTAACATCAAACAGCTGCTATAGACAGGTGTGTTCTACAGTTACCTGCTGTTTGCTTTCCTCAGCAGGGACTGATATGACAAACAAAACCAGGAGCTGGGTGCCACCTTCCTACTAGCATTTTTCAGACTTGGAAATTCACCCTAAAAATAGCCTTCCTCAGGTCCTCATCAGTGTGTGGCTGGATGGGATGCTGTACAGCCCCCCACCCCCACCCCAAGCTTACTGAAGTTCTTTGCAAAATGCTAGGAATCACAGTAGCTACATCCAAGCAAAGAGGTTGCATAGTTCTAGAACTCTTGATTTATAAAAGACACCCAGGAGCCTTAAAGTATTTTCCAGACTTTTCTTTCTTGTTAATGTGATTACATGAATGTTGCTTCCTGCTTTCTACTTTTAGCAGTCTTCCCATAGGTCTCAGGTTTTGACTTTTGAAAGTTGCTCTATCCTGGAGTGTAACTGATCTGCCATGATTGGGGGCTGCGAGGGCATGGCAGGTTGGGGGAGGAACGGATTCCCATTTCTAACACTCCTTCCTATTATGCTCTGTTAAGTTAGCAGCTGGCATTTTCCATATTCTCTTTTTTATTCACTAGGTGCTTTTACACCTAGGGTTCTGGATGTGATTTAAGTTGTGCCAGTTAGATGTACCCGCATGAACTGTGGAAGGTGACATGGGCGGAGCCCATATTTTCTGGGCCCATTGTTTCTCTGGCAGCACCTTCATGGCTGTGTTGGGATTTCAGTGGTGGTCATTTCCTGACTGTCCTGCTCCCTGATCATGGTGGCATCCTGATCACAAACCAAGCAGCAGTTTCCTCGGGGGTCTGGTGCTCAGAGTCACTCCTAAAAGCTTCACCTAGTGTCTGTCTCTTCAGCTTGCCTGGTAATTTTGTAAGTCATTTGATATCCCACTGTAACTTGCTAAAGTGAATTCTCTTCTCTATGACTGACCCTTAATCAAAACCGAGGACAATTGGTCTAGACATTCATCCCCCACTGCTTGACAGGGTGCACTGAGGTAACTGGCTAGCTGGCAGGGGTGAGAGACTCAGGCTGGCAGCTGGGAGAGAGGAGGAGCAATGTTCTCTAGGGAAGACCCTGTCTCCCTCAGTGCCTTCCTCGCTTGGGATGATCTTTCCTTCACCACAATATTCCTCCTGCTTTGAGGGCCTTTTCCCAAGCTGGAAGCAGTTTTTGCTTCTCTGAACTCCATGAACACTCAGGACACTTCTCTTATGAAATGATGTACACATAAGCTCATGATAACATTTGAGACAAGAATGAAAGGATGGATGAGAGGATGTATGCATAGCTATGCTCCCCAGCTGCAGCCTGATCTACCATTTTCCATCATTTGCCTTCACATGGATTTTGGGGCCTTTCAAAGACCTCATACCAGTTTAAATGATGGTATCAGAGCAGTAGCACTGCCCAGTTGAACTTTCTGTGATGATGGAAATGTTCTACATCTACACTGTCCAATGGGGGAGCCCCTAGCACCGGTGACTATTAGGCACTTGAAATGTGGCTGGTATGACTAAATAACTGAATTAAAAAAAATTTTTTTTAACATTTATTCATTTTTGAGAGCCAGAAAGAGACAGAGCATGAGTGTGGGGAGGGACAGAGAGAGAGGGATACGCAGAATCTGAAGCAGGCTCCAGGCTCTGAGTTATCAGCATAGAGCCTGATGTGGGATTCAAACTCACGGATGCGAGATCATGACCTGAGCTGAAGTTGGATGCTTAACTGACTGAGCCACCCAGGTGCCCCTGAAGAACTGAATTTTAAATTTTTGCTTGGTTTAAATTAAATTGAATTTAAGGAGCCACAGTGGCTAGTGGCTGTCATATTGGACACCACACGAGAATACACAATGTTTTGAGTGGCATATGGGCCCCTCTGTATTAACTATTCATTCTGTTATAGCAGGCCAGGCTCCTCTAAATGTCATTTTCAGTGCTTATGGGCTGGGAATTTGCCTTTCTGGCCCAGGACCAGGGCTTAAAGCTTAGGAGAAAGATAGAGAAGTGGAAGCTTCATGGGGAGACTTTACAAACAGATTAGCTTTCAAATACTCTTTTCCGTAATTTTTAAAAGTGATCTGACTCTTTAGAAATGAATGACATTTCCTACTTCTTGTACCACTGGAGTGCAGCGCTGTGGCAGCACAGAGGCAGAATGTCGCTGGAAGAATTGTTTGGCCACATGTTGAGTGGATCCCCTGCCATGGATCAGCATTGAATGATGACTCCTTTTAAAAAGATCATCAGTGCACCTGGGTGGCTCAGTCAGTTAAGTGTCTGACTTCGGCTCAGGTCATGATCTCACCGCTTATGTGTTTAAGCCCTGTATCGGGCTCTGTGCTGACAGCTCAGAGCCTGGAGCCTGCTTCAGAATCTGTGTCTCCCTGTCTCTCTCTGCCCCTCCCTTGTTCGCACTCTGTCTCTGTCTCTCGCTCTCAAAAATAAATAAAACATTAAAAATTTTTTTAATGTAAAAAGATAATCAGTTTCTCATCAAGACATCTCCCCTTCTCTTTAGCATCTCCTACAGCAACTGCAAGTGTGTGTCCAATTGCACTGGATGTCAAGGATGAAAACAAACCTTGGTGGGCATCCTGGATTGCTGTGGGTAGGTTTAGCCCAACACATTTTTGTCTTGGCCACTTTGTTGGCTCTTACTACACACACAGAAGGGTCTGATGCAAGGCCAGGATGGGGATCAAGGCTGGACACACAGAGCATAGTGCACATGGTGAACACACCTCTGTGGTCACCTGGCTGCAGAGTGGCCACTTTTCATTCAGTTTTGAAAAGGTATATTCAGAACGTGCCCTTTTATTTACAGTGATATCTTTCACAGAATTCTGAGAAATTGGTATTTCAGATCCTAAGAGAAGACAGTTCTTGGATTTAGTCATTTCTGCAATAAATCTGCCAGAGGAGGATATAATCACCAACCACACTAAGTACTACTTACTTCATGCCACTAAGTACTCATATCCTTACTTTAAAAAGTAGAGAATTCTCTCACATATGCATTTTTTTTTTATGCTGGGCACATAGATTTACACACAGACAAAAGTCATACATCCATGGTCACAACTTTTGAATCTAGAATTTAGTGACAATAGTGAAATCATCTAAATATCGGCTTGATCCTGGGTGATCGCCAAACAACCTGGGGTGGACCTCTGGGAAGATAAGCACACCTGCTTGGCCTGGGAAGGGATCGGAACCTGGAATTCTGGATGTAAAGTTCAGGTGCTTCCCTGGCATGTTAAATGGCTTTACCAAGAGAGGTGCTGCTGCACATTCAGTTGGAAAGCTTTCCTCTCTCCTCCCTGCCCACTCTACCTGTCACCCACCTCCCTTGCTGTGCAGAGTCTTACATGCCCAGGTGTAATTCCACCTACAAAAAGTGAGAGTTTCTGTGTGGTTCACTTGGAGGGAGGAGAGGAAGCACAGGACTGACAATTTCTCTCCTTGTTCACCTTCTCCAAATTCCTCCTTCTCTTTCTCCTATAACTGTATTTTTTCCCATGTTCTAAATCCCCATTTCTCTCCAACTCTTCCCGGCTAACGACATGAGACTTGCTCTCACCCAGGGCTCAGCTGACTTTAATCAGGAAGTTGATAATGTACTGTAATAAGCCTCTCAAACATCTCCTCTAAGAATAAACATAAAGAATTAACTTTTTATTATGTAAAATATCAAATACACACAAAGGTTGAGAGAGGAGTATAATGAATCGCCCACTTCAACAAAGATCAATAGTTTGCCATTCTTTCTTCGTCCATTTCACATTCACTTTTTTTTTTGGCTTGAGTTTTTTTTTTTAAAGAAAATCTAAATCATCATATCATTTCTCCAACAAACACTTCAGTAATTATCCCTAACAGTTAAGAACTTAAAAAATATCATTGTCCTGCCTAGCAAAATTCACAGAAATTCCTTGCTGTCATCAATATTTAGATAGCTGGCCCTACCTTTTGCCTTTTGAGAGGGCAATGAGGCAGTACATTTCAAGATCTGAGGTGCCTACACCCTTTGACTATGTGTTCCACGTGTAGAAATTTATCTTAGCATATACTACATCCACTGAACTATGCAGAGATAGCATGGTTTATGATAGCTTGAAATGGAAAACAACCTAAATGTTCATTCATAGGGGTTGATTGGGGCAATTAAAAGAAGATGGTAGCTATTTGCTGCTTTGATATGAAAAGCTACCTAAGTAGCTTATTGAGTAGAAAACAATAGCAGGGAGAATATATAGGAAACATCTGGGAAGGACTTGGGGGGAGAGAGTGAAAATGAGAGACGAATGAAATTCCACTTTTCACCTCATACCTTCCTATGCATTTTGAGTTTTTACCAGGAAGGTGTATTACTTTTAGAGTTAATAAAATATAGTTAAATAGTTAATAAAAAAAGTGTATTCTCATTAGGACAAGTCTGAGGAACTCTGATTTTATGTTTCTGGTGGTTTCTTATGTAAATATTATGGTAGAGATTACTAGTATGCTTGCATATCTGGTTCTATTCTTCCTCTTCACCGAGGACCATGACATTCCTCTGGACCGCTGTAGTTAGGCAGAACCATGTGACTAGTTCTAGTCACTAAAGTACGTGTGGAAATACTGTATGTCATGTCCAGGCTCAGGCATTTAAGAGTTAATGTGCCACCTCTGTGCTCTCTTGCTGTCTGCCATGGTCACTCTAGGAACCTCCTGTTGAGATGGCATTGTACCCAAAGAGAGGCAACGCATGGAAGGCCCCTAATGTTCAGACTTTGTATGAACAAGAAGAAAGCATTTGTTGTATTAAGCTACTAGATTTCTGGGTTTGTTACCTCAGCTTTATTGATCTTGTCCTGACTAAATTGGTAATGACAATAGAACCATTGGAGGTGCATAAGAAACAGGCTTCCACAGATTGCAGTACATGCCCTGGTGACATTGTGTGAAGTGATTATAAACCTTTCCCACTAACTAATGTTGGGATAATCATGCATTTGAGCTGCAAGAAAGGTAAGTACAGTTCCTAGGTACAGAATTCATATCCATCATTTGGCCATGGTGGTGACTTCCCTGAGAACGTTTGCCCAACCAGGAAGAATGTTCTTGGGCTTGTAACTTAACACTTAAGTCCAATGGTGTATTTCTGGTCTATCATCTCTGAGCCTCCTTGGCTCAAGAACAATGAAGCAGGAGCCATGGCAGCTCAGCCCTGCCTATTATCCTTGATGCCCCACGGCATAACATAAGCACGTGAACTTTAGAAGAATAAGACATTCTGAGGGTCTCAGTTTCCTCCTTTTCCCAATGTTCTAGGGTAAATGCTTATGAAGGTAGAAGCTTCAGTGACAACAATCAGGGAGCCAGAAAAGAAATCTCACTGCTTTGCTTTGCCTCAGTTCCAATCAAACTAAAAATGAAAGAATGTTCTCACTAGATAACTGCTTGCTTTTGGAAGATGGGATGGAGTTCTAAAGAAGGGAGTGACAGTGACTTGGAGGGTATGACAGCCACAGGACAAATCCAGAGGCACAAGAGATCTGAGCCCCAAATCTAGCTATGTAGCCTGAGGCAAATTATTTAGTCTCTCAGAGCCTTAGTTTCATTTTATGGGTTAAGAGAGTGAAAGGAGATGATGCATGTAACAGTCCTTATAGAGTGACTGGCAAATAGGCAGAACCAAAGGCACTTCCAGGTAGGGAGCCTCCATGACCTGCATCCATTTTACAACTTTTGGAGGTGAGCCAAGGTCAGGGGAGCACCAGGGAGCCCACTCACTCATAGCTGTGATATGGACACTTGAGGAGGGCAGCTCCACGGGGGTAATTCCAATACTGCATTGGCAGCTCATCACCAGGAACAATGCCATCATGACTAAAACTCAGAGAACCTTTAGAATGAGCAGTTACACTGGTCTAACCATTTTCGGCTAAGCCTTATGACAGTCTTGTGGGTGTGACTATTGTCATTTCCATCTTGCAGATGATGAAACTGAGGCCCCAAGAGGTTAAGGGATTTGCCCAAGTCCACACAGCCTGTATGTGGTAGAACTAGGATTCAAAACCCAGGGAGTTTGATTTGAGAGTCTACACTGGTAAATACTATCTCCCTAAGTACCCCTCTCAGCTAACTCAATGTGACTGTGGCTAATAGTAACAACTGCAAAATAGGCTAAGAAATGTTTAGCTCCCTAAAAGTTTTATAGTAAACTTCATGTGAGTTGTTTTTCACCCTGATTATAGGTGATAGGTACAGGCAATCCTGTACAGCATGGCTCCAATTACCTGGCATTCTATTTTGTCCTCCTCGTCAGCATGGAATGGGGGATCGGATGGCAGAGAGGCTTAGAGGCTCAGCAAAGAAGTCTGGGATTTGCCTTTAGTCACTGGAGGTGATTAAAGGGACAGACGTAATAAAATAATGTCCACTACTATTAATCTGGCCGTGGTATGCAGGATGAAGGAGAAGAGAGGCTGAAGACAAGGGGCCAATGAGAATGATGGCTGTTATGGGAATGACGGCTGGACTAGGATTGAAGCAGAAGGAATGAAAAGAAGGTGGTGTCTGGAAGTGAAAGGAAAAACCAACAGGACTTGGTGATGAATTGGATCCTGGGGTAGGGGAAGCAGACACAGGTTTTTAGCTGCAGGAAAAGATGATTTTGAGGGAAAGCAGGTAAACACACTGAATTTTAGGTGAGATGGGAACACTGAGGAGTAGTGGCTAATACAGGTGGTAGGAGATACTGGGCTGGAAGGCAGAGGAAACCCAGAATTATGATTTAGTAGAGAAGTGGGAAGGGCAGTGGTGGGAACTGGAGAAGGTTGTAAAAGCAGGACTGTGAACCAAGAAATGAGGACAGGAAGGAGGAGCCTGTGAGAGGCGTCAACAAAGAGACAGGTGCAGACCAGCCTATAGAACCTGACTAAAAGACCATTGGTGATATCTGAGAGTCTAGTTTCAATAGTGCTGAATTAGTCATGGTTCTCCAGAGAAACAATCAATTTTATATGTATATGTATATAAATACCTATTTACAGATATGATTTATTATATATAATGTATATATGATATACATATGACCTATTATAAACAATTGGCTCACATAATTACAGAGGCTAAGAAGCCCCAATACCTGTGGTGGGCACGCTGGAGACCCAGAAGAGCTGATGTGTAAGCTCAAGTCCAAAGACCTGAGATTCAGGAGAGCAGATGGCATAAATTCCAATTCAAAAGCCACCCAGCTAGAGACCCAGAAGAGCTGATGTTTCAGTCTGAGTCTGAAGGCTGGAAAAGACCAATACTGCAACTCAGGCAAGAGAGGTTCTCTCGTGCTTAGTCTTTTTCTTCTATTTAGGTCTTCATTTGACTGGTTGAGGCCCACCTACACTAGGGAGAGAGATCTGCTTTGCTCAGTGTACCAGTTCAAATCTGAATCTGGATCAGTCTACCAGTTCAAATCTGAATCTCATCCAGAAACACCCTACCGACATGCCTAGAACGTTTGACCAAATGTCTAAGCAGCCCATGGCCCAATCAAAGTGACACATAAAATTAACCATCACAAGTGCCCTGAAGTCAGTTTTTGGGGCACAAAATGAGGAATGTGTGGTGGGGAGAAGGAGGCAGGAAGACATAACCACCTGCTTGAGAATGTTGGCAGTCAAAAGGAAGAGAAAAATCACAAGCTGTCCTGAAGGGGCAGCAAGGGCAGCCCAGATTTCTTTAAATAATAGAGGAGACCTTTAGACTTGACTTTCCTTTGCTAATCCATACGGACATTCATTTAATTTTTTTCCCCAAAAGGTTATTGAATTGAATATACAATTTCCATTCTAACTATGTTTGCCCAAAGGTAAGTTTGTTAGTTTGCATTTTTGGCAGGCATGCCAAGTATTGGCAGAAAAAGATGGCTCAGAAATAATCTGGGGCAAAGGAAAAAACCCAGCCCATGATCTAAAACGTGTTGTGCATAAAAGTGCATGCTGCTCATTAAGGTAATCAAAGTTAATTGTTCTATATTATTTGTGGCTTTTTGTCATTGATGCAGAAGGGATCTGTTTCTTGCCAGCATGTGTCAATATACCTTAGCATTAACTTAAATGCAAGGAAATACACCTTCTAAGACTTGGTGCCAGATGAGTCAGAAGGAATAAAGGAAATTGCAGTTTGGTTGACTGGGCCAGGTGGCAAGTCAGCCATGGCACAGTGACATGTCCCTGTCCCAGACTGCACCTAATCAATGCTCCATCAAGAGAGAGCTAGAGAGCAATGCAATGCTTACAATGGAGGAAGTCAGACACTATAAATCCTTAAGAGTAAATAGTAACAAAATCCTTTTTGAGTCAGAGGCCATTTGCTAGACTCCTACTTCCATGTTTCACCAGTGCTGTCCCTTTCTCCCACACACCTCTGCTGTTAAATAGATCCCACATAGCCAGCTGGGCCTGGGCACCAAGTCCTGGTCAGCCTTCTTCCTGGAAATGGCATTTCTCTCCTCTCATCACTTAACCTTTTTTTAAAAAATGTTTATTTATTTTTGAGAGAGAGAGAGAGAGAGCGCGAGTGAGCATGAGTGGGGGAGGGGCAGAGAGAAAGGGAGACAGAATCCAAAGCAGGCTCCAGGCTCTGAGCCGTCAGCACACAGCCTGATGTGGGGCTTGAACCCACAAACTGTGAGATCATGACCTGAGCTGAAGTCAGACACTTAATCGACTGAGCCACCCAGGTGCCCCTCATCACTTAACCTCTTAAAACGGACCACGCAAATACCTCTCTGACAGTGTTTGTGTCCAGAAAGTCACGTGCGGGAGGCCTGGGTGGCACAGTCGGTTAAGCGTCCGACTTCAGCCAGGTCACGATCTCGCGGTCTGGGAGTTCGAGCCCCGCATCGGGCTCTGGGCTGATGGCTCAGAGCCTGGAGCCTGTTTCTGATTCTGTGTCTCCCTCTCTCTCTGCCCCTCCCCTGTTCATGCTCTGTCTCTCTCTGTCCCAAAAATAAATAAACGTTGAAAAAAAAAATTAAAAAAAAAAAGAAAGAAAGTCACATGCGTATTGTACCTGGCCAAACATGCCCATTAACTGTCATTGCTCAGTGCTGTGCTGTTTCTTTACTTTTATTTAACAGAGGGTCTGCTCTGTATTTCTGGTTGAGATCCACTCATTGATCTACAATGATGCCCCACACATATTTTCGGGGTTATCACTCTATATTTATTATTATCATATCACAAGCCTGCCTCACAGATATTGCAGGTTCTGCTCCAGAACACCACAATAAAGCTAATATCATAATAAGGTTTTTTTGATCATAATAATGATTTTTTTTTGGTTTTCCAGTGTATGTAAAAGTTATGTTTTCACCCCACAGCAAATAGTATGTTGCACCATACTATTAAGTGTGCAATAGCATTATGTCTAAGACAGAACATACATGACAATGGGTGCCTCTGTCAGTTAAGCACCCAGCTCTTGATTTCGGCTCAGGTCATGATCTCACGGTTCATGAGATTGAGCCCCGCATCGGGCTCTGTGCTGACAGTGTGGATCCTGCTTGGGATTGCCTTTCTCCTTCTCTCTCTCTCTCAAAATAAATAAATAAATAAATAAATAAATAAATAAATAAATAAATAAAATGTACATAACAAAACAATTACAACAGTAACATCAAAGATCACTGATCATAGATCACCATAACAATAAAAAACAATAATAATGAAAAAGTTTGAAATATTGTGAGAATTACCAAAATGTGACACAGAGATATGAAGTGAGCAAATGCTTTTGGAAAAAGGACACTGTGCTTGATGCATGGCTGCCATAAACCTTCAATTTGTAAAAAAAAAAAAAATGCAATATCTATGAAGCTAAATAAAGCAAAGTGCAATGAAACGAGTGCTCCTGTACACGTAAGTACTCAACAAATGCTATTGTTAGATTTGAGTATAATTAATTATTTTAATTATAATTATAATTATAATTATTATAAATAGTTATAATATTATTAATTATTATTAATAATTATTTTAATAATTAATAATTATTAATTATTGAAGAAAAAGCACAGTGCAATAAAATGAAGTATGCCTGTACACATAGGTGCTCAATAAATGCTCTTGTTAAATTGAGTGTAAGTTATTATTAGAGTATAAAAATATAATTGAAGAAAAAGATTATAGTTAACCATTCTATTATTACATACTTCAAAGTTGCTAAGAAACTAGATCTTAAATGTTCTCACCACATGTAAAAACATGGACACAATGGAGGTGTTAACTAACACTACAACAGTAATCATGTTGCAATATATAAATGTACCAAATTGACACATTGTGTATCAAACTTATACAATGTTATACATCAAATATAATCTCAATAATAAAAATAGATATATATATATAATCCCCCCAAAAGAAAGAAATCACTATATATCACACATATGATACGATAGTAATAGCTAGTGAAATCTTTTTTAATTATATATTTTTTACACTATTACAATTTAATTACATTCAAATGTCTCACAAGAGCATTTATTGAGCACCTATGTGCTATTAGGTTAAGACCCGTGAGATACAGAACAGCTACAAGATGTAATCCTGGCCTTCAGTCTGACTACACACAAATTGGGGAAACAGACCCATACACAAGGAGTAACAGTGAAACGCCCTCTCTGGGTTGACCATGGAGGCACATGCAGGAGACTGGGAGGCAGGAGGGCATTGCTTCCCTGCTTCAGCGTCTCTGGGAAGGTCATATCCTTCGATGACTGCAGTTTCTGCTGGGCCACGTTCCTAGTTCTCACTGGCTCTGGTCACACTATGTCTCCATTGTTCCTTCCATTCCAGGGGCAATAACAACTTCCTACTATTGTTGGGCACCTCTGGGCAACTCACCTTTCCTTGCCTCTTCTCTTAATCCCGTCCCTTCCTCTCTCAGTAGCCCCTACCTTCAATTCTCCTCATCTGTACCACTGGGAGTGGATTCTGTTTGCTGCTGGGACCCTGACTGATACAGTGAAACTTAAGAAGTTGCAGGTAGGGGGTTGGTTTGCTTTTTTGGTAGAGATTCTAACGTGTCAACCAGAACAAATACTTGTTTCACAGAGGAGAAGGGGGTTGGCCTTCCCCAGGAGGAGGGAGGAGGAGCTTTGAAAGGTACTCACTGAGAGGAAAAAGCAAGGGCTTGAAGTGAACAAGTTGGTGTTGGGTGTAGACAAGTCTGATTTGTGCAGCTAATTTTTAGACTTTAAAAAGTTAAATAAATCCTCCCTGGAAGCTTGTATTTCCTGAACTGCCACTTGTTTAAAAAGAGAGCTACATCAAAGCCCCAGGCACCTGAATTCCCCAAAACCCAAACTTCACAGGGACACTGCAGCTCCTCAATTAGGAGGAGGACTGGAGGTGAGCAAGGAATCCTTCCTGCTTTACTTACTCCTGGCAGAATATTCTCTTTCAAGCTTTGCTAATTGAAATTAAAGAGCTTCCATGTTTGGACAGGGACAAAAAAGGCTCCATTTTTCAGCCTTCTTTGATATAAGGCTCAGGCTGCAAGGAAACCAGGGGCGATTTCACTCCCATGGCTACTGAGTGTCCCCATGGTGACACAAAACAAGACAGAGTGTTGAAGAGGTGAAGTGTTTCCAACTACAGCAAAAGCAGTGTTATCCAGGCGTTCACAGGACAAAGGACACATTAAGTTAGCCTTATAGCCACTTTCACTAAAATGATCCAGGAGCTAACTCTTCTCAGTGCCCCAAATTACTGAGATATCTACTACCTTGTGCTGGAAGGGGCTAGAAACAATGAAAGGGGAAAGAAAAATGCTTGCCAATGATCCTTTGCTAATTAAGTCCCTCTCCAGGTAGGAAGGGTGGCAAGGGGTGGTTTTACCACCCTAAGGACCATTTATTAGTAAAAGGATGCTGAAGAAAAAAGAATTTCTACAACATGTTTAATAAGGATGTGCTAAGTTCTTTCAGAGAAGTTATCCTTTTCAATCCCCACAGCAAAGTGATGATTCGGGTCTTATGAAACAAAGTAGACTTTGAGCTAGGGGGCTGAAGTTTGTGTGTTGTTTTACCAGAAAAAACTTGTGTGCTTTTAGGTCTCTGTGCCTCAGTTTCTTCAAATAGAAAATGAAAACAATGCCTAATCCTCATAGGTGACAGATAATCAATTTAAGCAGATGGATTTCTTTGGATGGAAAGTTCAGTCTATGTCAGGAAATAACAATTGTTAATGTGAATAGAAATAATGAAATCATGTGGGCTAAAAGCACAAGAGAATGCGTAGATGAATACTCAAGTAGTATCGATACCAATGTATGAACAATGAATAACTGAAATTTAAGAGCTTTTACTAAGCATAGCTGTTTTGTGTGTATGTGTTTGGGGGGGCAGTGGGCATGTGTTTGGTTAACTCACAGTTATAAATTCTCTTTGGAAGTAGCATAAGAGGGGCACCTGGGTGGCTCATTCGTTGAGTGTTCTACTTTGGCTCAGGTCTTGATCTCATGGTTTGTGAGTCTGAGCCCCGTCAGGCTCTGCTCTGATAGCTTGGAGCCTGGATTCTGCGTCTCCCTCTCTCTCTCTGCCCCTTCCCTGCTTGTGCTCTCTCTCCCTCTCTCAAAAATAAATAAGTAAACTTAAATTAAAAAAAAAAATTAAAAGGAAATGGCATAAGAAATGAAAACCAGTCAGGTCTCTGTGCTTAAGTGCTGCATAATCAGGGAGGGTTTCCTGATCATACTAAGAAATAGTACCCTTGTCACTCATTTTCCTTTACCCTACTTTATTTTATAGACTTATTAATTTATTATCTATCTTTCCCAACCAGAACATAGGATCCAAGAGGAAAGAGATTGTGTCTGTTTTGTTCACTGTGGACTCTTCAATACCTACAAAGGTGCTTGGTACATAGTAGGTACTCAGTAATGACTGAATTAATTTAATAATGATATGATATATAAAACTCAGTGTTAGATATTTTCCCAATTATTTTTGTAGTAAAATACACAAAACATAAAATTTATGATCGTAATTTTGTATAATGTTTTTATTTATTTATTTATTTTTATGAGCAGGGGAGATAAATATTCTCTTTATCCTCATGAGCAGGGGAGAAGAGCAACGCGAGAGAGAGGAGAATCTTAAACAGGCTCCACACTCAGCATGGGAGTTAAATGCAGGGCTTGAACCCAAGATTCTGGGGTTGTGACCTGAGCTGAAATCAAGAGTTGGATGCTCAACCTACTGAGCCACCAGGGTGTCCCTACCATGTTAATTATTTTTAAGTGTACAGCTCAGCGGTATTAAGTAAATTCATAATTTTGTGCTACCTAAACCACCATCCATCTCCAAAAGTCTTTTAAACTTATGAAACTGAAACTCTATACACCCATGAAACAATAATTCCCCATTCCCCCTCCCTCCAGTCCCTACCATTCCACTTTCTGTCTCTATGACTTTCACTACTCTAAATACCTTATAGAAGTGGAATCATACATATTTGTCTTTGACTGGCTTATTTCACACAGCATATGTCCTGAAGGATCATCCATGTGATAGCATATGTCAGAATTTCCTATCTTTTAAATATATTTTTTTTTTAATTTTTTTTTCAACGTTTATTTATTTTTGGGACAGAGAGAGACAGAGCATGAACGGGGGAGGGGCAGAGAGAGAGGGAGACACAGAATCGGAAACAGGCTCCAGGCTCTGAGCCATCAGCCCAGAGCCTGACGCGGGGCTCGAACTCACGGACCGCGAGATCGTGACCTGGCTGAAGTCGGACGCTTAACCGACTGCGCCACCCAGGCGCCCCTTAAATATATTTTTAAAATACTTATTGAGTTTTGAGGGAGAGAGAGAGAGCACAAGCGAGGAAGGGGCATAGAGAGAGGGAAACAGAGGCTTTGAAGCGGGCTCTGCACTCACAAAAGAGAGCCTGAAGTGGGGCTCGAACTCACAAACCATGAGATCATGACCTAAGCCGAAGTCGGATGCTAAACTGACTGAGCCACACAGGTGCCCCTCCTTTCTTTTAAGGCAGAATTGATACATATTTTGGTCCATACAAAAGTTTTTGAATAGAGGGTAATGTGAAATATCTCAACATTCCATCCAATCTTCTGAAAATGTGCTTTATGAAAATGGTAGCAATATTAAATGTAAACCTCACTGCAAAATAAACTCAGTGAAGAAATATCCACTTGCTATAATATTAAGGGTGGGGTAAAAAGCACATGTGAATATTAACCTATGTGACAGAAGTGGACTATAGAAGATTTAAGGATAAAATAGAATAGTTAAGTCACAATCGGCATTTTCTACTCATAACGGTCTGAATGGTAAGTGAAAAATGTTCTATATTGTGTCACCCAACATGGTAAAGGTTTTGCCTGGCAGTGGGGACCCACTTTTACCTAGTGGATATCCACACTCAGATCTCTTATTCTAAAGAGTTCTCAGGCTTCCAGAACTCAGTAAATGACATTCCATTCATCCAAGGTGATCTTAAAATCCTAAAATAAGACAGATAGGACTCCTAATTTAAAATAGGAGATTAACTATGTGTGTTTATCTCTGCTTACATCTGAGACCTTATTAAAAATGATTGTAGAGGGATTGTTAAAAAGATATAAATCCGCTGCAGAAAGAGAATGAAAGAGGTGGTCCAACAGAAAAGAAAGTTAAATGAGTTTTAGAAGTTAGAATGGGGTGACTCATTTAGCAAATAAAAGAAGCCACAGTCTAAAAAGTTAATTTAGAGAATGATATGGATAAAGGGCTTGGGATTTAGGCACAGGTACCAGATAAAATCAGTGACTAGCAAAGTTGGCCTTCCTCCTGCCCCCAAGTCTTGATGCAGAGAGTACCAGCAACAACACATCTCTCCTCCAGGCAGATTAGAAGTTTGTTCTCTGGGTAAACTAAATGGCCCTAAGGACTAGACTTCTGCACACTAGCCTTCTCCATCTGGTAACCCTAAAGTGAAGACCATTAGTTGGCAAGCCCTGCTCCCACTCCCAAATAAAGTCCCCCCTGTTTAGAATCGCACATTGAAGGGGCGCCTGGGTAGCTCAGTTGGTTAAGCAGCCGACTTTAGTTCAGGTCATGATCTCACGGTTTGTGGATTTGAGCCCCACAATGGGCTGTCTGCTGTCAGCAGAGAGCCTGCTTCAGATCCTCTGTCTCCTCTCTCTTTCTCTGCCCCTCCTCATATGCTCTCTCTCTCAAAAATAAATAAACATTAAAAATTTTTTAAAAAAGAATCTCACATTTCAATCCTTGACAGGCAAGAATTTTTTAGGAAATCCCTAAAGGAAGAGGAAAACATAAACAAAAAAGTATGAACATTAAGGAAATAGAGACAACATAGGGAACAGAAAAAAAATTTTAAAAGAAAGAAAAAACCGCTAGTTTGTATCTGTAGGAGGATTTGAGAAGATATTATTATACAAGGGAGCATTTGGAAAATAAAGAGTTCTTAGAATTTAAAAATATAATTTCTGAAGTTAAAAAAGTGTGGTAGAGAGTTGGAATATAACATCAAGAAAATCACCCAGAAATTATAGTGAGAAGCAGTAGAAAATATGAGAGAGCAGAGAGGATACATAGGCTATGTCTCTCCAGAAGAGGTTGGCAATTAATGACCCATAAGCCAAATATAGCCCATAGCCTGTTTTTGTATGTCCCTTAACCTAAGAATGCTTTTTAAGTCTGTAAAGGGTTGTACATAGAAAAAAAAAAAAAGGAATATGTGACAGAGGTCATATATGGCTCCCAAAGCCTAAAATGTTTACCATTTGACCCTTTACAAAAAACATTTTCTGACCACTGATTTAGAAGGCCAACTAATCCAACTAATAAGAATTCTAGGAAAAGAAGAGAGAAAGTGGAAAGAGGAAGTCATCAAAGAAATTATACAAGGACAATTGTCCTTGTATGGACATGACTCTCAGGTTGAAAAGGTACAGAGTATCCAGAACAATAAACAAAGACTAGGTTTTTACCAAAGAACATCATTGTGAAACTTCAGAACATCTAGGATAAAGAGAAGATCCTGAAAGTTTCCAGAGGGGATAGAAAAATAGGTCACTTACAGAGGAATGAGAGACTGCTCAGATATATTGGCATTAGGAAAAAAAAAAGTAAGGCCTTACAAATCCTGATTTTTAAACTTGAATTCTACACCTGGCCAGATATTAGGAATAATTAATACAAATACATTTCAGACATGAACAGACTTAGAAAATTTACCTTCTCAGTGCCTTTGTTAGGGAGCAGTAGTTGTAGATATGCTCTCCTAAAATGAGAGAGTAAACCAAGAAAGGAGATGGTGGGATCCAGGAAACAAAGACTCCAATGCAGGAAAATGGTAAAGGGAACTCTCAGGATGTTGGCCGAGTCAGAACTAGAGATTAACTGGTCTATATTAGAGCAAGAAGGAGAAAGAGAACTCCTGGAAAAAAGTAAAAGGGTGTGGTGGGTAGCTTCTAAAATGATTTTTAATGATTTCAGACATCTGGTAGTCATGCCCTGTAGAACTCTCTCCTCTTGAGGATGGGCTGGGCCTAGTGATGTGCTTCTAATAAACAGAATACAGTAAAATTGAGAGGATGCTACTATCACGATGAGGGTACAAATAGATTCTGACTTCCATCTTATTCTTTATCTCTTGCTCTGATAAAAGCCAGGTGCCATGTTGTGAGCTATCCGGTGGAGAATGTCTGGTAAGAAACATTGAGGAATAATCCTTGCCAAAGCCCATGAGGAACTTGCTAACAACCTCTTGAACGAATTTGGAAACAGATCATCTCCTAGTTGAATCATGAGATAGTCATCAGTCCTGGCTGACACCTTAGCTGTGGCCTTGTGAGTAATCCTGAGCCAGAGGACCCAACTAATTCAAGTCTGATTCTTTTCCCACAGAAATTTGACATAATAAATTGCTTGTGTTAAGCCACAACGTTTTGGGGCAATTTGTTACACAGTCATAGGTACTAATACTAGGGAGTTGAATGTGAACCTAATATGGAGCATTTGAGGGAAAAATGTCAAGGACAAGTAGGTAACAAACTTTGCATTTAAATAAAGAGCAAAGAGAAATTTCCAGAAAAATCCCAAAGCTGCACTGGAACTTGAATCATAATTCAATTTAAATGCAATCATAATTTACCACTTGGCTTAACAGTGAACAGTATAAACATAAGCACACTGCTGTAAATATTGAACACATAATTAAAAACAGGAGTGATACAAGGTGGAATAAGGGAACTAAATTCTTACTTATGGTAACATGAAGTATCTGGTTAATTTCTAACATTGCAAGGACAAAGTAGCTGTTGAATACATTATTTATAAATATGGAAGTAACTATCAGAAGAAACAGCTAAAAAACTGAAGACATTTGGACAATCCTCAAAATGTTTAGGGGAAATAATTGACAACCTTGAATTTTCTACTCGATTAATTATCATCAAAAAAGCAAGGTGATAACAAGATATTTCCAGACATATAAAGAGTAAGAGTTTGTCTTAGACCCTTGCTGAAAGAACCAATAAAGAACATTGTTTCAAGAAGGTAAATTAAATCAGAAGAGAGGAGGATGTGGGAAGCAACAGTGAGCAAAATAAAGTGAAACAGGCTGGTAAACTAAAGAAATACTAATTATATAAACAAAAAACCAAACAAAACCAAACAAAACCAACCAACCAACCAACCAACCAACCAACCAACCAACCAACAAAACCCCATTTGGCTTTTTAAAAAAGATAGCCAAACTAAAATACTAAAAAGTCCTAACAGGGAAGATGGGTGGAAGAAGGTAGGAAGGCATTTAACGTATCTTAACTGTTTTGGTCAGGAAGAGGATGAAGATAATAATTAACTGCTATTGTTTACCAGTATCTGTTCTTTTTCCCCCCAATTTTTATTTAAATTCTATTTAGTTAACATATAGTGCAATATTGGTTTCAGGAGAATTCAGTGATTCATCACTTACATATGACACCTGGTGCTCATTATATCAATTGTCCTCCTTAATGCCCATCCCCCACCCCAGCCCTTCATCAACCCTCAGTTTGTTCTCTAAGAGTCTTTTATGATTTGTTTCCCTCACTTTTTCCCCCTCCCAATGTTCATCTGTTTTGTTTCTTAAATTCCACATAGTGAAATCATATGGTATTTGTCTTCCTGTGACTTCTTTTGCTTAGCATAATACACTCCAGCTCCATTCATGTCATTGCAAATGGCAAGATTTCATTGTTTTTGATGGCTGAATAATATCCCATTGTATATACACACTGTATTATATATATACATTGTATTATATATGTTTACATGTATACATACATATAACACACACACACACATACACAGACACACACCACATCTTCTTCCAGTATCTGTTTTTTTCTTTTCTTCTTCTGCATACAACCAAAGCACCTAAGCTCCCTTACATACAGGTGGGACTACGTGATTGAGTCTGGGCCAATGGCCTAGGGGTGGGTGTGGAAGTGATATATATACCTCTTGCAATCCTGGCCCCCCAAATACCCCACATTGTCCTCCATACTCTTTCTTTCCTTCTTGGTCAGCTGAGTGCAGAGTATACAATGCTAAGGATTCCCAGGAAATCCCAGGGGACATAGAGCCACCAGGTGGAAGACTCATATCCCAGAATCGGTCAGTACCCGTAGGAGAGTTGCACTATTACAAAAATCTGCATGAACTTTCCATTAGGCAGAAACAATTTTATTGTGTTAAGCTGCTAGGATATTGTTACCATAGCTTGGCCTATCCTGTTTTGACTAATACAGAAGCTGGTACCTTGAAGTGAGCTGCTGCCTTGATGAAAACAACAACAACAACAACAACAACAAACTAAAAGTATGTGGCATTGGCTTAGTGGTCAGGCAGTGGGCGGCAAGGATGCTGTTTTCAGTGACTAGAAAGATGAAACCCATGGTATACAGTGGTAAAACATGATAAAACTGTCATTTGTGGCAGCTTAGTAGTCATAAACTCTCCTAAGCTGGAAGCTCTAGAGGAAGAATCTAGAAAATAGACTATTTGTAATGTGTTTTGATTTTTATTGGCTGCCTTTGCTAAGCTATTATTACAAGAAGGAGATGAACTCAGGAGAGAATCAGCAGGTCTGTAAAGCAAAAGTAAATGGGATCAAAAGAGTCCAGACATTTGCAAAGTCAAAGTCAACAGGTTGAAAAAGCTCACTTCTTACAGATCCCAAACAGTAGAGGATGTGTGACAAAGACCTGGTGAAGCCTCCCTGCAACACAGCTTGTGGCAAAGACCAGATTGAAGGTCTCATCTTCCCATTGATGGTTCCAGATGGCCTCAAGCCAGTTGCTATTAAATTGAGAAAGACTGGCATGAGGACAAAGAAGCAGGAAAATGAGGCAGGGTTGAAAATAATCTCTAGGAAATAACGTTGGTTGTAATTATTGGCTCATGCAAGTGACTGGGAAGCAAATAGGCCAGAAGCCTACATTAGTTTTTGAAAGAACTTTACTGTTAAAGAAACCATGAGTCCAGATTAAAGAAGCCTTTAACTACTTGAGATCTTTAGTCTCCTCAGCAAAAGCAGAGAACAGTGATCTATAGACCAAGGGATTTCTTCCCATAGATCAGGACTGGGTCCTTGTCAGCACAGGAGACCTTCATAATGTCAGCCCCATAGGATTCTAGCATTTGTTAAAAATGAGTGACTGTAGTATATCCCATTTTTGTTCCTTTTCTGATTGGGAGTATTTAATTACAGTTCCTGCCCTGCTTCACTATAGTATGTAGGGTGAGGTGGGGAGGTGGGCAGAGAAGATAACTTCTTCTTTTAGTTCATTGGTTGCCAGGCCAAAAAGAATTACATCTGACCTGATAGAGAAATTTGTGCATTATTGAGAGATCCTGGACTTTGAGCCAGAATGTAGTTACTGTATGGGACTTTGGGTTATCCCCTTTGGGTGGGTATGTTCTCCATGTGGGAAGAAAAAAGAAAATGATACTTGGTGACCAGAAGGATAGACTATGAAAGAGACTGCTAGTGCTCATCAATATCCAGTTTTCTTCTTCTTGGATACATAGCTATACTGATTACATTGTAATCCCTGCATCTAGGTGAAACCATTTGATTGAGTTCTGGGCAATACAGCATAGGTAGAAGCAGCAGTATGACGGTAAGTGTTTAACAATGGGTGTCCATAAAACAACATATGCATAGGTACTTGAGTTTATTATAAATTTGCTGATATAAAGGAGGTGTAGCACATTATTTATCATTAATAACAATCACATTAAAAATATGCAATACTCTATTGTAATTTCCATATAGGCAATTGATTCTCTCAGAATGCTTTTGTTGATTTTTACTGAACTCTTGTAGCCAACCTATGGTTACAATTGATGAATGAATACAGTTCTAACATAAATATTGGTTGATATATTCTTTTACATTATTGAGTAACTGAAATAATGAAGACATATGTCAGAATTTGCTTGTTCATCAGTAATACGGGCAACTTCTTTGTTGAATCAGTTGACAGTTATCAAATACTAGAAGAATATTTCCTCCATATTTTGTGCTATTCACAATGTAATGACTACAGATACAACATGCTTTTAATGAATCTAGATATTTAATACTTTCTCTATAGCTTCTAAAAGTCCCTAGACAATCAACAAAGGTAGTAACCAAACCCTGATTTATAGTGTTTGCCAATTTCCATGATGTAAATACTCTACCATTGTCTATTTCAAACACCCAACATGATCGTATTGAAGATGGAGTCCGGAAGACATGAACCATCCTATAGTATTCTATAGTATTTCCCACTTATAGATACAATAGTAAAATGTAGAAAAATAGGAAGTTTGAATAATTATTACCTTTGATTTTCTTTTATTTTAAAAATTGTTTGTTTATATAATTTAACTTTTAATAATGTCTGTGTTTAATAGCCAGCTTGCAAAATGCCTGAAAATGTAATAGGTAGCTCTTGAGAGCTGCAATGAGCTGGTTCTAGCATATCCAGGGATGAGGTATGCCACTTACACACCTGACTTCTAAAATGTGCAGCAGAGCCCTTCATATACCCTCTCTTCACTCACTGGCCAGCTCACTGCAGGGGGCCCAGTGAAAGACTCCAACAATGCCTTAGGGGACAGCAGAACCTAGGTCTCTGAGTCACTAGGGATAAGATCAGAAGTGCCATCCCACTAAAAATATCTACCTTAAACACTGTGTGATCAAAATATGAATGTTCGTTGCATCAAGTCTCTGAAATTTGAGGTTGTTTGTTATAGCAAAACCTATCATGACTAGTATATGTTACTAGAAAAATTTAAACATTAAAAAATAAAATGAGGGATTTACATAATTATAGTATTAAAAATAACTCAAATATAGAGGTCAATATAAGAAATAATAGTAATGTTATGTAATATTCAAGGTCAAGCCATCTTCAACATTACATCTAAAACTATTGATATTGCCTGCTCATCTTGGTTTTCATCCACTGGTGATCTCTGTTCTTTCCCTGTATAAATCTAGGGCTTAAAAGTATCTCAAAAGCAACGCTTCTGATGTCAGAGCTTCATGTATAGTTTATTAATTTATTGACAAATATTTGGGGTAAAAGACCAGAATCTCACAGTTGTAGATAAATCTTTGCTATTTGTCAGAAAGCTTTAAAAAAACATCCTTCAGCTTTAACATAATGCTTGAAAGATCCTGTTTTAACTGTTAAGGCCACTAGATATTAAGGTCTGCATCTGGGTACAGAATCTTGTCTGAACCAATCATCCCCTAAAGCTAGACTCTGCAGTCTTTTTTCAGGGAGTATTCTGACAATACTTAAATGAAGCACAAGGAATCAGTGGGAAACACACTAAAAAGATATTTTAATGGCAATTAAGAAATGTGGCATCCCTGGGTGGCTCGGTCGGTTGAGTGTCAGACTTCAGTTCAGGTCATGATCACTCGGTTTGTGAGTTCAAGCCCCAAGTTGGGCTTTGCACTGATAGTGTGGAGCCTGCTTCAGATTCTCTGTCCCCCTCTCTCTCTGCCCCAACCCCACTAGTGCTCTCTCTCTTTCTCTCTCAAAGATAAATAAACATTTAAAAAATTAAAAAAAAAAAAGAAATTAAGAAATGTCCAGCAATAAATCAAGGGAGTCTACCAGAAAGCAGAAATGCCTTGAAAAACTATTTTCTCCTGAGCTGAAATGTTCTTAAAAATTTTTAACATAAACATCTCACCCTCAGGTTGAAGTGTTCTTTAAAATTTCAAATATGAACATCTAACTTAGAGTGCAAAACAATCCAGGAAGTACAGTAGGTAACAGATTTGAAGGAAACACATTTCTATAGATGTCTTATTCCTACATTCATTCACCAGATGTTCACTAGGTATCTACCAGGTGCAAGATATGCACCAAGCAGAAGCCATAGTGGTGAATAAGCCTCCATGGAGGAAGTAGCATGGAATTGCTATATGGGAGTCAAGAAAAGAGCATCCCAAGCTTAGCAAATGGCTTGAAGAGAGTACATGGCATATTCGAGAAATGATTAATGTATTAAGGAGTCAAACTGTATGAATGACATACTGAGGATTCTGGACTAAGTTTTGCATACAAGGAGGGAATCACTGTAGGGTTTTTGCTTGTGTTAGAAAGACAGCTCCCTGGCACTTTAAAGAGCTACAGGGCAGAGGCAAGGACTTGCAGAAGACAACTTGGAGGCTTTTGCAATAGTTTAGGTGAGAGACAGGGATCTGACACAGCACTGTGGGAATGGAACAGAAGAGACAGCCATGAAGATGGGGGGACTTGCTGATTGAATGTGCATGTGTTGGGGCTGTGAGGACAGGGCTGCAGCACAGAAGACTCCCATGTCTGGAGCCTCTGGGAGCTGCCCAATGGGGGCACCTTTATTCAAGATGGGAAAGGTGAGGTGAAGACATGCACTCAGTTTTGGACACGCTGAGATGGAGAGGTCATTGGGCAGATCCAGAAGGATATAGGATACTCTGGGATACATCCTCAACTTTCCACTTCGTGGATAAGTCAATTGAATACGTATTTGTTGAGTCTCTACTACTTGCCAAGAGAAGAATCTGGGTCTTGGCCACATCAAGGTTCATGGCCCAGGAAGTTCCCTAGTAAAAGCAGCCTTCTGTTTCACAGAAAGCTTACTCAAAGAGGGAACTTAGTAGAGGAATTAAAGAAGTGCATGCAAATCTTCCAGATTAATTAAGATTTTTTTACATTTATAACACTCCATGCTAATGTAAGAATGAATAACCAGATATACTCATGTATTACTGTTGGAAGTAAATGGGCATAACTCTTTGGAAACTAACTTGGAAATGTATTTCAAGAGCCTTAAAAAAGATTATACTCTTTAAATCAGTAATTCCTCAGGCTATTCCAAAGGAAATAGTCCCTAATTTTAAAAAAGCTTTCCGTAAAAAGATGTTCATCACAGAAGTATTTGTATTATCAGTTTGAGAATTAGCTTAGATGCTCAGTTACACTGGATGGTTCAATAAATTATGACAAATATGTTAGATGGAATATTAAAGAGCCATTAAAAACGTTTGAAAGAAGTTTGTTACTTATGTTACAATATTAAATGAGAAAAAATGATATTTGGTATCATCACAATTGCAAAAATAAAACCAAAAGCCCATGAATAGAAATGAACAGTGTCTAGAAGGAAACACCACAATTTTAATAGTGGCCTTTTTCAGGCACTAGAACCTGGTTTTCCCTTATTTGATACATTCTTTTGCATTTCCCAAATTTTCTATCATAAGCATTTAATGAACATTTAATCAGGAAAATAAGCTCTAACTAGCAAATCAGAATGAAAACTGATGAGGACTTAGTGGAGGCTGTCTTTGGAATTAAAAGGGCTCAGAGAGGGCATGGAGACAGGGCTCCAGCACTTTTTCCTGAACCCTGTAGAGACACTGAGGGGACCAGGGTCTCTGAACAAATGGCCAGATGCTAAGACACCCCTCACGTTGTTTTTTCCACTGGTATTTACCCCTACCGACTGACTACTTTAGGAAAGGTTAGGCCACCTACTACTTTCTGGACATCATCGCTCAGGGCTACTAACTGTTTCCCCCAACTTGCAGTTTTCTGGGGATTGTACCTTTTTTCCCTTCGAGCTCCTCAGACTCCGAGAGCCCAGAGCAGGTGGGGGAGGGTGGCAAGAGGCATGCGATTGCTCTGAGACACGCCATAAGCCCATAAAGTCTGAAAGGTTAAGCAAAGACTGAGGCATGAAGAGTGAAAATTCTCCATTCACCAATAATCTCCCCCCTCTCTCAACTCGTCTTAAAATGGAAAGAAAGGGTGCAAGATGACATTAGGCACTTTAAAATATGCAAAATTAGGAGCTGGTGCAGACCTCATTAACACCCGCCTCCAACATCATTAAGATGTTTCCAAGAAAATTAATTGAGAGACTCATTAAAAATAAATTAAGAAAAATGTGTTGCAGAGCGCCTGCACTCAGCTCATAAATCACAGCTCAGAGCTCCGGCCCGCTGCTCCGGCAATTAACTCCAACCTATTTGTTTTATCCTGACTGTGAAAATTAGAAAGCAGACGTGGAGATTAGATTAGGGACGTCTGTCAAGCGGAACTTGAAGTGAATATTTTAGGATACAAAATGGAAACCAGGAAAACAAAGAAAGCAGAGATTTCATTCTGAGGAGCTTGTCTTTGAAAAGTGACAGGCAGATGAAGGGTGTTAGAGGGAGAGGGTGGGGAAGGAATACACAGGCTGGGGGCGGGGGCGGGCAGGAAGGGCGGGAGTGACAAAAGAAGAGACATTTGAACTATTCTGACCAGGAAGAGCACAAAATGCGTTTGCATTATAAACATAAACAGATCCACATATCTGTAAAGATGGCATTGAGACATAAAATAGATGTTCCTGATGATACTTGCCTGTATCATATTTTAATGTTTAGACATATAGCCATTTGGCCTCACCACTCAAGACAGTTACTGGTCTCCTACAATATGTTACATATCAATGATGACTACCTGCTCCTCTATATGATGTGAAATATGTCAATCCCTTGTGTGTATCTCTCATTCAACAACACAGCCAATAGTTATTGAGCAGTGGCACTTTGTTGGCCTCCTTCACCTATGTGATCTCATTTAACTTTAATATCTCCAAAGAGGAAAACCATTTTAGAAGATGTGGAAACTGAGGCTCAAGGTAAAGCAATATGCATGGGAGTTGCTTGGTTGATATGTGGCAGAGCTGAGACTGCAGCCCAATGTTTTAAATCTAAGACCGGTGCAGCCCTTAGTGACACAGCTTCTTTTCATTCATAAGTACATATTGGGCCACTGTATTTTTCAAACCTCAAACTGAGAAAGTCTTTTTGTTCTTCTCTTCATCTCTTTAGTTTCTCCTTCCACAAATACTTCTTCCATACCCACAATATCCCAGGCACACATTACCAGGTCTAGGGAGTATAATAGGGGACTTGCTGAATGCAGAAGGACAGGCCCTGGAGAAATCACTGCAAACGTGTGGGCTGCTGCAAATGACATGATCAGAAGACTGTGCACAGGGAGCCAGAGACTGTGCTCATCATTCGGGTCATTTACTGAATGCCCACTATATACCAGCAGTGAGGACCCAGATATTGGACTACTGGCTCTCCTCCTTACTAGTTAGTCAGACCTTGGGTAAGTTATTTAACTTCTCAGTTTCCACATCTGTGCAATGGGGATGATACTAGTACCTACCTCAGGGGTTTATTGTGAGGATCAAAGGAGAAAATCCATTAGAAGCCCTTAGCAAAGTGCCTGGTTCAGAGTAAGCAGTGAGTAAATGTCAGCCATTATTATTCAGAGGTGACATTTAAGTTGGCTCTTGAAGAAGCAGTAGGAATTTAATCAGAACTTCATTTCTGGGGACAGCTGCAGCCTGATAGGTGGTATTTTAAATTATTTGGATTTTTCAGCTAGAAGGGGAGTGAATAATCTTGAGTGGATAATAAGACACAGGCCAGCCAGCCTGCAATGACACATAGCCTCACTGGGCCAAGGGTCTGGCTGCCTGGATTTTGATTAGGAGTGGGCTGCAGCAAGGCAAGGAACAGATATCAGCTTTGCTTCCTTTCCTCCAGAGCATCTCGGAGGCAATGGGGGGGAAAACCACATGCACAAAGAAGAAAGGTTCAGGTTGAGGGGTGTATCACATCACAGGGTTTTTACAACTCCTTCCTATCTTGTCTAGGGAATAGTTACGGATCAGTTTGTGGAAGGGCAACAGGAGCCTTTGGAAATGCAGTGGTGATGAAGAGGATTGTAGTCTGTTTTTCATTTTGTTTTGGTCTAATAGTCAAAAGACTGAATGGAAGTCTTAACCACAGGTCTGCTGGACCATCCTTATTTGTAAGGCTGTAATAACCCAGAAGATGCCCACCTCCAAGCTGATACTCAGCTGGATGTTCCCATAAGGCCTTAAATGTTGTTTGCTGTTGGTGTTCCTTAGGACCAGTTAGTGATTGTGCTTTAAGGAATTATTCAGTATTTTGAGTATCACTCCTGCCAATAAATAATGCTGGGCCAAGGCAAAGCTTGAGATATATGAAATTTGAGAATAAGATACTTCCTTGTTAGGTCACTTGCCCAAATCATAAGTGGGGGCCAACGAGAAGGACCTGGTGAGTATCCTGGATGGAAAAGGGACAGAAAATTTTTAGACCTACAAAAGACATGTCAAGGGAGGGCTGCCAGATGGTCAGAGGCAATAGGAAACTATCAGAGGACAGGGTTACAGGAGTTCCCTCCTAAAGTTGCAGAGCTTATTTTGAAATACGATATATGAAGAAAAACACATTGGAGGGGCGCCTGGGTGGCGCAGTCGGTTAAGCGTCCGACTTCAGCCAGGTCACGATCTCGCGGTCCGTGAGTTCGAGCCCCGCGTCAGGCTCTGGGCTGATGGCTCGGAGCCTGGAGCCTGTTTCCAATTCTGTGTCTCCCTCTCTCTCTGCCCCTCCCCCGTTCATGCTCTGTTTCTCTCTGTCCCAAAAATAAATAATAAAAAAAAAAGTTGAGAAAAAAAAAAAAAGAAAAACACATTGGAAAATTATTAGCTGGTATTAGAAATTCTCTTTTAAAAAGTTTCTCTCCCCCCACGCCCCCCCAAAAAATAAAAAAAAAGTTTGTCTCTCTACCTTAAAGCTTAGAAATCTATTGAAGGGCAAATACCTGGGAAAGGTAACATTGTAAGCTCTTACTAGACAAAATGAATTTCACACCCTTCCAGATGACAGACTTTGACAGTGGAAAGGAAATAAGTGCACATGGCCCTGACAGCAGAAGAGGGGTACTGTGCTGAACTCTCTGAAGCTGTGAAAGTAAATGTAATCGTTTGCCAAGGGCTGGGCTGCTGATGGCAACATATGGGAACGATCATCTCCAACTCTCTCCTCAACTTGGCCCCATGTCCAAATAGGTGCCATCTTCTGTGGATTCTACATCCTTCATATCTTGTGCATCCATTTCTTTTTTTCTATCCCCTTCTGAAAGAGGTTGGTTCCATCTTCTTTGGGCTCTTACAAATGCCTCCTACTGAGATTCCTCTCCTCCATCCTCCCCTCTTATACTCCACTGACAGACTTGTCCTACAGCACAGATGTAATCATGTCACTCCTCTGCCCCAAGTCTTTGATACCTACAGAATAAAGTTCAAGCTTCTCAACTTGGCTACCTTGAATCTGGGTGCAAGTGATCTTTTCTGGTGTATCTTTCACTAAGTCCTCCTTTTCTAATTACACATTTTTGACTCTTGCCCAACCAGACTGCTCACTACTTCCCAAGCATACTCTGTATGTTTCCCATGCCTTTTACTCCTCCATTACTTGTGTCACACCTGCTTCAATTCATCTCTGCCTAGCAAATTTTTACCTCTTCTTCACAACCCACTCCAAATGCTCATTTCCATAAAGCTTTATGACTGCCTCCCCACCACCTCAGAGAGAAGTAATTTGTTTTTAGAGTTTGCACAGTGCCTGCCAATACTTACTGAATGACTGAATAAACTTTCTCACAGCAATTATCACAATGTCTGTTACATCTCAGTTGGTTGCAATATGTGCATTGGTCTGTCACCTCACTAGATGCCAAGCTCCCTCAAGATATGAACCATGACTTATTTGTGTCTCCCACACAACTTGTACCTTGCACATTGTAAAGTCTCCTTAAATTTTGTTATACTTTTATACTTACAGTGACATTTAAGTGCATATGCATGTTATTTCATTTGTTCTGGGTTACTTATATAGATAAACATACAATTCTGCTTTTGATAATGGAGAATTAATGGCACCTGTAGATTAATTTTCTCGTGAGACATAGGGGCAGAGCTTGAGGCCATTCCCCCAATTTCTGGTCCAGTGCTCTTTGATCTATCATACTTTATCCGCATAGCAACACTCCTCAGAGAACTGGAGCACTTCACAGTAGTTATTTCTTTAACTATGTAAAGGAGATGGCCTGCTGGAGAAGTAATGTTTGAACAGGATAAACCATGCATCCTTCACCATGCCTGAAATGATGCACAGATGATAAATCAGTACTGATGATGCACAAAACACCTTTTTTCACTTACCATCTGAGATCAAGCTTTTCACTTTGGGTCACTATTTCATCTCAGAACAATAGGGAGTTTTAGAGTAGATAGCCCCTTGAAAAATCCTAGAAGCTCTTATTTAGACATAATTCTCTTTGCATAGCCCATAAATATTAGGCAGATAGTCATATTTCAAGAAATAATGTTGGGTTACAGATGAACAAATCAGCACAGTTGTTCTTTTACCTGAAGGCCACATGCGAAGGTGTGCGTTTTTGTATACACACACACCAGAAATCTTCAGGAGCCAAAGTGTCTCTAAGCTACCAATAATGACTTTCTGAGATGCCTGACTAATTTCTTGCTGTCAGTGCTGTATTTATGCTGAACAGGGTCATCCCCAGCAAGAGAATACACCCTATGCCATGGAATTCATCCTGTCGGGCAAACTACGTATTTTTATGCTTTATTATCCAAATGGGCAGGTGCAGCCTTTGTGAGCACTGTCTGAGAATTCCTTTGGGAATTCTTTGGTTACAAGATTATTCTGGGCTATGGTTATCTTTTGATACCTCAAAGGTATCATCTAGTGTTTCCTGCGATAATAATTAGAGCAATTACTATGGCCAGTGGCTTTGGACTGATTTATTCTCTTAAGCTCATAAGCAGGTAGTAAAGATTGAAATGCCCTGGTTCTGTCAGGGTCCAAATGATCCCTAGGTTTCCACTGCTAAGTCAAGCATTTCTGGGGTTAATTTTCATTAAAATGACCCTGACACTAATGACAAGTGACTGCTTCTGCCCCCATTTGCAATTTTATAATAATGTCCTTTTGTTTGCTTCTCACTAAAGGATACAGAGACATTGCCGAAAGCCTCCATTCGTCCTCATTACATATCATCCTTAATTTTAATTTCAGGATTGTTTCTTTAAAAGAACCTTACCTCTTTTTTAGAATACAAAATACTTGAGGACAGAAACTATGTTGTTGTTGTTTTTTTGTATAACCAATACAGAAGGTAGTCAAAATGACAAAACAAATAATTCTATATCGGAACTAACAACATTCTATGAATTCACAAAGAAGCATTTGGGTTTGAACTGGCTACAACATATCATGAGAGACCTTTTGTGAGTTCCTGAACCTTTGATCTACATCAGCAAAAATAGGGATAATAATGCTCGCCTCTAAAGGTTTTAGTGAAGATAGATGAGAAAAATTTTTGTGAAAGCATCGAACATTGCTCAGATGCTGAATGTGTCTGAGCCTGTTATCATATTACTAATAGCCAAGTTAACAAAAAACCCACCCTAAATGCCTATGAAAATGTAAATGAAGCAAGAAGAATTTAGTATATTTCTTTTATGTCCCTACCTGGTTTCATTTGTACTAAAAAGAAAAATCTCTTTAAAAATTTTGTGTTTTGGGGCTCAGTTGGTTAAGAGTCCGACTTCAGCCCAGGTCATGATCTCATAGTTCATGAGTTCGAGCCCCGCTTTGGGCTCTCTGCTGACCACTCAGAGCCTGGATCCTGCTTCGGATTCTGTGTCTTCCTCTCTCTCTGCCTCTCTCCTGCTCATGCTCTATCTCTCAAAAATAAATAAATGTTATTTTTTTTTAATTTGGTATTTTTCAGAATTGTAAAGACTATTTACCTTACCTTTCTCATTTCCTTGGCAAACAAACTGAGATACAGAGAATTTAACTTGAAAATTATATGATTAATAATTAGCACAGACTGATTTTTCTTACATCCTGCACACATGATAGCTTGTACTATTGTTCTCAAAGACATATTTAAGAACTGATGCTTCCTCTTGAGTCTAGGGTGAGGATGACAGATGACAGCAATTCAGCTTGAATAAGTTTTTTAAAAAATATATATATTACAGGGGCACCTGGGTGGCTCAGTCGGTTAAGCATCCGACTTCGGCTCAGGTCATAGTCTCGCGGTCCGTGAGTTTGAGCCCCGTATCGGGATCTGTGCTGATGGCTCAGAGCCTGAAGCCTGTTTCAGATTCTGTGTCTCCCTCTCTCTCTCTCTCTCTCTGCCCCTCCCCTACTCACGTTCTATCTCTCTGTCTCTGAGAAATGAATAAACCTTAAAAAAATTAAATATATATATTACATGTAATTTTTCATTATACTTTAAATGATTAAAGAAACATATATTCATCCTAGAAAATCTGGAAGAAAGCTGTAACAGCAAAAATTAAAATTATGTATAGTCCTATCACTCAGAGATAAATATTTTTAACATTTTAGTTGTTTAATAAAAATGGAATGATCCTATATATTTTTTGTACTTGGGTTTTATTTTCATTTGACATTATTCTATAGACATTTCCCCCACATCATTAAGTGGCCTTTGAAAAAATGATATCAAAGGGTTGAAAAACATTCCTCCATGTGGATTTATCATGACTCAGGAGGCAGAATGGCCTCCCCTTAAGAGTCAGACAAATTTGGGATCGAATTCCAGTCCCACCCTTTACCAGCTGGGTGATGTAAAACCAGCCACTCAACCTCATTAAGCCCCAAGTCTCACATCTGCAAAATATTGATAATAATCACCTCATGGGATTTCTATCAAGGTTAAATTGTATCGAGTATGTATATACTTAGCAGTGTGCTTTCACACAATAATCATTCAACAAATAAATGGTAGCTATATACTACTGTTATTATTTTATCACATTCTTATTATTGTACATTTAGGTTGTTCCCAGTTATAAATAAATAGTGGGAGAAGTATACTCCCCATAGTTAGCAGTGGAATCTACCTGAAATGTACATCTGTTCTGGTCATTCCCTTATTTAAAGATCAAAGGTTTTCAAACTTCTTTTCAACAATGGAAGCCTTCTTTTAAATATCTTAAGTAAAACTTATCTAAAGTAAAACTTTAGTAGTAAAACTTTACTACTTGAGTAAAACTTCTTAAGTAAAACTTACCCTCTTGAGTAAAACTTACTACTTTAAGTAAAACTTAAAAGTTCCCTAAGTAGAACTTAGGTTGTGACAGGGTGGAGTTCAGAGCCTGGAACAATTCCCAGTGCCACCCCACCTCCCTTTTGCCAAAGGCCCCTAAAACTTCTCTGAGAAACACTAGGGCTACTCTGAACACACTGTGAGTACTTCTCATGTACAGAGTTAAAAGTGAGGCCCCAGAGCATGGGGTACGATATCTCCAAACTGTCCGTTCCTGAAAGACCCTGATGTAGTTTCTTTTCCTACCACTTTGCCGATTTTGTTGCTTCTGTCTGGAATGCCCTTACTTCCCATCTTCCCAGGCCTTACTCATGCAACCAACTCAGCCTATGCACCACTTCCTCCAGGAAGCCTTCTCTGTCCCAGGCTGGTTAGATCCTCCTCTTCCCTCTTTTCATGATACCCAAATTATCTGTCATTGTAGGTACCACATCCCCAAGATGCTTTGGACTAGAAGCAATTAGAGGGCACACTATGTCTTATGGATAGCATAGTTTCTGGCACTGGTAGATGCTAACTAAAAATATTTGTTAAATAAAAAAAAACCTTATGAATAAATTTTGTGGTGCCTCTCTATTTCCTTAGAGAATTTTCTAGAAGCAGGATTACTAGGTGAGAAAGGATAAACATGTCCAGCCTACTTAATGCTCCCTTAATATGATTTGAAACATGACTCTCCTATGTCCATTAGTGTTTGCTATTTGTCTTTGGAGGTACAGTACAAAAGCCAATTTTGGGGGGGTGCCTGGTTTGGTTGAGGCAGACAGAAGTATCTTCAGTTGGAGTGACTAGTGTAGAGAGGGGCCCTAAATATGATTTTGTCCAAAAGCACATGTTACCAGGGGTGCCTGGGTAGCTCGGTTGGTTAAGCGTCTGACTCCGGATTTCAGCTGAGGTCATGATCTCATGATTCATGAGTTTGAGCCCCACATCGGGCTCTGTGCTGCCAGTGCAGAGCCTGCTTCAGATTCTCTCCCCCTCTGTGCCCTCTCCCCACTTACTCTCTATCTCTCTCTCAAAATAAATAAAAATAAACTTAAAAAAAAACCCACAAAAAACAAAAGCACAAACTACCAGATGGCTGCAGATAACTAATGCTAAAGTATGACAACTTTTGCCACTTTTAATCCTTGTAGTTTCTCTATTTTCTCATTGTAAATGAGTTTCATGATATGTTTGAGGGGGTCATGTGATGATAAAATTGAATCAAACAGGCGGATACCCCTAAAATCTTAATACACACATTTGTGTGTTTTTACTATCTGTTAATGAGAGCTGCATGAGGAGGAGTTGGATAATTTTGGCTACACCAGAAGATAGAGTTCTAAGTTTAGGAAACATTTCAACTGACCTCTCTGACGGGCTTGGCTTGTCGTAGAATCCTATAATGCCCACGTGCAAACGATTAGGATATAGCTAGCTTATCCTATTTTATCACTGGGAAGATAGAGAAATTCTAACTGCAAAAATCTTAAATTTTAAGAGGAAGTTGAAATGGCTCTAAGTCATTTTAAAACATTACATATTGCTGTGGTCTCATTCAATTCTATGGTTTTAATTACTTACATGTCCATGAGTTCAAAAATCTGAATCTGTAGCCCAGATTTTTCTCCTGAGTTTCAGCCTTATGTATCCAAAATGCTTGGATGGTGCGCTGGTGAACTCAGTGTACTCAAAGCTGAATCTTTCACCTCCTCTCTCCCCATAGTTTCCCAGCCTTGTTCTTCCTCCTATCTTCCCATCTCATCACTACCTACTTATCCCAAGCCAAAAATTTGGGAGTCATCATCAACTTCTCCTCATTCTTACCCTCTACGTCTAATCAGTCACCAAATCTTGTTCTAATGCCTAAATATTTCTCACACTCATACTTTCTTCTCCATCAGCACTGTCACTATCCTGGATCAGCCCCTCATTATCTCTTGCCTGGATTACTGCAGTAACCTCCTAACTGGTCTCCCTGATTCTGGTCTTGCTCTCTCCATTCCATCACTCACATCCCTGTCATAAGCATATAATCAATCTGGATGAAAAGGAGCTGTAAACGGCAATAGATATCAATGTCTTCAAATCATGTTCTTTAAAAAATATGATGTCATAGGTTAAGACATAATCAGTTAAACACAGTTCTCCTGGAGACAGGTTGACCGCTCAGCACAAGAATCAAATGAAATATAACAATGAACGATGTATCAGTTCACTTGAAATAATACTCATGGAGAACCGACATTTATTGGATTGTGCAGAGATGATGTGGAGGTTAGTAATGCTGGAAGGGCATGGTGGATTAAGATGAACTTCTCCAGCATTCCGAGGGCCATCTGGTCTTTGTGATCATGTCAGAGAAAGAATCATTTACTAAAGTCTATTCTATCTTGATAATTCCAGGAGCAAAAGTTACAACCAATAGGGACAAACTATGCTACCCCCTAAATGATAAATACATTGTTAAAGTGGTTAGGAAGGGGCTTCTTCAAACTTCATGACTACAGTGAACCCTCAAATACTAGGGGCTTTAAACAAAGATGTTACCAGAGCAGCTTTAATACACTTACTGCCTGCAGGTTAAAGGGGAGAAAATGGTCTAAGTTTAGCATGTTCAGAGAAAATGGCAATGAGTATAAAATGGAATAAAATCTGGAGATTAGCAAAAGCAAATAAGACTAGCGAAAAAAAAAACCAGCAGAGATGAGACATGGTATTTTAATTAGCATTTCCTAAACTATCTGTGGTAAAGACCAGTTTTTTTAAAAAAAAATCCAAACCATCACAGACTAATATTTTTATAAAACAATAAAATTAATACTAGAAAAATGAAATGTAAAATAAAAACAAGATGCTATGACTGCTTTTTATGACTGGGTTACCCAGACATAAAATTTCCCAAATGCTCATTTTTAATTTTTGTGTTTATCTCATCATGAACCAGTAACAGTTCATAGGCTGGTACTGGTCTATGGACCATGCTCTGAGTAGCACTATTTTAAAGGATTTATTTAGAATAAATGGCAAAGACTTTTATCACAAAGATATACTGTTGGAAAGACACTAATCTGTTAATTAATATTCATGTATCTTTCTTTCAAAGACTGAAACGTTTGGCTGTTTGGGTGTTGAAAAAGTTCCATCTCTCATCAGGTCAAGTTGAGACCATCTCTGAGAAAATGCCTATCAAACTGGTGAGCCTCAAGTCAGCCTCCAGAAAAACAATGGCTATGTGGATTAAAAACTCTCATCAGAGAATATATAAGCTGTGACTATAACGTTGACTGTATTGTTTAGTGATGGATTTTTCGGTCAATCAACCATTAAGAATGTCTTTCTATCCCACCCAGATCTCAATCAATTATCACGATGTCTGATTTGATAGGCTGATAGTCACAGTTGATAGAAACACTAGTGATAGGGCAGGTTCCTTAGACTATATCGAACAATAAATATCCATCAAGCATGAGCTATATTCTGGCTTCTTTCTGTCCTTATTCTAAATACAAGGGCAGCTGTCTCCCTCTGAAAAGACATGTGTAGTCTGTGCTTAAACAGCAGATGGAAGATCTCAGCTTCTCCGATCCACTATTGTTTTAGTTTAAAGGGGCTAAGAAATACTGACGAATCTGGGATAGTGAAAGGATGGACAGAGACTTTTATTTCTTATCTTAAAAATTTTGTTCACAGACAAGCTATTCTCAAACCGTGGCTTTAAATCCCATTACCAGACACATTTAACACGACTCTCATGGGTTGTTTTCATTATGGCCAATGGTGAAATGATGCTTAGTGATAAGTTTAGAAATAAGGAAATGGATATAAGGCATGGAGAGGATATGTATTAATTTATATATCAACTTGTAATTTGAGGAGACTGACATACAGAGTTTGGAGGAGAGAAGACTTCAGGAAGACACCCTTCAGGCAGGTAAAAACCAAAAATCCCATGGAAGTGGCAGCTCAGGATGGCAAACATGCATTGAATGTGTTCTAAGCATTGAGGATGCAAAGTTAAAATGCTGTCTTTGTTTTCGAAGGTCTAGTGTCAGAAGCAGATATACAAACAATTACAAAATAGTGGGAGACATGCAAAAATAGGAATTTGTACAAGGTACTGATGACAGGGTGATTAACTCTATCAGGTGGAACTGTAAACAAATACAAAAGGTTACAAAGTAATTTATGTTGGTAAAGTGACTCCCCAAATGTAAGGGTAAACCATTTTTAGAAGTTGCTAAAGGGAAACCTGAGGTGTAATTCATCAGTCAAGCATGCCCACAAACCTTCCCCTTGTAAAGATATAGGTTAAAAACTCTCCATTAGAGGGGCGTCTGGGTGGCTCAGTCGGTTGAGCGTCCGACTTCAGCTAAAGTCATCATCTCACGCTCTGTGAGTTCGAGTGCTGCGTTGGGCTCTGTGATGACAGCTCAGAGCCTGAAGCCTGCTTCAGACTCTGTGTCTCCCTCTCTCTCTGCCCCGCCCCTGCTCATGCTCTGTCTCTCTCTGTCAAAAATAAACATACATTAAAAAACAACAAACCTCTTCATTAGGAATATCACCCACCACCAAAACTATACACATATATACCATCATCCCTATCCATGAATCCAAAATACCCAGCAAAGCTCTTATTTAACTACAATCATTTTGAATAAGCACTGGAGGGATCCACAAAAAGGCAAACAGTAATGGATGAAAAGAATGAATTCTACTTGACTTAAACCTTCAGGGGTTATTATAAATGGAATTTTTTTGGTAATTTAATTTTTGGATTTTCATTGCTACTGTATATCAATACAATTGATTTTTGTATATTGATCTTGCATTCTGCAACACTGTTGAACTTGTTTACTAGTTGTAGTAGTTGCTTTTTAATGGATTGCTTAGGATTTTCTATATACAAGATCATATCACCTGAAAATGATGATGGTTTTACTTTTTCCTTCCCAACCTGGGTGCCTCTTATCTCTTTCACTTGCCTACTTGCCCTGGATAGACCCTCCAATACAACGCTGAACAGAAGTGGTGAGAGCAGACATCCTTGTCTTGTTCCTGGTATTAGGGGGAAAGTACTTAGTCTTTCGCCACTAAGTATATTAGTCTTGGGGTTTTTATAGATGTCCTTTTTCAGATTGAGGGATTTTCCTTTTAATTCTAGTTTATTGAGTGTTTTTATCACGAAAGAATGTTGGATTTTGTCTAATGCTTTTTCTGCTATTTCTCTGTTTTTGAATTAAAAACTTGCATTGCTTGAGTCTGGCTTTTCTAGGAAGGCAGATAACCTACCTAATTGGTGGATTCAGGTGAAGAGGATAAGAAACAGAAAGTTACTAGTATCACTTAGTTTCTATTTCCTACATTTAACAAGGTAGACAAGAAAACAGGGGGCCCAAGAAATAACTTGGCAGCTTGTAAATGGGGTTGAAAATATAACTATTTTTCATTTCCAACTTGCAAAAGATGAAACTGAGAAATGTTTTGAGCAAGAAGACTGATTTTTAAAAAGCCTCACCTGCAAAACCTTATCATTATCAACATCATGGCCATCATTTCCTCTGCTAAAATCCCTGAGTTGAGTTGGTGGTACCCATTCAATGCTTTCAGTTGTACAAAATGACAAAGGAAAAGAAGTGATGATTGAACCATAATATGGCTAAGTTTCTCCTGGGAAATTGTACAATTTCATTTCATTGGCAAAAGAAAGTCTTATGGCAAAAGAAAGCCTAATGTCAAAGAGACAGTCACTTATATGAGTAGGGGCTGAAAATCAAATGAAAATAAGTGGTGTGTATAATCATTTCATAGGGAAAGGGAGACAATAATTGAGAAGAGTAATAAAATCTGTCTATTCTTTTGGTGACAAATACTTGCTCCTTCTTTTATATGCAAAACACTTCCATCTTTTCTTTAAAGAAAACACTCCTAAGTCTCATCCAATCACATTTCACACTCAAAGCACTGGATCTCATATGGATCCTCTTGGTCCAGACACTTGTGAACTAATAAGCCAACTTACTTGCCCTTGCATGCTCAATACATAGTGGTGGAAGAGGGACAGGGTAACTACAATAAATATTTCCATTTACAAAGGGAAGCAATGGAAATCATACAGCTGTCACTGGTTCTCAACAATTTTTGGATTTTTGTGATTGGGGTAGGGAGTGTTCTTTACTTGGGCTCTTGTTCTGCTTCTTGGAGGAGTTTCCTAGTTCATTGTTCTCCATGGTCCTGGGAGATCCTATTATACTCCTTGGCCACATCTGAAAAGGGTATTGAAAAATATGCTTTCCACTGTGCTTTGGCCTGTTTTCTGTAGAAGACTGGGAACTTCAAAGTCATTTTTGTCAGAGTAGCCATATAAAACAAACAAACATACAGACAAACAACTCTGTGGCAATGGCTCTTTGGGAAGTGTTGCAGTCGTAACAATAGTAAATCTTCCAGTCCACGACCATGGGATGTGTTTCCATTTATTTAGGTCCTTAGACCGTAATTTCTTTCAAAATATTTTGTTTGTAATCTCTTTTAAAAAATATATTTGGCTTTGTATTTGTTTGATCCTGGGCAGGTCTCTAGGTCAATAATCAATTGCTTAATTCTTTTTGAGACATCCCTCCCTCTAGACTTGATTACAGGTATCTTGAGTTATGAGTTCTGTGGGAGAACCAATCATTAGTCAATCTATGGGCAATATCACAGACCATGTAGTACCTGCTATGTTTTCAAAATATGATGAGAAACATGAGCCTTGTTATACAAATAAAGGTTGTCTACAAAACATGGGACAACTAAGCCCATTTTGAAAAATGAGAACCATCCCCTCTAGTTCAGTGGTTTTAAACCAGGGGTGATTTTGCTCCCTAGGGGACATTTGGCAATGTCTAGAGACATTTTAGTTGTCACAACCGGGGGATGCCACTAGCATCTAGTGGGAAGAGGCCAGGGATGGTGCTAAACATTCTAAAATGCACAGAACAACCCCCTTCCTGCCTCTTCTCTCTCTCCCCAACAAAGAATTATCCAGCCCAAAATGTTAACAGTGCTGACGTTGAGAAACCCTATTTCTAACAGTACCACTGAAACAGAAGTCCCATTAATACCCCCGATAGCTCTCCAGAGCAAAAACAGATAACATGTTTCTGTGTTTACCCCACCAGCCAGATCTATGTTCTTCAATTTTTTCTTCCCCAGAAGCAAAAAGTAGGATCAGAGAGACTATGAAAGCCCACTTGTTTTGATACTTGAAGGAATCACAATTTGTTTTTTAACCTTTCATTGTCTATTGACCACATCTCCATCTTCCATCTTGTTTAAGATTTTTTTTTTACACAATACATAATCTTTTGATCCCTTCCTTTAGCTATCAAAGATTCTCCATCATGCTAAAACACATTCTTGATTGACATGGATTTTATTTCTCCTTTTAAAATTCTTAGTGCAGCCTTTCTTTGGGTCCTTTTAGAAGGAAAAGAAGAGATACTGAGAAGTCCTGTTCTGGTTTTATAATAATGTCTGGCTTATCACTATTACTATCTAGCACCTCCAAGAATGTTCCTATTGTTATAAAGTGTTTGTGAAAAAAAATCCATCAGTTTCACACTAAAACAGGGGTTATGCTTGAGGGGTTTCATGCTCAGGACCTTGGAGTCCTCAAGCACCAGGGAGATATTTTAATAAAAATATGCAGAATGGTTCAGACAGACATTAGTCTAACAGGAGACAGAACACAGGAAAAGGGAAATTATAGATGAAAAAAATACCTATTATGTCATATAAGGTAGACCTTTCCTGAGAGACCAAGGTAGGCTGTACCCTCTAAGGATCTAGATTCTAGGAGAAGAAAAGAATATGCTGTTTGTCTTAGTTTTAGTCATGTCACCAATTTACAAAGCCTAGGCAGGATCTTGGTGACTACGGTAAGAGTCCATGCTTGATTATGACTGAATTTTTCTAATATTTCAGAAGAAAATACATAGAGAAAATTAGAGCAGTGTGACTTTTGGAAGCAGCATTGGCTTTCTTGGCTAGTTTTAGAAATCTCTACTACTTTCCTTAAAGGACAATTCTGTCTTCTAATAGAATTCCTGACTAGGCAGATAGTTTTGTTAGATAGATGTTCTATTAACATTTTGCTTTTTTCATTTCATACCATTTACCTTTTATTTCTTTGTATCATGGTTGAAAATGAATATGATTCTTATCTCTTCCTCAGGTTTTTCTTTTTTTCATTGTGACATCTGTGCATTAATCACTGTTTAGCCAAGCTTCAGAGACCTGATTCTTTTAATGGGAAGTGAGCATGCTTCTATTAGAGCTTTAGAAGCCTGGATGCTAGCCTGGTATCTGCCATTCTCTGGTTGAGTGTCCTAGGACAAGTCACTTCTGTATTTTTTAGTACAATTAAGGTTGTACCCAAATATCTTTAAGGGGTCACTTCTATCTCAAATAGTTTCCATATGTCTAATCTTTTGTGTATATGAGAACAGTAGCATGGTAGCTAAATATTTTCTTTTCTCTGCTTATTTTGCAACTATCTGTTAAAGTAGAGCGTGTGTGTGTGTGTGTGTGTGTGTGTGCGTGTGCCTGCATGTGTGTGTATGATGGTGGTGAAAGTAGAAGTGGAGAATGGGGAGAGAATGGACCACTTAACCTTGGTAGCAATAACAAGGTATAATAATCTGTACACATAACTTATGTTGAAGATACGCAGGTATTTAAATACCTCTGTTAGAGGAAATATGGAAGCATTCATCACGGTTACAAAATAGCATTCTCAGAAATGTCATTCTCTCCCTCCCCCAGGACAGAGAAAGCACCTGCAGACTTTGACTGGTCACTGAAACAGCCATGAAAACCCTCGTGCTTTTATAAAGCAGGACAAGGCTTTGAAGCTCCAGCTTTAAATCGCCCCAGCATCTCCCAGCTGTAATGAGGACAGCATTTCCCTAGTCAAAACATCCTGATTCTATTTATAGGCTTTCACTTATCTGAATAATAAACAGAAGTAGCAGACTGTTCTTATATCATTTTCCTTCAACTATCCTACTACTTAATACAATGACAACAATTAAAAAAAATTCCAGAACCACAATACGTAACAGTGGGTTTAGCTAATTACCTTAGAGAAGACACTGACCAATGTATATTTGAAAAGCCGAAGTCTTGCAAGAATGTTTGATTGGCCTTTGTTTACCAAGGGTTTCCAATATCTCCCTTGCTATTATTTCTTGGGGAAAAATGTTTCAGCCCTTTATATGATTCCAGAAATATCCAGTCTCCCCGGATGAAGGGAGGCTGTGTTCCTCTGCTAGGTACCTCCCTTAGCTGATGTTGCTTTAAATAAGGACGGCAGACAATACAGCATCCACGGAGACAGCCACAATTCATTTCTATTCTTTTTCCAATGTAAGTTTGTATTAGGTTATTTAATGGACCACAATAGATTCAGTAGGTACAGAAGCCATACCCCCAATGGCTGGTGCTTAATTCCATCCCTGCAGTCTGTTTTAACTAAGACGTTTTCTCCCGTGCATATAATCTTCATTATCATAGAAGTTATTTTTAATTTATAATTAACTTAGTTTCCTTCTCATTATGGACGCCTTGATCGACTTAGCCCCTCCAGACACATCTTGTCTGGCGCTGTGCTGGCTATGTCCTGCAGTTCTCTGAATGTGCAGTAGGTGTCTATCTTAGCCTTTCCTTCATCCTTCCTCCTCCTCTCGTCCCTGACACTGTGATATAGTGCATAATTCCAAAATGGCAGCTTTTTGAAAATTCACCTTGATTATCAGACATTAAAAGTGACTCATCCCGCAGTGACTGTCTGGCAGAAGGGATGGGATCAGACAGCAAGACAATGAGGGGACTGGGCGCATTAGCGCACTAGATTACAGAGCCCATCAAAAATACCTTTGTTCTGTCAAAGATCCAATCATTTACTAGTTGTGTTCTGCAGAGGAGAAAGAATGAGAAGAAAAAATCCACCAAACAAACAAACAAAAAAATCCATCCAAGAATTTAAAACCTCCTCAGATCTCTCTCTACTAAGAAGGGAGGGAAGTGTCTGATCCACCATTTCAAGAGGAGGCAAGATGGGGATTGTGCTTGGGAAATGGGAATCTATAGAACCCTTTCTTTCAGTGGCTATCACATTTTCTATCCTAGATTCTGTTCTTTGGGTCTTGGTAAGAGGGAAATAGACAAGTGAACAGGGTCTGGTTTTGCCCTCAGCTGTCCTCAGGCTAATTTATAGAGAATAGTTAGTAGACAAAATATCTCACAATTAGAACATTCATTTTCATTAAAAGAAAGCTTCTGATTTCTATCATATCACAATATAATGCTAACCAAGAAATGTGTGAGGATTAAAGGAAAATATGTGTAAGGGCTATTATTGATAAATACTTTATAAGCATTTAAACTAGCCCATATGAAAAGGCACTAGGAGTCTTTGAAAAGATAGAGCATATGAATTCTTGCATTGAGCATGTGTGTGTTTGTGTGCAAAGGGGAGGAGGGAACTGGAGAACAGGGGCGGGGGGTGGTGGTGAGAGATGAGGACATTCGTGTTGAGCCCTGTGTGGGTGTATAACTGGGTAAGATGTGTGCTGAGTCGTCAGCATGACTGCAAGCCTGGCTAGCTTGTCTGATTCTCCAAGGAGACAAATAACCAAATGGGAGGTTGGTGCCTGGATTTCTTCTTCTTTTCTTTCTTTTTATCATTTTTATCATTTGCCTATGAACTCAGAGGAGCAGTTTATCAGTCACGGAAAATGCCCCAAAGGGGCCCAGATCAAAGGCAGGCTTTGCATTGTGTACTTAGGTGGATCTCCCTGCCAAATACATTAATGCAATTAAAACACAAATTCCATAAACAATTATTTTCCATCTGTTTAGCAACAGTAATAGTGATACGATGTACCATCAAGAGAATCCTTCTCTTACAGAGATGCACCAAGTGAATTCAAATAGTCTTGTGCACGTGGATGTTGGAGCACTTAGGGAGGATTTGCAGGGTGTTATTCGCCAGCAGGACAGGAGAGTGGCTGCTGTTACCATCCAGGGATCTCTTGATAAGATGGTATTTCAAATGGCTGTCATTTATTAAAATAGGTTCATTAAAATAACTCAACGCATTTCACCGGTTGTGCATTATACTTGGAGGTTTGTCATTTTTCTCCCCGGCCTTCATACTTATTCCTACTCTCGGGTACAGAAAACATATCCCTTTTTTTGCCCCTCTTAATTACCCCTAATTGACTTCATGCTTTATTGATGGAGGAAGGCAGATTCAGCAGAACTGCCTGCCTGGTCAGTCGGACTCAGTAACAGTTACACATTCAGAGACCTGTTTGTGTTTGTTTGGATCCACAACACATACTTTGAGTAAGAGAAAGAGAAATCTAAAAAGCTTTAAAAATCTCTGCCTAAACCTGACCAAGAGATTAAAGGGGAGGGCAAAAGGGGAGGGCCCAGACCAATTTCCACACACCAGCACTCGCAATACAGGGATGGATTCATGAAAGAGAGACCTGCAAGAGAGTTTTCATCAGTGGAATTTTAATGAGCACTAAAGGTTAGCCTTCGACTTCGTTAACAAACAGCTCTAGAGATAATTTCCAATTTTCCGTGTTTATAGAATAGCGGTTGCTTGGTCATAATCAAATTCTGAGACTGTGGAGAGCCTACTCTGCATATCCAGCTGATGCCGAAACACAAACCACCAGAAATTATTAAATGTGTGCTCAAAATCAAATGTAGAAGAAATAAAAAGAAGAAAAAAATTTTTGCAAATTAAAATGATCACATTAACCTTCTCTGATGAAATCAGTTCAAATGAAAAATGCTTATTTTTTTAAAAACCTGCACAGATATTTTGGCTGTTAAAAGGGTAGTGATTATTCTAATACTTAAATGGACAGAGACAAGAAAAAAAAAGATAATAAACGAAAGAAGACATCATTCCTAGGAATGGCAGACCAGAGTCCCTGGTACATTTTAAATAGGTTTCAAAAGTGTAGGAGAAAATATAGAAGCACAATTTTGCAAGATTGACACTAGATAGGTCAGTTTGCTGGGGATGTGTCCCATCTTTACCCCTCCTTCTGTCTCCCCCTTCTTCCTTCTCTTTGCCATCTCTACTGAGCCCTTGCAGAATTGCCATAATTGTACCAGAAGGGGAACAAGTATGACTAGGATTCCAGCCATATAGAACAAGAGCAAAAGGTAGTTAAGACAAAGGGCCAAATCCAACGACTTGGCTTTTAAAAAAAGTGACCGCAGCATTGAGTGGAAAGTGGACCACTTGCCCTGCAAGGGTGATCGATCTCCTAATGATGGGGACCAACAGCAGGTGCTTGAGATATAAATGCTGAGAGAAATACTCTAACATGATGCTAACTTTTATTTCCTCCAATGCAACAGATCCCTTTTCATTTCCAGACTTGCCACCTCTTGATCTGCAGAGGGATGGAAGGGATTAAAAAAAAAAAAAGAGTGGCCTGAGGCTATGCAACTGAGAGAGAGATTAAGAGTGAGGTGCCCAGCTGGTGATGCTTTGTTCATTTTTTGGTACATGGAGGGGCACAAAAGGCACAATATTAGGGGCTGGAAGACCTGGGTTCTAATTCGGATTTTGCATCTTATTCCTTACTCCCCATGTAACCTGGGTGGAGGGGGTAGGTGGTCAAACCCTCTGAGTTACAGTTTTCTCCTAGGATAATAGGGACTGGCAAATTCAGGCAATGTTAGAATTGTGAGGGACTTCCGGGATCATTTAGTTAATTTTCCTCATTTGATAGATAGAAACTAAACAGTGGTAATAATAATAATAATAATAATAATAATAATAATAACTACTACTACTATTACTACTGCTAATATTTTCAAGCATTTAATATGTTCCAGGTACTGTTCTAAGTACTTTATAAATATTGTTCTACTTTCATAACAGCCTTATTTGGTAGGTAGTATTTTTACTCCCATTTTACAGATAGGAAAACTGAAGTCAGTAAGATTCAAGAGCCAAGGTGATATAGCTGGTAAAAATGGTGGAGCTGAGTTTTAAACCCAGACAGCCTGGCTCCAGAGGCATACCCTAGTAAGCTATGAAGTCCCCATTTATTCTCATTTGCACAGGCGGTGCACTATCTGGATTAGTGCTGCACATGGTCCTGAAAGCATAGACTCTACAGACAGTTGTTCTCAGTATTAAGGCAATGCTGACAATGGCCACTCTGTTCCCTCCAAATTCCCTGAGATCCCAAGGTCTCTCCAGCCAGGTTTTGCGCGGGTGCCCTGTAGTCCTCCCAAGATACCCTGCTCTATATATTGCCCTTCCCAAAGTCAAACTGCCACCCAAAGTGTCTGTCTGCTGATCTTTTCTCTCTCCATTTCCTTGAAATTCCCTTGAGCTGCTATTGCACTTGTATTCAAACACCCAGCATGATACTTTTTATTTCTTTGCTCTAGCACTAGAACTTGCACACCTTTTGTTAGCCACATGGATCATCACTGCTTCTCAGAGCAGAAATATATTGCAGAAAAGAGAGTTCATGGCAGAATAAAAACCAGTGGCAGGAAAGACACTCAACTGAGGATAGCATGATAAAGCACTCATTGGGTAAGTCTGGTTATAGTGTTACACTACTGCTCATTGGTTGAAAGAAGAGACTACAGTTTGTCATATTAGTTTCCATTGGTTAATAGCACACAGTGCCTGGGGAAAATATATTAACAGTATTTGGTAACGGACTGTTGCTAAAAGGAGAAGAGCATTGGGACATCTGGGCGGCTCAGTTGGTTAAGCTTCTGACTTTGGCTTAGGTCATGATCTCACAGTTTGTGGGTTCCAGCCCCACATTGGGCTGTCTGCTGTCAGCACAGAGTCTGCTTTGGATCCTCTGTCTCCCCCTCTCTGCCCCACCTTGCACTCTCTCTCTCTCAGAAATAAACATTAAAAAATTTAAAGGAAAATAAGAACAGCATTACTGTAAAATTATTGTTGCATGGAGAAGTGTTAAATAGGCTATGTGTACTCTATGCCCAAAGGAGCTTGTTGACTTGTTCAGACACCTGAACAAGGCTGTCTAGAGGAGAACCATTCTGTGTTTTCCTTTTTTTCACACTCACACTTCTCAAACAATTCTAACACCAGATGTGCGGGTTTTTCACACCAAATAATTCTCCAACACTAGATGAGTGTCCTATAATTCAATTCAATTTTGACACTAGCCAGAATTAGCACAGGCCCCTACTGGTTAAGGGCTCACTCCCATAAGACCATTCCCCATTTCTGACACCAATTTCAAGTAGCAGGTCCCTAGATTACTCACAGTATCTGTCGAATATGGCTACAATTTGAAGGTTCGCATCACCCCCTTCCTTAGGTCCAATCATTTGCTAGACTAGCTCACAGAACTCAGAGAAACACTGACTTACATTTACCATTTTATTATACAATAAAGGACATGATAAAGAATACAGATGAACAGCCAGATGAAGATATAGAGAGGGTGAGGTCTGGAAATGTCCTAAGTGCAGGAGCTGCTGTTCCCATGGAGTTGGTAGGTGCTACCGTCCCAGCACAGAGATGTCGTCACCAACCTGGAAGCTCTCTGAACCCCACGCCTTTAGGATTTTTACAGTAGTTTCATCACGTATGCATGAGCAATCAATTATTAACTCAATGTCCTGGAGGATGGGAGGTGGGGCTGACAATTCCAAGCTTCTCATCATGGCTTGGTCTCTCTGATGACCAAGCACCCAACCTGAATCTGTCCATGAACCCACCAAGAGTCATTTCATTAGAACAAAAGACATTCATATAACCCAGGAAATTTCAGGGGATTTAGGAACTCTGTGCCAGGAACCAAGGGCAGAGACCAATATATATATTTTTTCTGTTATTTCACAAGCCCACATAAGATTCTTTCTGATCTGGCCTCACCTGTCATATTAGCCACCTACTTCGCACCTTGATGTCCTCACACCTGCTGTCCCTTCTGCTTGAGGCAACAGCTCCTCCAAGCCCCTTTTATCATGCCCTCTTCTTCAGTTGTAAATGTCTGTTCATCTTTTAAGATCTGGCCCCAAAGTCACTTTCTCTTTGCAGCCTCCTGACTTCTGGCATTTTCTATAGTACACATGGTCAGAGCACTCATTGCAAAGGATTATAATTAATTGGTTATTCTTATTTCTCTTACTTACCAAAGAGTCCCTTGAAGACAGAGACTATATTTCATTTATCTGTGTATCTTCAATGTCTAGCACAGGGCCTGGATCATCTTATTTACTCAATAAATATAGAAGGAAGGAGGTAAGGAAGAGAGAGAGGGGGCAGGTGGGGAAGATGTGTCTTTTCTGAAACTACAAAACATTATGAAAATACAAAGAATTACTAACCAGAGAAAGACGTCTACTGTTTGATGTACTCATCCTACATAGGAATGAGCTCACTGTCTTCATAGGCACGATGCTTAGGCACAGCATGGAGGCCAATGACAATGCTAGCAGGAAGCAGACCTCTTATTCCTCATTTACCTGCTGATGAAAAGGTCGGTAAACAATTTCCCCAAGACAGGATGAGTGCTCTTAACTAATGTCATCACTAGCAGTAATTCAGTTAGCTGAATAAGCATAAAACCTAAAGAACACAGAGACTTAAGAAACTGTTTAATTCATGGTACTAAGTTATTTTATCAGGTGGCATGTAGTTAAGTGCACTTAAATACAATCACATAGCATTTTGTTTGGTCATTCTCCTCTGGGGTGTTAGAAGAACCAGTAGAGAAAAGAAGCTTCCTCAGGGATTTTTCCTTACAGTACAATTTTTACAAAAAGCTGAGTGTACAACTTGCAAAATAATAAGCTTCAGTGATAACACAAGCTTCAGCTACAATTATCACAAAGAGCAACTCTGCTGCCCAAGCTCCTAACTTATCCTTGTGACTACAGAATAGTCCAAAATGTCACATTCAAGTTGAAGTGACTGCAGCCAATTAGGTAATTTCTACCAAACTGGGTCCACTAATCGTTGGGCATTATCTTGAGGGACAAATAGGGGTCTGTGACAGGGTACAATGTGGCTTGTGAAATATTAGTTTTGGACAATCACAAATGAAGATCCATGTATGTTAAATTATTCAGCATTCTTGACCTCATTTATTAAGTGACTTCATATGGGTTTTTGCTCATATTCATATAATCTTAGGCTCTAAGGAGCTTGATTTTGTTTCCTTTCCTTAGCTGTCTCCTGATTTCATCTTCATTTTGGCTTCACCAGTCTTTATGTATCAGAAGTTTAGCATATATATCTCTTTCTATTTTTCATTCTAATTTTATAATTTAAAGGGCAATGTTTGAGAAATACACAATGGAAGCAGTTGCTAATACAAAGATACATATCAGAAATATGAGTACTAGTTAGGAATCTGGCTCCCATGCCTTTGTTTGCTAGCACACAACCTCAGGTAATACAAAAATCTTCCAAATTAACATCTGCCTTGGTCCACCATGTATGAAGCAGAAAGTTGTAATTTGTGACATATGGGTCAGAGCTTTATATATGAATAAGAACTTCAATGCCAAGTCTGCTTCTGGAAGTGTTCTAAAACGATAGCAATAAGAATGTTTTCCAAAACAATGGGAGAAAGCCACAAAAACACTCCAGGAAGTTCATGTACCCAAGATGTTTGTTGATTCCAATTTGTTCAAAAGATGTTCAGAACAATAGTTCATTGATGCTGACAGGATTTCTCCAACAAATTAGTGTTCTTACATGTTGTAAAGAACCAACTGCATAACTATCCTAAGAATATTCCTAGCAGATATCTTTTAAATTTACAATTTAAAATATATCATGGGGGCAAAGCAATAAAATGGACCTGGAAAGTGAACATTGCCAGATAATGTGATGGAATTAGTGAACATCTACCAAAAGAAAGTTTTTACACTAATACTCTTTATGAGATTCACAAAAGAAATTAGGTAACATTAGGCTTCTCAAGGTAGTTTCTTCCTTGAGATATGTGTGTTTTATAATGTTGTCCATAATTCAAATCATAACCAATACTCTGAAAGTAGAGACAAAGAATTCCATTTCATCATACCCAAACCAAATGGGACCAGAACAGGTGTAATCACTTTAAAGTGTTCTTCTCTATAAATCAACTTCGGATATATTCCAGACTGGAGCTGTCAGCCCTTGCACACCCCCTGAAGTTGAGAATTTTTAGCAAACTAAACACAGGCATTAAAATAATGTTTGAATTAGTTTGAATCACAGTGGCCTCTATTCTCATGCTTCTCAGGACCCTACTGTATCTCTTCCATGTGTGAGATGCATAGGAGGGCTGCACATGGGCAAGACTCACCAGAGTGTAGAGCAGGAAGGAGAATTTAGGTCAATTATCTTTTGAAGTTTGATCCCTTTAAACAGCTACTCAAGGTAGTATCTTGCTAACTGTGCTGTATATAATAAAGGTGACCTGTTCTGTTTCTTTAAATAGTGTTTTTGGTTATAAGCGATCAAAGTATTAAATTTGTGTAAGGAAAAAAAAAAGATCAAGAGAAGTGTCATCCACATTCTTTCTGGAATCTATTGGAAGGATTAGGTATGTGTTTTTACCTCCTCTGAAAGCCTGGGCATGAAAGTAGGTGCATCCATTTGAGTCTGTCCCAGCTGGATCTTTGTTTTCTTTATCTATAAGCTAAGGAGACAAGTAGTTTAGATGTCACTTCAGGATCTTTGGTAAATATTTTTAAAAATGAAAAAAATATATGGAGTAGATGAATATATGGGGAGGTGGGAGGTGGAGGCAGAGAGTATGTGCTATGGGTCCGTTCTCCAAAGCTTAAAAAATATATTGTGTGTGTGGATATGCATTTTCATTATTACTTGAGGGAAAAAAATCACTGAAAAAATGGTTTTGTGGTTTTTAAAATATCTTTTTTGGTGTGGAAAAATCTTAGAGTCTTTTAATTGGTAAAATACTTCTACTGCTGTTAGCATCACAGCAGGCTTTAAGAGAAAGCAAACAGATTTAAAGCAACATAATTAATACAGGGAATACCTCTGATAGATACTCAAAGAAAATGATGTAAAACGTCTAAATATTACTTGTACAATTAATTGATCTTGTGATTATAAAAATAATACACATTTGTGGTAGAGAATTTGAAAAATATGTAGACATATATAAAAAATACAAATCACCCTGGATCTTACAATTTAGAAGTAACAACTTACCAAATTTCCAGTATATAATGATACACACACACACACACATGCATGCACACGTTGAAAAAAGTGAAGAAGCAGTAAGATAGCTTGCGCATAAAACATTTTTTTGTTTACTTGTTTAACTGTTTTCAAGGTTTTGTATCTAGCTATTTTTCCTTATCGTATACTGAGTCAGCCAAAAAATATTTTTAATAAAGTGAAAAAAAGTGAGTTCATTTCAATCCTATGAAGAACTATGCCAAAGAAAATGATAAGAACCTGGTTTCTGCCGTTGCCTTTTTTCCAGCAGGCTTACGGGTTATTAGAAAGTTTAAGATGGCTTTCAGAGATTAATTAGTTCCACGTTGAATTTCAACAAATATCCAATGGTAAGAGCATAGCACAAAATCCATTAAGCCTTGTGACTGTTCATTATGAAATTCTGAATTTTAACCGTCTAGCAACGTAATCCAAGCTTAGATTTATCTTTTGTCCCTCAAGACTGTAAATTCCAAACAGAGTATGGACCTCTTCTTTGGGCCTAGGAGGCTACAAGTAGGCAGAGGAGGAAAGAGCTCCTTTGCTCCTCCCTGGGTTTTCTGTCTACATGCTTGCCTAGCACCATGGTTCATTCACCAAGCATGTGGGTGACTAGCAAAGAGATATCATTCCCCTTCTCCCTCTCTCCCTCTCTGTCTCTTTCTCCCCCCCCATATTCATTCTCTCTCTCTCTCTCTCTCTCTCTCTCTCTCTCTCTCTCTCTCACACACACACACACACACACACATGCACACACACATATTACACAGCCATAAAAAAGGGAAGAGGTCATGCCACTTGAGACAACACGGATGGAAGACCTAGAGAGTATTATGCTAAGTGAAATAACTTAGACATGAAAGGCAAATACTATATGATTTTACTCATAAGTGGAATTTGAAAAACAAAGCAACAAATAAACAAAAAGCACAATCAGACCTATAAATACAGAAAACAAATATGAGGGTGAAGGGAGGGGCAAAAGGGGTGAAGGGGAGTGGAAGATACAGGCTTTCAGTTATGGAATAAATAAGTATAGGAATAAAAGACACAGCATAGAGAGTACAGTCAGTGATATTGTAAGGGCAATGTATTGGTACAGATGGTAGTTATACTTATGGTGAAGATAGCATAATGTATAAACTTGCTGAATAACTATGTTGTACACCTGAAATTAATATAACATTGTGTGTCAACTGTATTTAAAAAAGATCTTAGTGGAGCATACACTCTAGCGAGCACAACAGACAAAAAAGCTAACATTCTACGGTGAAAATGCCACAGGAAAAGAAAACAGCAGGGTAAGAAAGATTGAGAGTAGAGAGTGGAGAGTGTTTTAAATAGGATGATTGGGAGAAACCTCACTGAGAAGGTGGCATTGGGGTCAAGATGTGAGAAGGTAAGGGGATAAGCCATTTACACATGAGGGGAAGGGTTTTAGGCTGAAGGGACAGCCACTGCAAAGGCCCTGACACAGGATCAGGCTTGTAGGATTGGAGGAGAGTGAAGGAGTAGAGATGATGAGATCCAAGATAATAAGGAGTGGGGAGAGGTGTGCATGTAGGATCTTGAAACTTAAAAGGATTTTAGATTTCTACTTCAATTTGAATCCTTGTACCACCATTTGTCAAAAGTCACAGACTCAGTGACTTGCTTGCTTGTCTGTAAAATGGGAATCTTATTGACTATACAGCATTTTTGAAGATTAAAATGAAATATCAAGCACAGTGTCTAGCATGTGGTATGTTTGCAACAAATGTTGGTTTCTTTATTCTTTTGGGTATTATTTTGTGTATTTTATAAATGTACACATAGGGGCACCTGAGTGGTTCATTTGGTTAAATGTTCAACTCTTGATTTTGGCTCAAGTCATGATCTCAATGTTTGTGAGACTAAGCCTCGTGTTGGGCTCTGTGCTGAGTGGAGCCTGCTTGGGATTCCTTCTCCCTGCCCTGCCTTGCTCCTCTCAGACTGTGTTCTCTCTCTTGTTCTCCTGATTGATAAATAAATAAATAAATATTTAAAAATAAATGTACATGTAAACATAAAAGGGTGATGTAACCAATAGTTACCAAGAGTTATGAATCCAAGTATATTTTAACTCTGTAAATAAATAACAGTTTCCCCCAAAACAATAAACACTATTATCTAATACAAACTGTATCACCAATACAAACTAATAGATGGGTTGAGGATTCAAGTTGAGCAAAGAGCTAAATCTTGGTTGAATGTATTAGCCATTGGTGACAGCTGGTATATTAGTAGAAATGTACAGACAAATCTCATTATTTCCTATTTCCATTGAATGTCTATTTCAAGGCTAGAAAAAAATGCTATCTGTCCTTCTGGGGGGCATCTGAACATTCAAACAATGCCAGATAAAATGGTCACTTGCAAACTTTTGAAAACACCATTGCCGGCAAGGTTGAAAGGGCCTCTCTTAGATAACAATTTGCTCTGCGTTAACTCTTTTTATATGATGGTGGCAGTTTTTCTCTTATGTGGTGGTATCATTAGAGTTTCATCTGAGTTCACAGAAACCATTTTCTGGCAAAGTTGCTACTCGAACCCAGTTGCTATAGAAGTTGAATATCAGTGGGGGAGGCAATTAGTTAGCTAGTTATTATGACTTTTCTTACTTAGTACATTTTTAGCAGAAAGAAAAATGACAAAAACCTAAAATAATTCTATAGAAATAGACAAGTAACTTCTTTTACCCATAGATCATTAGCACAGTGGACAGGATTTCCAAGAATCTACCAACACCGATAACATCCTCTCCTGTTGTATTATTATGCAGTTGTAATCAGTTAATAGGGCCAAGAGGAACCATTTTATTTATTTATTTTTATTTTTTATTTTTTTTATCTTTTCTTTAAATTTTTTTTTTTATGAAATTTATTGACAAATTGGTTTCCATACAACACCCAGTGCTCATCCCAAAAGGTGCCCTCCTCAATACCCATCACCCACCCTCTCCTCCCTCCCACCCCCCATCAACCCTCAGTTTGTTCTCAGTTTTTAACAGTCTCTTATGCTTTGGCTCTCTCCCATTCTAACCTCTTTTTTTTTTTTTTTCTTCCCCTCCCCCATGGGTTCCTGTTCAGTTTCTCAGGATCCACATAAGAGTGAAACCATATGGTATCTGTCTTTCTCTGTATGGCTTATTTCACTTAGCATCACACTCTCCAATTCCATCCACGTTGCTACAAAAGGCCATATTTCATTTTTTCTCATTGCCACGTAATATTCCATTGTGTATATAAACCACAATTTCTTTATCCATTCATCAGTTGATGGACATTTAGGCTCTTTCCATAATTTGGCTATTGTTGAGAGTGCTGCTATGAACATTGGGGTACAAGTGGCCCTATGCATCAGTGCTCCTGTATCCCTTGGATAAATTCCTAGCAGTGCTATTGCTGGGTCATAGGGTAGGTCTATTTTTAATTTTCTGAGGAACCTCCACACTGCTTTCCAGAGCGGCTGCACCAATTTGCATTCCCACCAACAGTGCAAGAGGGTTCCCGTTTCTCCACATCCTCTCCAGCATCTATAGTCTCCTGATTTGTTCATTTTGGCCACTCTGACTGGCGTGAGGTGATACCTGAGTGTGGTTTTGATTTGTATTTCCCTGATAAGGAGCGACGCTGAACATCTTTTCATGTGCCTGTTGGCCATCCGGATGTCTTCTTTAGAGAAGTGTCTATTCATGTTTTCTGCCCATTTCTTCACTGGGTTATTTGTTTTTCGGGTGTGGAGTTTGGTGAGCTCTTGATAGATTTTGGATACTAGCCCTTTGTCCGATATGTCATTTGCGAATATCTTTTCCCATTCCGTTGGTTGCCTTTTAGTTTTGTTGGTTGTTTCCTTTGCTGTGCAGAAGCTTTTTATCTTCATAAGGTCCCAGTAATTCACTTTTGCTTTTAATTCCCTTGCCTTTGGGGATGTGTCGAGTAAGAGATTGCTACGGCTGAGGTCAGAGAGGTCTTTTCCTGCTTTCTCCTCTAAGGTTTTGATGGTTTCCTGTCTCACATTTAGGTCCTTTATCCATTTTGAGTTTATTTTTGTGAATGGTGTGAGAAAGTGGTCTAGTTTCAACCTTCTGCATGTTGCTGTCCAGTTCTCCCAGCACCATTTGTTAAAGAGGCTGTCTTTTTTCCATTGGATGTTCTTTCCTGCTTTGTCAAAGATGAGTTGGCCATACGTTTGTGGGTCTAGTTCTGGGGTTTCTATTCTATTCCATTGGTCTATGTGTCTGTTTTGGTGCCAGTACCATGCTGTCTTGATGATGACAGCTTTGTAGTAGAGGCTAAAGTCTGGGATTGTGATGCCTCCTGCTTTGGTCTTCTTCTTCAAAATTCCTTTGGCTATTCGGGGCCTTTTGTGGTTCCATATGAATTTTAGGATTGCTTGTTCTAGTTTCGAGAAGAATGCTGGTGCAATTTTGATTGGGATTGCATTGAATGTGTAGGTAGCTTTGGGTAGTATTGACATTTTGACAATATTTATTTTTCCAATCCATGAGCAGGGAATGTCTTTCCATTTCTTTAAATCTTCTTCAATTTCCTTCAGAAGCTTTCTATAGTTTTCAGCATACAGATCCTTTACATCTTTGGTTAGATTTATTCCTAGGTATTTTATGCTTCTTGGTGCAATTGTGAATGGGATCAGTTTCTTTATTTGTCTTTCTGTTGCTTCATTGTTAGTGTATAAGAATGCAACTGATTTCTGTACATTGATTTTGTATCCTGCAACTTTGCTGAATTCCTGTATCAGTTCTAGCAGACTTTTGGTGGAGTCTATCGGATTTTCCATGTATAATATCATGTCATCTGCAAAAAGCGAAAGCTTGACTTCATCTTTGCCAATTTTGATGCCTTTGATTTCCTTTTGTTGTCTGATTGCTGATGCTAGAACTTCCAGCACTATGTTAAACAGCAGCGGTGAGAGTGGGCATCCTTGTCGTGTTCCTGATCTCAGGGAAAAAGCTCTCAATTTTTCCCCGTTGAGGATGATGTTAGCTGTGGGCTTTTCATAAATGGCTTTTATGATATTTAAGTATGTTCCTTCTATCCCGACTTTCTCAAGGTTTTTATTAAGAAAGGGTGCTGGATTTTGTCGAAGGCCTTTTCTGCATCGATTGACAGGATCATATGGTTCTTCTCTTTTTTTTTTGTTAATGCGATGTATCACGTTGATTGATTTGCGAATGTTGAACCAGCCCTGCATCCCAGGAATGAATCCCACTTGATCATGGTGAATAATTCTTTTTATAGCCGTTGAATTCGATTTGCTAGTACCTTATTGAGAATTTTTGCATCCATATTCATCAGGGATATTGGCCTGTAGTTCTCTTTTTTTACTGGGTCTCTGTCTGGTTTAGGAATCAAAGTAATACTGGCTTCATAGAATGAGTCTGGAAGTTTTCCTTCCCTTTCTATTTCTTGGAATAGCTTGAGAAGGATAGGTATTATCTCTGCTTTAAATGTCTGGTAGAACTCCCCTGGGAAGCCATCTGGTCCTGGACTCTTATTTGTTGGGAGATTTTTGATAACCGATTCAATTTCTTCACTGGTTATGGGTCTGTTCAAGCTTTCTATTTCCTCCTGATTGAGTTTTGGAAGCGTGTGGGTGTTCAGGAATTTGTCCATTTCTTCCAGGTTGTCCAATTTGTTGGCATATAAGTTTTCATAGTATTCCCTGATAATTGTTTGTATCTCTGAGGGATTGGTTGTAATAATTCCATTTTCATTCATGATTTTATCTATTTGGGTCATCTCCCTTTTCTTTTTGAGAAGCCTGGCTAGAGGTTTGTCAATTTTGTTTATTTTTTCAAAAAACCAACTCTTGGTTTCGTTGATCTGCTCTACAGTTTTTTTAGTTTCTATATTGTTTATTTCTGCTCTGATCTTTATTATTTCTCTTCTTCTGCTGGGCTTAGGCTGCCTTTGCTGTTCTGCTTCTAGTTCCTTTAGGTGTGCTGTTAGATTTTGTATTTGGGATTTTTCTTGTTTCTTGAGATAGGCCTGGATTGCAATGTATTTTCCTCTCAGGACTGCCTTTGCTGCATCCCAAAGCGTTTGGATTGTTGTATTTTCATTTTCGTTTGTTTCCATATATTTTTTAATTTCTTCTCTAATTGTCTGGTTGACCCACTCATTCGTTAGTAGGGTGTTCTTTAACCTCCATGCTTTTGGAGGTTTTCCAGACTTTTTTCTGTGGTTGATTTCAAGCTTCATAGCATTGTGGTCTGAAAGTAAGCATGGTATAATTTCAATTCTTGTAAACTTATGAAGGGCTGTTTTGTGACCCAGTATATGATCTATCTTGGAGAATGTTCCATGTGCACTCGAGAAGAAAGTATATTCTGTTGCTTTGGGATGCAGAGTTCTAAATATATCTGTCAAGTCCATCTGATCCAATGTCTCATTCAGGGCCCTTGTTTCTTTATTGACCGTGTGTCTAGATGATCTATCCATTTCTGTTAGTGGAGTGTTAAAGTCCCCTGCAATGACCACATTCTTATCAATAAGGTTGCTTATGTTTATGAGTAATTGTTTTATATATTTGGGGGCTCCGGTATTCGGTGCATAGACATTTATAATTGTTAGCTCTTCCTGATGGATAGACCTTGTAACTATTATATAATGTCCTTCTTCATCTCTTGTTACAGCCTTTAATTTAAAGTCTAGTTTGTCTGATATAAGTATGGCTACTCCAGCTTTCTTTTGGCTTCCAGTCGCATGATAAATAGTTCTCCATCCCCTCACTCTCAATCTAAAGGTGTCCTCAGGTCTAAAATGAGTCTCTTGTAGACAGCAAATAGATGGGTCTTGTTTTTTTATCCATTCTGATACCCTATGTCTTTTGGTTGGCGCATTTAATCCATTTACATTCAGTGTTATTATAGAAAGATACAGTTTTGGAGTCATTGTGATGTCTGTATGTTTTATGCTTATAGTGATGTCTCTGGGACTTTGTCTCACAGGGTCCCCCTTAGGATCTCTTGTAGGGCTGGTTTAGTGGTGACAAATTCCTTCAGTTTTTGTTTGTTTGGGAAGACCTTTATCTCTCCTTCTATTCTAAATGACAGACTTGCTGGATAAAGGATTCTTGGCTGCATATTTTTTCTGTCTAGCACCCTGAAAATCTCGTGCCAATTCTTTCTGGCCTGCCAAGTTTCAAAAGAGAGATCAGTCACGAGTCTTATAGGTCTCCCTTTATATGTGAGGGCACGTTTACCCCTTGCTGCTTTCAGAATTTTCTCTTTATTCTTGTATTTTGCCAGTTTTACTATGATATGTCGTGCAGAAGATCGATTCAAGTTACGTCTGAAGGGAGTTCTCTGTGCCTCTTGGATTTCAATGCCTTTTTCCTTCCCCAGTTCAGGGAAGTTCTCAGCTATGATTTCTTCAAGTACCCCTTCAGCACCTTTCCCTCTCTCTTCCTCCTCTGGGATACCAATTATGCGTATATTATTTCTTTTTAGTGTATCACTTAATTCTCTAATTTTCCCCTCATACTCCTGGATTTTTTTATCTCTCTTTTTCTCAGCTTCCTCTTTTTCCATAACTTTATCTTCTAGTTCACCTATTCTCTCCTCTGCCTCTTCAAGCCGAGCTGTGGTGGTTTCCATTTTGTTATGCATTTCGTTTAAAGCGTTTTTCAGCTCCTCGTGACTGTTCCTTAGTCCCTTGATCTCTGTAGCAAGAGATTCTCTGCTGTCCTGTATACTGTTTTCAAGCCCAGCGATTAATTTTATGACTATTATTCTAAATTCACTTTCTGTTATGTTATTTAAGTCCTTTTTGATCAGCTCATTAGCTGTTGTTATTTCCTGGAGATTCTTCTGAGGGGAATTCTTCCGCTTGGTCATTTTGGATAGTCCCTGGCGTGGTGAGGACCTGCAGGGCACTTCCCCTGTGCTGTGGTGTATAACTGGAGTTGGTGGGCGGGGCCGCAGTCAGACCTGATGTCTGCCCCCAGCCCACCGCTGGGGCCACAGTCAGACTGGTGTGTGCCTTCTCTTCCCCTCTCCTAGGGGCGGGATTCACTGTGGGGTGGTGTGGCTCCTCTGGGCTACTTGCACCCTGCCAGGCTTGTGATGCTGGGGATCTGGCGTATTAGCTGGGGTGGGTAGGCAAGGTGCTCGGGGGCAGGAGGGGCAGGCTTAGATCGCTTCTCCTTAGGTGATCCACTTCAGGAGGGGCCCTGTGGCAGCGGGAGGGAGTCAGATCCGCTGCCGGAGGTTTGGCTCCGCAGAAGCGCAGAGTTGGGTGTTTGCGCGGAGGGAGCAAGTTCCCTGGCAGGAACCGGTTCCCTTTGGGATTTCGGCTGGGGGATGGGCGGGGGAGATGGCGCTGGCGAGCGCCTTTGTTCCCCACCAAACTGAGCTCTGTCGTCAGGGGGCTCAGCAGCTCTCCCTCCCTTTGTCCTCCAGCCTTCCCGCTTTCCGAGCAGAGCTGTTAACTTATGACCTCCCAGACGCTAAGTCGCGCTTGTTGTGGGAACACAGTCCGTCAGGCCCCTCCGCTTTTGCAAGCCAGACTCGGGGGCTCTGCTTGGCCGGCAAGCCGCCCCTCCGCCCCGGCTCCCTCCCGCCAGTCCGTGGAGCGCGCACCGCCTCGCCGCCCTTCCTACCCTCTTCCGTGGGCCTCTCGTCTGCGTTTGGCTCCGGCGACTCCGTTCTGCTAATCCTCTGGCGGTTTTCTGGGTTATTTAGGCAGGTGTAGATGGAATCTAAGTGATCAGCAGGACGTGCGGTGAGCCCAGCGTCCTCCTAAGCCGCCATCTTGCCGCAACTCCAAGAGGAACCATTTTAATAAAAGTTACAGGGTACTTATTAGAGGGCTTAAAACAATGGGAAGAACTAAAGATAGATTCTTCTTTGTAGGTCAACAGCAACTATACATGTTATTGCCGAGACAATTAGTTATACGACCTTTGGTGGTATGGCTTCTGGGAGCTTTAAAAAATATTTGCTAACTTTTCCAGGGGAACGCTAGTCTCTGTTGACTATCCTGCAAAGTTTGCTCTTAAGCATTAATATATTATTTGATCTCTATCCTTTGGTCTGGATTCGGGAGTTTACAGATTACCTGATAAGGGCTTTTCCTTCAAAAATTGTCTTATGATTTTTGTACCATATATTAGGAGCCCAATAAATGCTGAATGAATGAATGGGAAAAAACCCACTTCCTTTTCCTTCTACTTTTTCTGTTACAAATCAAAGATTGAGCACACACATATTAAATATTTTACCCATTGCAAAGTATATGCATATACTAACGTATGCATAGATATGTGAAATCTGGCTTTTTTAAACAAAACACACATACCAGAATATATAGCTCCAAATGAGAGTTGCCCTTTCTGAAGTTATCTAAAGAGATAATCCATTTATTTCTCTTTTTGAAATGTTAATTTATTTTTGAGAGAGAAAGAATGCACATGTGGGGGAGAAAAAGAGAGAAAGGGAGACAGAGGATCCAAAGCCAGCTCTGTGCTGACAGAAGAGAGCCTGATGTGGGGCTCAAACTCAAGAACTATGAGATCATGACCCGAGCCAAAGCCAGTCACTTAACTGCCTGAGCCAGCCAGGCACCCCTAATCCATTTATTTCTCAGATGAAAGTAAAAACTTTGGGAACTTTCCTCTGGGAAGTTCACTCATGACCTCTGGTCATTATTTTGGATACTGTCATAGTGAGCAAATGTTCACCACTTGATAGATTTGATTTCTAAAAATAGCTAAAAGTCAGCTGGAACCAAACTTCTGAAATAAGTAAATAAACAATCTGGATAATACTATTCTTTATCTAAAAAAATTGGGTAGTACCATAAAGTAATAGGTTAATACCTTTTTTTTTTTTTTTTGTATGGCTTATAAATCGCTTTTTAAAAAATAAAACAGATTTGGGGCACCTGGCTGGCTCAATCAGTAGAGCATGGGACTCTCATGGGTTGTGGGTTTGAGCTGCATGTTGGGGGAAGAGATTATTTAAAAACAACAACCCGGATTTATTGGGAAATAATTCACATTCCATATACAGTGTACAATTCAATTATTTTTAGTACATGCATAGATATGTGCAACCAACATCACAGGTAATTTTAAAATATTTTCATTTCCGGGGTGCCTGGGTGGCTCAGTTAGTTAAGTGTCCTATTTCAGCTCAGGTCATGATCTCACAGCTTGTGACTTCGAGCCCCATGTTGGGCTCTGTGCTGACAGTTCAGAGCCTGGAGCCTGCTTCAGAGTCTGTAGCTCCCTCTCACTCTGCCCCTCCCCTGCTCATGCTCTGTCTCTCTCTGTCTCAAAAATAAATCAAAACATTAAAAAAACTAAATAATATTTAAAATATTTTCATTTCCATGAAGAAAAACCCTGTACTCTTTAGCTGTCTCCTCTCTTCCTTCCTTCCCTCCCTCCCCACTCTCCCCAGCCCTAAGCAAACACTAAAATGACTTTCTGTTTCTACATATTTGCCTATTCTGGACACTTCATATAAATGGAATAACATGCTATCTTTGTGACTGCCTTCTTAACATAATATTTTCAAGTTTCATTTATATTGTAGCATGTATCATTCCTTGTTACAGATTAATATTTCACTGTATGGATATATGGCATTTTGTTATTCTTTCATCTGTTGATGGACATTTGTTTCCACTTTTGACTATTGTGTATAGAGTCAGTATTACCATTTATATACAACTTTTTGTTAGAATACCTGTTTTAAATTCTTTTGTGTGTACACTAAGGAATAGAAATGCTGGGTCAGATGGTAATTCTATGTTTAACTTTTTGAGGAATTATCAACTGTTTTCCATGGAATCTACACCATTTTACATTTCTATTAGTGCTTTATGAAGGTTCTAATTTCTCTCTTTGCCAAAACTTATTATTTTCCATTTTTTGAAAAATGATGGCCATTGTAGTGGGTGTAAAGGAGTATGTCATTGTGGTTTTGATTTGCATTTCTCTAATGGCTATTAATGTGGAGCATTTTGTCATGTACTTATTGGCCATTTGTAGATTTTCTTTGGGAAAAAGTGTCTATTCAATTTCTTTGCCTACTTTTTTTTTTTTTTTTAAAGAGTCGCATGCTTTACTGACTGATCCAGCTAGGCACACCTCTTTGCCTACTTTAAAATTTGTAATGGGCACTTCCAGAAGAGAGGATCCAAATGTTTTGAGCCATAGCAGCACTGTTGGAACAAATGCATAGCCTCCTGGAGTCACTAAACTGGAGTATGACACATCTTTGACCATAGAGTAAAAACTCAATTAATCAATCATATCACTTGAAGATGATTCTTTGTCCTACATTTAGCAATACAATATCCATGGGTTTCTACAACAAATATTTACACATCTGTTGCACATTCATAGACCATATGCTGCTGTGCATATAGTAGGGACTTACTAAATAACACTAGTGGCTACAAAATTTCCTTGAAGGAAGGGTTTAGAGGCAGCAGTCTAGTTGGAAGGAGGAATGCCCTGAAGCTGTGTTTGCATAACACTCATATAGGACTATCAAAGTATGATTACTCTACTACAAAGAATAGGGGAAGCCTGATAGAGATCATGGGGACCTAAAGCTTCTCCCTTTTGCCAGCATCTATAACTAACTGAGAATCTGAGGAACTGTAATTGGAGAAGGAAACATGCTTCCCAGATTTACCAATGGCTAGTCACATGGATATAAGCACAGCACTCTTCTCTCCCTTTGCTCCACGTATGGATATATCCAAGCAAACTGATGGATAGATACGTGAAAGGTGGTGTGGATTAGCAGTAGGAGGGGTAAGCAAGCCGGTAAATGGATCAAAGACAGTAGCATCGTGATGGGAGAAAATGGACTGATAAGTGGGTAAAAGTACAGATGGGTAGTAGAGAGGACTTCTGTTTAGTGCAGCAACCCAGGCTGCTGGCAAGCAGTAATTCAATACAAGTCTTAATAGTCTAAAAGATTAGTCAGCTGAACCACAAAACCAGGTTCTGATGGAGTCCTTTTGAAATATTCAATTTCATCCACCCTGTCACCTCTGAGAATTAAAAATTGCCTCAGTAGGTCCAAGTGGTTCTGACTAATTTTTCCCATTGAGTTCTCTCCAGATCTTTGGTGTGGATCAAAAGCTCTTGAGAAAAAATGAGCAAGGGGGCTGCATGCATTACTGGCAATCAATTACCCAAGGTTTTAAACTGGGAACACACAATGGTCTCAGCTTTTCCCAGGGCTGCTCCGTGAAGAAAGGACAATCTATGAGAACAGAATAAAAACACAAACTGAAAGAAGATGGAATTTGTGACCAGCTTAGGGATTTTCTCACTTCTCTCTAGGGTCTTCTGTTAGAAAACAAAATCAGAATTATGTAATACAATTCCTTCCATGCCTTTCTCTTGCTTGGAATTAAAAATCATCTACTGAAGACTTTCTCACTTCAAAACCCAGTCAGGCGCTTTCTACTATCAAGGAAGGTGCCTGAAGAATAAATTGCTCCTATCAGAAATAAAGCATTTTAGTTCTGCCACAAGCAGTGAGATCTATGTTTATAAGTCTCTCCAAAGGCAACTCCATTTTTGCTGCTCTCCTCTCATTTTCTTTTGATGCATAAAACCTGTAGACTGGAGCGCTGTGATTGCATTCGGCTCCGGAGCAGTGTAATTGTAAATATTCATTGGAATTCAAGCTAGCTTTCCCAGGTCTCTCCTAGGGCTGTGCAGCTATGCAAACAGCGGCGGTGCCACGTTAGCTCACAGCCCGGAGGCCGCCTCTTTCCCCGCAGCCCCTAGTACCCTTTCTGTAGAGTGAGTGCATGCAGAGAAACTGGCCCTTAAACACCATTTCAGTCTATCATTTTACTTCTTTCTCTCTTTCTCCTCATGACCGCTGATCCTTAGTAATTCTGTCAGTCCCAAACATGCATTAAAGAACGAACCACATCCTCGACTAAAAGCTGAGTCTGAATGCTCTCACTGTGCCTGTGTTCAACATATTTAGAAGATTAATCAGATTTCAGTCACTTCATAAATTTATATACAAATACACACAAACACACACAGAATAATATATATATATACATATACACACATATATATACATATATATACATATATATATTTGTATACATATACATATATATTTGTATACGTATACATATATACAGGAACTCCAGGTGACAAACTAGGATAGAGATCTACTCTAATTAAGATATAAGAACATTCATGAGTTATTCTACCTTTTTCTAAGTTAAAATCTGCAGGAATCAAAAATAAATTAATATGGGATTAGGAAAAGTATATTACTTGTTAGAAACTTAAAGAGTTATTTACATATTTAAAACATAAAAATTGGGCCAGAAGGAACCTGTGTTTCACTATGCTGATTCAATTCTCAATGTACTGCTGCTAAGGCTGAAGTTGAAGGTACAAGCCAGGCTCACCAGACCACTCCCTGATATATCTTCTGAATTGCAGATGATTAGATTCCGATGGAATTCAAGGCAACTGCAATATTAACTTCAAAACAATCCAAGGAATAGATCGATGCACAGAAAAATGACCTATACAAAATAATTTTTGGAGTTAAAAAAAGAGGGAGATATGTTATTAATGTTGAAATATTTCAATGCAAAAGTAAGTCTAGATTGAAATTCTTTGGGTCTGGCCAACATTTAGATTTAGTGATGAAAGAGAATTAATTTAAGTGGCAAAAAATATAGAATGGTCACAACTTCATACTTATAAGGAAATTTATTTTAATTTTATTTAACTAGGTGAGTTCATGAGCAAAAGACACTCTGCTAGGCATTTTGAGGACTACAAAGATGACAGACGTATGCACCTTACATCTTGAAAGCTTTAGAATTTAACGGCAGAGAGAAAATGTGCAGAAATAGCTATACTACAAGAGGGGAAAAATACTATGTTACTTAGAGGGAGTGGGTGAGGTGGAATTGTGAGCAACCACAATGCAGAGGTGAAAACCAACCAGACTCTGAATGAATGGAAGCATTTGACAGATGGAGTTGGATGGAAGGAGAAATCCATCTCTACAGAGAGGCATGAGTTGAATTGTGTCCCCCCAAAAAGATATTGTTGAAGTTCTATTCACCAGAAGTTGTGAACATGACCTCATTTGGAAATAGTGTTTGTAAATATAATAAAGTTAAGATGAGGATGAACTAGATGAGGACTGGCCCAAATTCAATGACCAGTGTCCAAAGAAGAAGAGGAAACTTTGGACCCTCTCCTGGGTAGGGGAGAAGGCCACATGAAGATGGAGGCAGACGGAGACTGGAGAGATGCATTTACAAGCTAAAGGAGCACCAAGAATTGCCAGTAACCAACAGAAGTTAGAAGAGGCAAGGAAGGATTTTTCTCTGAGAGTCTTCAGAGAGAATGTGATGCTACTGACACCTTCATTTCAGACTTCTACCCTCCAAAACTGTGAGAGAATACATTTCTATTATTTTAAACCACCCATTTTATGGTGCTTTGTTATGGCAGCTGTAGGAAACTAATATAGGAAGAAAGAAGATGTGGCTTAGCAGTGGGAAGTGTGGGACTTATTCTGAAAGGTGAAGTTTGGGTCGGCCAGGGAGCAGTGTGTGTAAAGACCAACAATAGGAATTACATCTAGGAAAATAAGAAGGCTCAGATTGTGGAGTTTGGGCCTTTATTCGTCATCTTTAAAGCATTATTAGGAAAGGGAGTGATAGAGGGTTCAGGATGAGCTGGAAGAATACACAAGAAGAAACGGAAATAGCCAGAAGGCTGTTGGGATATTTGAGATAAGTGATATACTGGATGGTGGCTGTGGTTATGGAAAGGGACCTATGTGTTTGAGAGAGGTAGAGGTAGAACTGATGGAATCTGGAGACTAATTAGGTAAAGTAGTCATGAAAAATAATTTGAACTTTGAAGTCTACAGGTTGAGATGGAAGGATGGAGAGGCTAGTACCAGAGATGGGAAACCCAGGAGATATAATTGGTTTGGGAGGATGTGTTGAGAAGAAGAGTCTGGATTTTAGTAAATGGAGAAGTCCAGCAGAATCCTGGAAATGTGGACCTGCAGCATGAGAGGTCTGTTGGGCTGTGAGTATAGGTCTGGGGCCATCTGCACTGAGGAGATATCAAAGGCCTGGAAATGGTTGAGGTCAACAATGAAGATGGGTGAGCATAAACAGGAAAGCTGAACATTGGGGGAGCACCTCTGTTTAGGGGTGGGAGATGAGAGAGGCAAAGACAAGCTAGAGAGGCAGAGGGCAACCAAGATCAACCCAAGTCAGGGAAGCCAGAGAATGTAATGCATGAAAGAGAGGGTGATCAGCAACATAAAATGCTATAGGGAGACTGAAGAGGTCAAGGACCCAGAAATAGTCATTGGCTAGAGGGATTAATATGCCAATGATAACTTATAAGAGGACAGTTTCAAACTAGGGGTATGAGAGATCATTTTGGAAGGGTTTGGGAATGATGAAGGGGGTGAAAGAGGCTAATATTCTTTTGACAGGTTTGGTAATGAACAGAAGGAGAAAGATAAGAGAATTTTTATTGTTCTTTCTGTTTTAAGGTAGATAAATACATGAGCATGTTAATATACTAAGGGGAAGGAATAAAGGATTTGAGAGAACTGAAAAAACAAAACAGAGCAGGATAACTGTTGGAGCAGAGCTCTGGAAGGAAAAAGGATGGATTGGGATCCAGACAGAGAGAGAAGAATTAGCCTCAGAAAGAAGCTGGGACAATTTTCCCTCTGAGCCAGGCAAAAAAGATAATAGGAGGGATTTTATATCATTTGAATATGGAAGGAGGAAGTTGAAGGAGTTCATTTTAGAGAATCTCATTTCAATAAAGCACAAAGCAGGTAGCCTCATGAGAGAGAGGTGTGGCTGAGTGGGTTGCAAGTATGAGGGATGGGAAAGAGGATATGTTTGGGGAATATGATAGAGAGTGAATAAAAGGATGGCTAATAAGTCTGGTTGAGGTGGTAGCAACAGTGTTAATTGACAAAATTAATATTACTTGACAAGATGTAACTTCCTCCCACAAGTTCTAACAGCTTACGACAGGCAGGCAGGTGGAAAAGCAGATGCTAGGGAGAGGCCAGTGTTGGTTATGGGCCAGATAATGACAGGAAAGCTCAAAACCAAGGGATTCAGGGTATAGTAAAGGCTAGAATAGGCATTCGAAAGACTTTTTCAGAGGGTATCAGTGTCCTTGTGCTTCAAAGTAACCTAAAAATAGTAACAGAATAAAAAAATCAAGAAAAAATGAAAAAGTAAAGGATTGTAATGTTCCTTTCTTCCTATGCATTCCTTATTTTTTCTCAGTTATTCATTCAACAAACCCTTGCAAAATGCCCATCCATGTAAAGGCAAGGAGAAAGAAGGTAGTAGGTGTGTCAGGTCTGTGAGATCAGGTTCCTTACCCTTGAGAGTCTAAGATAACACGAACCAAAACCGAAACCAACCAACAAACCAACCAACCAAATGACCCAAGAACAATAAGCACTCAGCTCACACTATCCACAAGCAATTGCTTTAAGTGCCTGCCCACATATTAATTAACCAGTTGGTACTTTGACCTTGGGATGTAGGAACAATTATTATGTCTAATTTCACTGATGAGGATATTGAACTGCGGAGAAGTTAAGTGACTTGTCAAGGTCACACAGCTAGTTGCAAGTAGAGCTGGGACTAAACTTAGTGAATCTTGCTCGTCTGTGCCCTTAATGACTATGCTATGTGAACTAAAAAGATTTTGAAATGTGTTATAAGTAGGATGATTACATATTCCAAACAGTTTGGGACAGATCCACTTGATAGCTATTGTCTCAGTGAAAGTTTTCATTGTATCCCCTTTCAATAGAAAGTTTGGAGGATAAAGTACATGGTTCTCCTTAATTAAAAGAGAAAGTAAACAATTGCTGGGCTTTTCTTCAAACAATTAATTGTTGGCTTATGTGATGAACATGAAGAACCAGAAGACATTTGAGGAAAATAATGAAATGACTATCTCTTGTCATGATACACAGCCTCATGGCCTGCAAAACCCAGCTTCTTTGATCCCCTTGGTAAGATTACAGCTCCTGTCATATTCCTAGTGGCCTCAGTCCCTCTAAGCACTTTAACCCTACTGCTAAAGGAGTTGAAAAAGAAACAGAAAGGTGCATTCTCTGAGCTGCTACCAATTGGACTTCTACATACCATTCTTTAGGCAGTAATAGAAATTGAACCACAAAGTCTTACAGTGAAAATTTGCCCTCCCATCTCTCTCTCTCTCTTTTTTTTAACTTAACATTTTTAATTTATTTTTGAGAGGCAAAGAGAGAGCACAAGCCGGGTAGGACAGACAGAGAAGGAGACACAAACTGGAGCAGGCTCCAGGCTCTGAGCTGTCACCACAGAGCCTGATGTGAGGCTTGAACCCACAAACTGTGAGCTTAGCAGACTGGGCCAACTGCGCCACTCAGGCGCCCCTCCCATCTCTCTTTCTTAACTCCTTTTCTTATCTCCATCCCCAAGAGACACTCCACCATTTCCTCCAAGCCAGCCATAATGAACATGTGTCATATGGATATGCAGCCTCAGCTAGAGCTGGTATCAGGCTGATGCCAGGCCATTTGCAGTAATGTTGGCTGTTTCGTGGATGTTGGTAATGGCTTCACATTGTGAGCTACATCTCCTTATTGTTTTCAGCCTCCAGTGGGAAGCAAGAAAATTGGTACCAGCCAATGGAGATCTGGTACCCTATGAAAAAATGTGTTCTTGTCATCGCCAAATTAGTCCCCTTGGAAGATTTAGAGATGTACACTCAACTCCCTGTGGACAAAAAATGTATCACTTAGTTTTCTAATGCTCACTGACGACAGGCATTTATACAACATTGTGATTGGCTCTTACTCTAGTAATGGTGTTTAAAATGCTGCAATGTGCAAAAATGATGGTAATGCCTAGGCCAGAGCAAGCAGAGAACCAACTCAGCAAAGTGAACAGAAGACATCCATCCAGGGTTTTCAATATCCTGCTGAGCGACCATTGTTTTGTAAGGCTTTATTATTCTCTGAGGTTTTAATATGCTGGTCCACAGAATTCTCTTATTATTTCTCTGACTGCTTTTTCTATTGTCTCCTCTGTCCATCCTGGGCTCTCTGTTTTTCCTTTCTCTGGACTCACTCGTGCAGTAAATTTTATGCATTCATACTGATTTCAACTACAATTTGGATTACAAAAGATTCCAAATATACATTGGAGCTGCCTGAAGGGCATTTTACTCTTTCTCCTTTCCTTCTTGGTAAGCTCATCCTCTAATATGATTTCAATAATAGCTAACATTTATCACGTGTCAGGCACAAAATTGATGCTTAGAACCCTGCAAGGTAAGTACTGTTATATCTTTGTCTCCCAGAGAAGGAGCTAGTATGTGGCAGAACAGAGATTTGAACCCAGGAAGTCTTGCTTCAACACCTATGCTCTTAGCGACCACACTATGATGCCTTTTCACAGTCAAACACTTGGTTCTCTACCTTGTGACTAGATTATACCAATGGCTTTCTAGTACTCTTTCTGGCCTCAGCAAAACTCAACACCATTTTTTCACAAGAAAAATTTTACTGTGTTCTCTATTGATCAAATTTAAAGTCCTCCAAAATTTTCTACTCATTTCTTTGTCACCCAAGCCCATTCAGAATCGATTCTAGCTAAGGAGATTTGCATGCTATGCAAAATGTTCTTACCATTTCTTTAGGCTATTCCCTCTACCTAAAACACTCTTCTTATCTCCTCTCTGGGAAACCTCTTACCTCCTCTTTTAGAATTTACCTCTTTCAGGGAGGTAAATGTAAGAGTAAATTACATCTAATTAGGGATGCTGTGTTTTAGTTCTTTATATTTCCTACAGAGTCTAGTAATGTTTATCATCCATTGATATGCATTAAAGATGACAATGTACTGACATGACCAACCTAACTAACAATGGAAAGAACTCAAGAACTCAATGGATAGCTAAGAGGCACAACTTTATAATTACTAAAGACCGAAGTGTAGGTCTTCATCTATGGAGAGGCTTCTGTTTAGTTTCTGGGTTGTTTTCTGTTTGTGTTCGCTTCCATTGCTCATTCTTTTCTTGTTCTGCTCTGTGCAGTTGGGAGCTGAACCCCTGTAGGCTGCATTTCTAGGCTCCAAAGTTAACTAGCTACCAGCTAGATTTGACCAAGTGAGAGGAGCTGGAAGGGGAATGGAGTGTGAGAAGGAGGAACTAGGCACATTTCCCCTCCCTCTGCTTTGGGCTGGATTCCAGCAGCAACTGTGTCTCCTTTGTAGCTTCAGCTCTACTCCATAAGCTTGACATGATTTCAGTTCCCATGAGGTTACCCAGGTCCCTGGACTCTGAGAGCATCATCTCTTCCTTTTGTCTCTGCAGGAGGGTAGTGGCTTCCTGCCGTTGTTAACTGCCCCACCCCTACTGGTGTCTCAGGTCCCCTATGTAATTCCCTGCATTAAATTCCCTCTTGTAAATACCTGAAGTGCTTTGTTTTCTTGGTTACACATTGAAAGAGCAAGAAACCCATTTTTGTTTCTCCATCCTAATAGAATCATGGAAAAATTCTCCTGGTAATCTTAAATTGTTATATAGTTATGATTAATTTCTGTCCTCTGGTTATTTAGGAGGTGTTAGTTAGCTACATCTAGAAAGTTTATGGAGGAAGAGATGAAAGTGATGTGGTTGTAACAATGGCATTAGGCCTCTAAGATAGTACTGATGTGATATGTTTCAAACTTACAACTCTTCCATTCTTGAGGTTCTCCATTATAAATAAATTTTGATTATACACTAGGAGGGCATAGCTTTGTAAGTAGTAACATAGAAAAATGAAAGATTTATTTATGATTTCATAGGTAGATGAGATTATTTCAACCTAAACATTACAAACCTATCACATTATTCTGTTAGTATTTTTTAAGTAGGCTTGTCGCCCAGCGTGGAGCCCAATGCAGGGCTTAAAGTCACAATTCTGAGATCAAGACCTGAGCTGAGATCAAGAGTCAGGTGCTTAACCAACTGAGACACCCAGGCCCCCCTTCAATTGGTATACTTAAAGGGACTTGTTTAATGTTTATTAACAAGCAGGTGTGTTTACATTGTTATATGAAATGTGATGAACATTTTTTTACCTCAACACAAATTCCCAAGTAAAGCCAGTCCTTAAGATGAGCCATAGGAGTGTCTGGTTGGCTCAGTTGGAAGAGAAAGTGACTCTTGATCTGGGGATTGTGAGTTCTAGCCTCATACTGGGTGTAGAGATTATTTAAATAAATAAATCTTAAAAAAAAAAAAAATAGCCATAAATTCACCTTGTGCAAATCCAATTAGAAACATGTGGTGAGCAAACAGGACATGTGTAATCTATGTTTGAGGCATTCTTGTTCAGCCATTTACCCATAGCATCCACCTGCCCTATTCCCAACTCTTTTCTCAACTATGTCATCTTGAGAGATCCTTGGGCGTTTCTTTAGATAAGACTTTGAAGTTCCTGTCTGGATACAACTTCTTTGATATGGAGGAGAGGAAAAAATTAATTTAACTATTTGATGACCTTGAGAGTAAGACCTTCCCAGGAACCAAGAGTCCCGGCTACAGCAGAATTTAAGCTATGATCTTGAGCTGAACTCCAAGCCATTATAAAGGATTTTCAAGACCCTAAGAAGGATCAAACTAAATTTAGAGAGGAATTTAGGATTCTTCTTGGAGTTTATGACCCTGGGCTCCCTGATTTGTACCAATTTGTTCACATGGTGTTAAGTCCAGGAGATGCCCAAAGGTGGCTCCATGCAGCAGACTCCTCTAAAGGAGGAAAAGAGGAAAGACTCCTCTAAAGACTTTGAGGACACCATCACACATGCCTCAAAAGATGAAAAAAAAAAGAGAAAGAAAATTAGGTTAATTGCTCCATGAAACCATATGAGTGTTTTTCCTGTGAATATTGATTGAGTTACAATATAATCCTGTAAACACAAAAGGGATGAATCAGTTGCAGACTTTCAAATCTGTTTAGAAGAAATATTTAGACAGCATTCTGGTCTCAGGGACTCTGAAGCTAATATTGCCTTGTCTGCTCATTTTGTTAATGGGCTTTGCTCTGAGCTTAATGATTTATTAAAGAAGCATAAGTTAGAATGGGAGATCACTCCCCTTTCTGAGCTCCAACATCTTGAGTATTTCGAAAGAATTTTTCAATGGTGGAAGTCATCAAGCAAATAAGCTCATGATCCTGATCCTACAATTACAGCAACTATAGGGGCCTCAACAAATCTTAGAACTAATTTTTCCCCTGTTGACAAAGATACCTGTTGATACTGCAAACAGAAGGGACATTGGAAAGGGGACTGTCCCTTCAAACAACCTATTTATCCATCTAGAGGGAACATTCAACCATCAGATCCCCAAGACAATTATCAACACTGACAGGGCTTGGAGGAATTGCCTAGTAAGCTACTCCTAGTAATTCCTATAAATCATCAGGGTAAAATAAAACTTAAAATAAATGGAGAAATCTGTATTGTGCTAGTGTGACTTTAAACTCCATCATGATACATCAAGAACTTCCTTAGAGTAATTAAAATGTTTTGGTGGTGGCTGTGTCCAATCAAAATCAAAGGGTTCCTTTATCAGAACTGACACTGTTAACCTTGGTCCCTTCTCTGAAAACCTTGCCTATTATGTGAAACTGCTCCTATAAATCTCCTAGGAAGAGGTCTACTTTCCAGATTAGGAGGCCAAATAAATTTTGCCTCAGGAGAAATAACATTGGAATTTCCAGACTCAAAAGACCCTGAAACATAATGTGCTCTACAGGCCCAAATTGAGGACATAAACATTGTATACCTCTCCACACTCCCTAACATTCTATGGTCCTCTTCTTTCACAGATATGGGAACAATTAAGAGTATGGAACTATTAAAATTTTGATCAGGAAAATAGTGTGGAGATTCCTCAAAAAATTAAAAATAGAGGGGCACCTGGTAGCTCAGTTGGCTGAGTGTCTGACTCTTAATCTCAGCTTAGTTCTTGATCTCAGGGTTATGAGTTCAACTACTGCATTGGGCTCTGGCTGGGTGTGAAGCCTACTTAAAACAAAAGTAAAAATTGAAATACCATATGATCCAGCAATTCCACTACTGGGTGTTTACCCAAAGAAAACAAAAACACTAATTTGAAAAGATACATGCACCCCTATGTTTATTATAGCATATATGCACCCCTATGTTATTGCATTATTATCAATAACCAAGATGTGAAAGCAACCCAGTGTCTATCAATAGGTGAATGGGTAAAAAAGATGTGACATATATATATAATGGAAAATTACTCAGTCATAAAAAAGAATGAGATTTTGACATCTGCAACAACCTGGATAAACCTAGAAGGTATTATGCTACGTGAAATAATTCAGACAGATAAAGCCGAATACCATATGATTTAAATTACATGTGGAATCTAAAAAACAAAACAAATGAACAAACAAACAAAAAGCAGAAACTGACCCATAAATACAGAGAACAAACTGATGGCTGTAGACCTGAAACTAATATAACATCGTACACTTCAATTAAAAAAAAAAGAAGAAGAAAAGAAAAAAAAAGGATGATAAATTAGAAACAACTAAGAGATTACTTAAACATATTTGGTACAAACAAAACAAAATTCAGATTCATCCTTCTAAACTGCTTCCAAAATTGCCCCAACATCTTTAAAACCTGGAGTCATACAAGGGCTTACCCCCATTTTAGAGGATTTAATACATTAGGAACTAATTATCTCTTGTATCAGTCCTTGCAACTATCTACCCATGAAAAAAAAAAGCCCCATGGCTGAGGGTGTAGATTTGTATGAGATCTTAGGGCTACAAATACAACTGTATTCCAAGGTTTCCTGTGGTACCCGACCCAAACACTCTGCTGTCAAATAGTCCCACTCATCTAAATGGTTTACAGTTGTAACTCTATGTTTTGCTTTCTTTAGCATCCCAGTAGATAAGGAAAGTTAGTATTTGTTAGCTTTCTCTTGGAAAAATCAACAGTATACTTGGATAGTATATTCACTCAAGGATTTACTGAGGCCCCTTCATATTTCGCACAAGTGTGACATCAGGAATTAAGTACACTACAACTTTCCAGAAACTCGAGCTTGATTCAGTATGTAGATGGCTTACTTCTTTGCTCCTCAACCAGAGAGAACTCAGGAACTAACTCAAAATATCTATCGCAACAGCTAGCTTCTAAAAGCCACCAGTCCCCTACAGATAAACTTCAGTTTTTATAACAAAAAGTACATTACCTTGATTATGATTTATCAGCAAAAGGAATAATTCTGTCTCTGGAAAGAATAAGTTCCATCCAAAACTACCCAAGACCTAAGGCTAAAGGACAACTTAGAGGACTCTTTGGACTTGCAAGATATTGCCAATCTTGTGTCTCTAATTTTTCCTTATGGCCTCTCCACTCCAAGAACTGACTGGAAGGAACATTTAGAAACCTGTTCCTTGGGAAACAAATTATGAGGAAGCCTTTACTGAAATCAAACAAGCCTTATAAGATCCTTGTATTGGGGATTCCTGACTATAACAAGCTTTTTATACTGTTCATGAATGTAACAGGCTTTGGGAGTCCTTACACAAGAACATGGAGGAAAAACAGACCATAGTTTGTTATGGTCTTACAATGCCCTGGTATCCAGGGCATAATCACATTGTTTAAAGGTAGTTGCTGCAGCTGCTAAAATTGTAGAATCCTCTTTAGAACTTGTTCAAGGAAGTGTATTAAGTCTTCAAATTTCTCATGCTGTAGAAAGTTTGCTAAACACTGAATGCACTGAGAAATTATTTTTTTTTAATTTCTTTTAATGCTTATTTATTTTTGAAAGGAGAGAGAGAGACACACACAGAACACGAGTGGGGGAGGGGCAGAGAGAGAGGGAGACACAGAATCTGAACCAGGCTCCAGGCTCTGAGCTGTCTGCACAGAGCTGGACACGGAGTTTGAAAACAGACTGTGAGATCATGACCTGAGCTGAAGTCAGATGCTTAACTGACTGAACCACCCAGGCACCCCAGAAATTCTTAATTAGTAGACTAACATCACATTCTACTCCGGTCTCCCTCAAAGCTATACATTCTTTGATGCAACTCCTTAAGCCCTGGTACCTTCTACCTTTCCCTGACAAAGGAGAAGCACATAACTGTGTAGACTTGGTCTTTCAAAATCTGACTCCTAGATTAGATTTATAAGAAATTCTAAATCAGCCAATCTAGACTTAGTACTCTATGTTAATGGCTCTTATGCCAAAGATTCTGAAGGGAAATCTCAAACTAGGTATGCTCTAACTACTCAGTATGAATTATTAGAAAGAAGAGATCTTTCTCAACTTAACTCAGCCCAACCTGCAGAATTATTTGCACTCACTCAACCTTGTGAACTAGCAAAAGGAAAAACTGCAAATATCTACACAGATAGCAGGTATATTTTTGGAGTGGTCTATGCCTTTGGTACACTTGAGAAACAGAGAATATTTTTAATATCAAATGGCATGCTCATGAAAAATGGACCTCAGGTTGCTTATCTTCTTTCTGCTGTTATTATTTTCACAAATAGCTGTTAGCAAAATTGAGGCTCATACCCACCGATCAGACTCTGAATATCAAGGAAATGCTATGGCTGAGGTTCATGCTAAGGCTGTTACTCAAGAAATTCCTAATGTACCAAAACTCTGTACTTTTTTTTTCTTCAATATATGAAGTTTATTGTCAAACTGGTTTCCATACAACACCCAGTGCTCATCCCAAAAGGTGCCCTCCTCAATACCCATCACCCACCCTCCCCTCCCTCCCACCCCCCATCAACCCTCAGTTTGTTCTCAGTTTTTAAGAGACTCTTATGCTTTGGCTCTCTCCCAATCTAACCTCTTTTTTTTTTTCCTTCCCCTCCCCCATGAGTTTCTGTTAAGTTTCTCAGGATCCACATAAGAAAACTCTGTACTTTAAATGAACTTTGTAAGACAGATCCAAATCTGGTTACTTAGGACAATTTGTGTAACATACAAAAATTGTGTGAAATACTGAAAAACAAAAATGGCACCAAGAAGGATGTAAATTTAACACCAACATCAAAAGACTCTGAGAAAGTCAGAACAGCTGTCTGGGGCTTCCTGAATCTCTCAAATTGCCACTCTTGTGAGCATTTCACATGACTACCTATCATGGATTTGAGAAAATCATCCAAATTATGAAAAAAATATTGGTGGAACGATTGTTCTAAATTGTCATAAAAGATTTATAATTGGAGTTTAAGCTGTAAATAACCCAGGTAAAATTACTGAACTAGTCCAGGGGTTGCTACCCCACTATCCAGACTGTTTGAACATTTACAGTTGGACTTAATTCAATTGCCTCTTCCTATGGGTTATTAATATGTATATGTAATGATATGTCTGTTTTCTCGATGGGTAGAAAATTTCCCCTGTTGGAAAGCTGAGCTTGCTTTGGCAAAGAAATTATCAGAAAATGTTTTCTCACTATGAGGAGTTCCAAATGAAATTTCAAGTAATCAAGGGGCTAACTTTTCTGGACAGGTTATAAAACAATTAAACAAGGTTATTCAAACACTGTGGCACTGTCACTGTTCCTATCGTCCTCAGTCTCAGGGAAAGTTGAATATACCAATGGTACTCTGAAATTGAATTGGCAAAACTGACTGAAACCACAAGATTACCATGGCCTAAAGTGTTACCCTTAGCTCTTATGACTTTACGGTCAACACCTTTTGGGAAGCATAAATTGATACCTTATGAAATCATCACGGGTGGCTCATGCCCTTAAAGATAGAACCCCAAGCGCATTTTGCACTTGTAAATTCTGATATGACCAAATACTGTAAACCACTAATACAATATTCAAAAACTTACTTTCAATAGCTCAATGTACCCCATATATTGGAACCTGGAGACTGGGTATTCTGGGAGGAACATCAGGGAAAAACAGCACTTGACTCTTGATGGAAAGGGCTATAATAGGTTCTTTTCACTTCTTACACAGCAGCTAAATTACAGGGTATTGAACCTTGGATCCATGTTTCTCATTTAAAGAGAGCTCCCACCGACTCTTGGACTTGTCAACCTGCAACTGACTTAAAATTAAAGATTTCCAGGAAAAAGTCTTTCCCTACAGCAGATGACAGCAGGATATGGACTTTTGCCCAAGATCACTGAAAAGATTTGCAGAATTCATCATTTATTTTCAAGATTTAATTTTATAACAATTGTTGTGTTATTACTATCTTGCAAACTAACTCAAAATGTTAAAATTTCTGGTTTTATGTTGGGAATTTTCTTTATCTAGACTGAACATTCGCTAAGGTCTACCATCAAACACAAACCTTCTTTTACTAGTAAAAGTGATTTTTGGTTATTCAGCCATTTAAATGCACAGGAAGACAGCCAATTAATATTATAATCATCTCCTGTACATGCCTGGAAGGACTAATTCAGGAAAACAGCTTTATGGAAAGGTCTGGTATTTTTCCCTTGGCCACTCAACTAATACTTATGGCCAATTAATATGGAATTGGGAAGAAGCCTTAGAGGCTAAGGGCTGGCTATAACCACTGTAAACTTCATGGCTAGTATCTTGTCACTATGTATAGAAAACCTTAATGGTATTAGATCTTCATGTGGGGCAGTGTTTCCAACTCACTCTTCATTTTTTAAAAATGTTTATTCATTTTTTGACAGAGAGAGAAAGAGAGAGAGAGAGAGAGAGAGAGAGAGAGAGAGAGTGTGTGTGTGTGTATGTGTGTGAGCGAGCAGGGGAGGGGCAGAGAGAGAGGGAGACACAGAAACTGAAGCAGGTTCCAGGCTCTGAGTTGTCAGCACAGAGCCTGATGCAGGCTTGAACTCACACACTGTGAGATCATGACCTGAGCCAAAGTCAAATGCTTTGCCAAGCCACCCAGGCATCCCTACTCACTCTATATTTGACTTAGATGAAGGAGAGTGGACTTCTATATATATTGATGCAGATTTAAAATTAGATAATGACAATGATACCCTTAATTATATCATGAAAGAAATGACTAAACCTGTACACTGGTTCAATGAAAAATAGGTAGGTAAGTGCAATGTTTCCATAATCCCATAATGTAAAGTAAATAACAGTTTCACTTATTTGATAGACCAATATTCAGGGCACCACTAGAAAAGAAATCAATCATTTATCAACCATGATATAGTACATATAGACTGCTAAACCAAACTCATAAGAATGTTTTTTGTTCCTATCCAAATGTAAACCAAATTTCTATCCAGATTTAAACCACAGTCATTCAAGATGGGAATGTGCTGATGCCTATATGGCAAAGAAAAACCATAATATCCACATTGCTCCTAATTGGTGCATCATGGGATCTACTCTAACTCTCTCTCTTTTTTAATTCACAATGTTTTGTATTCAACCAAAATTACTGCTCCAAAAATAAAACAGATGAGGTGAGCATTGCATAACGCATAGAATTGTTGAATCACCAGGCTGTACACCTGACCTAACTTTCCCTCTTAATCCTACTGGGTTATTCATCCTCTATGGTAATAAAGTATACAAAGGTCCCCCCCCCACCCCAAATGGTCTGGATACTGTGGTTTAGGATAATCTTGTACCCCAAAGGACTAAATATGACTCCTTGAGTGCTAGCCAGATTTTAAATTTAAAATAATTTATACATAAAGTAACTTGAGCTTCCCATGAGTTTCCAAATCCTATTGTTCAAAAAGCCCTAGTTTCATATGTTTGTAAGAATGCTTTTTCCTCAATTGGGAGTTAATGAATTAGAAAAATCACTTATTAATATTTCTGTGACTACTGAGAAAAGCTTTAAAGATACCCTAAATGTTCTTCAAGCAGTACAAACTGAAATAAAGGGTTTATTTTCAGTGGTACTTCAAAACAGGATGGACCACTCAACAAGGAGGTGCATGTGCTATAATTGGGGAAAAAATGTTTAAAAAATTTTTTTAATGTTTATTTTTGAGAGACAGAGAGAGAGAGAGAGAGAGAGAGAGAGAGAGAGAGAGAGAGAGACATAGCGCAAGCAGGGGAGGGGCAGAAAGAGAGGGAGATACAGAATCTGAAGCAGGCTCCAGGCTCTGAGCTATCAGCATAGAGCCTGACACAGAACTTGAACTCACAGACTGTGAGATCATGATCTGAGCTGAAGTCAGATGCTTAACTGACTGAGCCACCCAGGCACCCCTACTCACTCTGTATCTAACTCAGAGGAAGTAGCATAGACTTCTATATATATTGACACAGAATTTAATATTAGGTAATGACAATGATACCCTTATAATTATTATCTTCAAGGAAATGCCTAAACCTGTACACTGGTTCAATGAAAAATAAGTACGTAAGTGCAATGCTTCCATAATCCCATAATGTAAAGTAAATAACAGTTTCACTTATTGGAAAGACCAATATTCAGGGCACCACTGGAAAAGAAATCAATCATTTATCAACCATAATATGGTATAGGCACCCCCAAAAATGTTGTTTTAATGTTGACAAGTCAGAAATTGTTAGCCCAAATCCAGAGGAATGGAAAGACCAGATAAAAATTTTTTATCAAATAAGTGACATTTCTTTCATAGACCTCTTTAGTTAGTTGTTAAACCTTGACTCCTGGGAATCTCTGCTCTGGGGAATTTTTCAATCCTATTGTTCTTCTCAGTCATGACATTAACCTAGTGAGGTGTATACTTTCGAGCGTTTTAAATACCTGTTGGCAGCCAGTTGCATGCCAACTGGTATCTAAAAGGATTGGGCAACTGGAAGAAATCAACAATAAATACATAAATGATGAAGACTTCAAGACCCTCCAGGCTGGCAACTCTTCTAATGGAAACAGAATATGTGATTCTTAGACCTGACTGTATCAACAGTGGTAACTGAGGATAATGCTACTGCGCTCAGAGAGCATGACCAAAAGGGGAGAATTGTTAAAATTAAATACAGGGACCAGACCTGAAAATACCCTGAGCAGACAAAACCAGTTAGTGAGACAAGCAAAGCTTAATTTAATTTAGTTTGCAAAACAAGTGAGGTTAATCTGACCTGGGTCACTTCTTGCTTATGCCACTGAAAATCCTAAGTGAAATATAAAAAGTTCTTCACAAATGATATGAAGTAACCACTAACCAATTCCCTTTAAGAAAATTCTAATTTTGTAACCTATCACTGTAAAGCATAAACACTCACTGCCTTCTACTATACAAGTTGTTTTATAACAATATACCTTGTTCTATAACAATATACCTCTCAGCATAATTCCATGTTTTGGTTTGAGTGCTCCTGGTTTATCAACTATATTTTTGGTGTGTGTACAATAAACTTTTACTAATTACTACTTAAGTGATTCATTGGTTTTACTTCTGTCTTTTTTAATGTTTATTTATTTTTGAGACAGAGAGAGAGAGAGAGGGGGGAGGGCAGAGAGAAATGGAGACACAGAATCCAAAGCAGGCTCCCCCAGCAGGCAGGGGTCGAACCCACGAACCGCAAGATCATGACCTGAGCTAAAGTCAGACACTAAACTGACTGAGCCACCCGGATGCCTCTTACTTCTGCTTTTTGTTTGTTTTGTTTTGTTTTTAATGATCTTCTGGCAGTAAAATGTTGCATCTTATGGTGGTCCTCAAACTTTTGTATTTCATATCCCATCAATCATTGAACTCTGAAGCCAGTTTCCTTCCCACTCTGGTCCCTTCACCCTCCAACCAAAGACTGGTAGGAGTAAGCAAGAAAGTTTCTTTTCCAATCGTAACAGTTAAATGTTATGGGCATTCCATTGCCATTTTATAATTTATGTTTTTAATTTTTTTCTAGGACAGAAGACATTTTAGAGAGTATATTTTATCTTGAATCCATAAGTGTTCTAAAAATCTTGCAATCCACTTAACCTATTTTGTTTTCCTGCTGGTGGAGAATCCTTCTAGCATCTTGCTCCACACTCCTCTTTAATACTCAATGTCATGGGCCTTGCTTAACTTGAGGCACCTTGTCCTCTTCTAGTTCAGGTATAGCTCAGGCATGCAAAGTGAAAAGGAGAATCACATGCACCCTGGAACCAATAAAAGCAATCGCACAGTTGACTGTAAACACCAAGGGCTGAGGATGCATGAAATAATCAAATAGCCTCCCCTTTGGGACAGCTGGAGGAAGAAGCAGTCAAGACTCTTCAGGGCAAAAAGCAGTCTGCAAACCTAGGTCACGAACCTTTTGTTCGCACTGGCTTGTTAGGGGGAAGAATTCTGGCACCATGACTGGCCACTGATGGTTGCATAGCAGCTAATGACTAAGGAACAGAGGACAGAAGTTCTGGGTTATCCTAAGTTTTGCAACTTCCTTAACTTCTCTGCACCCCAGTTTCTTCAAATGTGAAAGCAGAAACAATGGCAATGCACGGTTGATGTGAGGATTGTATATGGATGTTTGAAACTGAACTCTGGAAAAAAATTCAAGAAGTAGTATAGAAGGGTCAGAATAGCAGGGAATAGTCAGCTGACCATTGCTACTCTGGCAGTTAAGACCAAGTTTTCCACTGTGAGAAATTCCAGAAGTTCAAATATATATTTAATATGTATCATATTATAAGATATTATCATGTATTATTACAAAACAATATATTGTTTTGTATTATATTTTTCATATGTATTTATATACATAGATATTTAGACATATATACTACAATAAAATATAAATATTTTGGGGGGACTTCACTGAAGAAGAAGAGATCAAAGGCTTGGAAAGAAGGATAAGTAAGGATATGCTATCTAAGTGAATCAAATTATTCAAAAATCCTTTTAGAAAGGCCAAAGCAGGAGGTGAGGAGAAGTAATATTTATTTCTCTCTTTAGGGGAGATAAAAATCCTTACTTAGTTTTCTGAGGTCCAGAGGATCCTTCCATTGGCTTCTCCACAGCCCTGGCTCTCATTCCCCAAAGCAGTAAGAACAGAGTTCTCAGCCTCTACATTGATGATTTATCCCGGTCACAGAGGGGACACTCGGCTAACTGAGGTTAACAGCTTTCTCGGTTTCATTTCAAAAAGACATTAGCATGGAGGCTCTATGAAATGCTGATATGCCAAATACTGATTCATTTACCTGCAGAGTTCGCTATAAGGCAGGGACCTATTTGACAGGCAGGGATGAGCTCCCAGCCTTTTCCTAAAGGGCAATCCCATAATTCATCTCCCAGTGCTAAATTACACCTGACACCTCACTGAAGACTTCAGGTGCACTCACCCAACTGCAATAAGCCTAATGTGGAAGAAGAAGGTTGGGAATGACAAAGATATTCTTTCTGAAAATAATGTAACTAATTTATTATATATATCTGTAATATACATTTCCAGGCAGAGTTGGGTTAAGGGTAGGAATTGAGTAGATGTAGGGGTGTGACAGCCATATACGCAGCAGTACAGGATGGCCCAGGTCAGGTCTTTACCCCGGCTACAGTCTTATGCATGGGGACTTCCATGTTGTGCATTACTACCTGAGGAACATGCCATGTGACATGCCCTTATGATTGACCTATTCACCAAATGAATGCCAAGCTTTCTATAACCTGGGCTTTCCATATTCTATTCTCATTCCAAATTTACCAGAAAGCAGGTTGTCCAGAAGCTGCGGAGAGGTGGGCTCTATTACTCGTCAATGGAGCTTCTTGTAGAGAGGCTGGACAATGTATAGAAGCAGAACGTCTGTCTCCTACCCTTCAGCAAAGGGTGTCTCAGTAGCCAAGTTCTTTAGCATGGTGGTTACCTTGTCATACAGGGCTGTAGAGGCCACAGGGGTGGTTTGGTAGAAGGGAAATAAAAACAGCTTGACAAGTTCATTCATAGTCTAGCTTCCTCATGGTTCTATCCAGGACTTCTCTTCCACTTTTAGTATGTGCTGGAGGTCTTGGGTCATTTTACTTCATGCTATGTGAAGAAAATAAGCAAGCACATGAGCCTGGTCAAAGCTCAGGGGACCTTTGGAGCAGTGAGACTAGATGTTTTCTGTCTAACTCTGGAAGTTATGTGCTAGATGTTGGGGACACTGCAGTGAATGGTCAGACACAGGGTCTTCTCTCATGGAGTTTTTAGTCTAATTTGGATACCTGAGCTTAAGAGGAAGAATTAAGTTGACTAAGAAGAAGAATTAAGGTGTGCATAGCCAGACAGTGCCCATCCTTATTAGGTGTTTGATAACTGTTTGCTAAGTGAAGAAATTACAAAAGGGGTGAAAAGAAAAGAAAAGGAGATAAACATTATTAAGTGCCTTTCATGTCCCAGATTCCATACTAGGTCGTTTTCTGAACTATTTCTTTAATTTATCCATTTATTTTGAGAGAAAGAGTAAGAGAGGAGGGACAGAGAGAGAGGGAGAGACAGAATCCCAAGCAGACTCCATGGTATCAGCGTGGAGACTGATGCAGGGCTAGAACTCATGAACATGAGATCATGACCTGAGGTGAAGTCAGACTCTTAACCACTGAGCCACCTAGGTGCCCCATGCTACATCACTTTCATCACACTAGCTGATTCATCACAAGATGAGCAATCAAAGTCAAGGTCAGACCCTGGTATATGTTTCTGAGAGAGTGTCTTTCATGGCACAAACATGGGAAACTGTTGTTTTAGTAGAAAGACTGCAAAACAAGTTGTCCATAAAATGGGAGCTTTAGTACTCACTCTGTTGTTTGTTAATGGCATAACCTTAGACAAGTCATTTATCCTCTCTGAGCCTTAGTTTCCACATCAATAAATCAGGGATGATAATACCTATCTCCTAGGATGGCCAAGAGGATTTAATAAAATGGTTAATGTAAAAGGCTTTTAATTATAATTAAGACCCTGCTCTCTGTAAAACGAATATCAAATTTTATTCAGTTCACTTTTTAAGAGTTCATTCTGCTTCTAAACAATGACATTTTATATGGTTTTAACAGTTCCAACAACATCAGAAACAATAGTAAGGTTGTCCTGGCAGTTATCAAAATGGTACTTGGGGACGTTTGTATCAGGAAAACTCTTATAAAAAGATGAAGTTTCTTCAAGGTGATTATTTTCTCCGTACTTATCAAATATGTGGGAAAATTACTGATACCCCAATATTAATGCATGTAAGTCTATATAATTAAGTTTTTTCTTTATAAATCTATCTCTTTTGCTCCTTCAGAATTCCTGAGAATTCTTTAGAAGAATTAAAATTTGGAGAAGACAGGAGAATAGATTTCAGACTCTCACTGAATAAAGGACTATTCTATTTAATGACAGTAAGTGCACTTTCCCCAATCAGCATTTTAACTATTATTTTCCCAGCAATCCTTTGCTCTTCTTTTAGTCAGGAAAAGAGGTTAAGTATCACCCCTGTTTAACTTTACTCTCTACTTTTATTTTTAACTATTTTTTGTTCTCTAATTGTGTCTTGGTTTGTGACACTTCTTATGTTGAAATCTGTGAATTCTATAATTTCCTTCCCCTTCTTGAGATCATTAGTGAGGTGGTTCTATTATACCAAAGTGGGAATCAGTCCTCAGGGATGCACTGGACAGTCTCCCACCTAAATGTGAGGGATCACCATTTGTCATTACTCCTTGTTTATGGTCCTTCAGCCAATTTTCAATCTATGTGACCATGCACATATTCTACCCAATTTGAATTAATTTTGTAAGTGGAAATTCATGGAGCAGTGTATCAAATGCTTTAGTAAAATCCATATATATTACCTCTAGTGCATTCCCTTCATCCATTAATCTCGTAATGCGATTTAAAAGAGTGATCACATTTGTCTGGAATGATTTGTCCTTTATCCATCCCTAAAGCTGCCTCCTGCTCTTGGCTCCATTATCCCCTACATCCGTTCAGTTTTTCTCTCTGCACATTTGAGTCATTATATTATTAGGCACAGAGGTTACATTTTAATAGTTGATAATTACTGAGAACACTTTTTTTTTCTGTCTCAAAAATAGTTTCAATTTTCAAATCTTTAAAATATGGATTACTGAAAATAATATCTATTGATTGTTAAATTCCTAAGCAAATTGCCTTATGCAATCTCTTTATTTCAAGCTATGATTCTGTTAACAATTAATTTGCCTAGGTCCTTCTTTTTTTTTTTAAAGTAAGTTTTTATTTTTATAAAGTATAGTATATTATTTAACTCTCTCTCCTGTTCTCCTTATTTGAATTGCTTTTCCAGAATCATATTTTCATTTCTTCCTGGGAAAGATGTCTACTGTGTTGCATAAGGTAAGGGTGATTGTAAATATCAGATTCTTGCTATACCTCTAATGTCATCATACCAGCTATGAATGTCTATATTTATTTGCAAAATAAGTCTTAGCATATGTTTTCCTATGTGTATTGAGAGCAATTTGCCTGCCTGGTAAACATATTCCTCACCTTATTTCGATTTATGTAGAATTTTCTTCTGAAGAAGTTAAGGGTTATATGGCAAATCAGTAAATTTGGGACAACAGTTGACTAAAAATAAAAGATGTTTCAAAAGAGTAAGAAGAGTAGGAATGAGAATGATAATAACCAAAGAGAAGAATGATAAAATCAGGAGAAGCAGGTATGTAACAAGTAGAAAAGCATGCAAAAAGCAAAGGACCTTTAGAAACGTAGCAACAAGAATATCAATTAAGACTATGTAGGGACTTCCTTTCAAAAGGTGAGGAGGCTCAAATATGGATTGATGCTTTGAGATCAATTCTTTGACACATAGTTCCAATGCAAGCTACTTCTCCCTATCTATCATCACAGTCATTATCCAATGTTGCTTTTTTCCTCCACCAACATTTTGTTTGGGAATGGAGGATTCATCACTGCTTTTTCAACTTTCTGCTTCAGTGGATGAAGGTAAGTGAATACTGAAACAAGGTTAGGTTCACAGGATATTTAGGCATCTCCTCCGTGGACACTCACCACTGACCCTGATAAGATACCACTTGTAGGATACATGCAGTGCACAGGGATCAGTGTCTTATTAACTGATGGGGTGAAATGAGCCTTACCCAAGACAAGAAATTATGACTTTATATTAAATAAGATTCAATTTTATAATCTAAATTTGTGGTTGACTCGTATATTTCACTAAGATATTCTATAGAGGTGTATTGAAAGCCATTGAACTACCAATCAATGACTTAGGTTCAACATGCACTCAAGCAAAAGAATATTGAATGGAAGACTAGACAATAAAAATGGCTATAAATTGTCTTCCAATTTTATCTTCATTTTGATGTCTATTGTCTTCCTCCTGTAATAAACAAGTCCATTGTAGATCAAAATCAACTTGTACCCAAGAAATATGCAGCCTCACATTGATATGTGATTATCCATTCGTTTGGTTAGAAATAGCAAGTATTTATTACTGGGAAGCAAGAGGTGCATATGAAATTATGTCAATATGCATGAATAAATTCTGATTTTATGTGACATTAATATTAAGAAGTTGAGTGCATGTCTGAATGTGTACCTTCTTATGTATAAGCGTCTATGCTTATCCTACACAAAGCATTTGTATTGAGAACTTAAGAGGCTTTTATTACTCATGCTCTATTTTTCAAGGAAATTTTCATAATCATTTCAAATACATAGAGTTTTAGGGAGAATTTACACATTTGTATATGTGCCTTAAAATAAAAACCATTTTCCCTGGTTCTTTAAATTTGACTGAGAAAGCCCTAAAGTCTCAGCTTGTGAAGAAAGCCCTCTATCTCCATGTCCATTCTGACTTTCCCTTTTCTGGACTAACAAAAACCTAAAAACTGGGTCTGAAACTGGGATATTTTCATTATTATATACTTAATACAGGATTATTATTTTTAGGAAGCTATTACTTAAGAGTTGCACTAAGAGGGAAGTAGAACAGGGTCCCTGTGGCCATCTTTACTGCCTGGCATATGAAGGTGCCATGATGGAAAATGTGACTCAAGCAAACATTCAACCTACTAACTTTAATTTTCTATTAATTTTAATTTTCTGTGATGTATAGCTTCCTTGTCTTTGAATTTTCCTTCCTCCTCCTTTTTAATATCTAGTGCACTTCTGTTATGTGCCAGACATTGTGGTAGGTGGTGGTAATAAGCCATGAGCCATGCCCTCAAGAACGTGCACTCTTTAAGAGGGAGAGACAAGTAAATCGATATGAATCCTGTGGAGTGCTAAGTGTTAGAGATGTGAGGGTGCTCTTAAGGCACAGAAAAGTGGCAGTTTATTCCTCCTGGGAGAAGGCTGGTGAAATTCCTTAGAAGAAATGATGCTTAAGTAGAGTTTTGAAAAATGAGTAGGAAGTATCTAAAGTAGGGTTTTTTAACCTGGCATCCATGGATTCCTAATAAATCTATGGATAGAGTTCCGTGGGTCCGTAAACTTGGATGGGACCAAAAAAGGGACCACCTTTACTTTCACTAATATTGAACCACATTTAGCATTTCCTTCAATTATAACTGCAGGAAACAAACCACAGTAATATTAACGGTCCCAGTGACAATGTCACCAACAAAAATCCTAGCTTTTTCATATCACATCCATACCATATATTTTAGGCAATTTCAAAACATCCCTAATGTTCACTACCCCTTAAAATTATAGCACTGGACCTTATTCATCCAAAAATTACAGTTACAGTTCTACTCCTGGACTATATCAACATTTTAATAAAAATTACACATATGGTCATATCAGAAATTAATTTAATAATTTCAATGATTTTAATCTTTTGATAACTCAATCTCAATATAAATTGGTTTCTCATGGATTCTATGTATTTTATTTTAGACATTTAAAAGTATTACTCTGAGAAGAGGTCCATAGGCTTCAGGGCTATAGCCGTCTGGAAATAGGGTCCATGACACAGAAAAAGTTAAAGAACCCCTGAATTAGTAAGAAGACTGGGGAAAGGACAGTGGTTCTTTCAGGAAAACAAAAAGTTTATGTTTGACTTTGAGCACTTTATCTTGATGTTTCAAATTCTACATAATATTTATTTATTAAAAAATGTTTATTTATTTATTTATTTATTTATTTATTTATTTATTTATTTTGATAGAGAGAGAGAGCACAAGCGAGTGCACAAGTGGGAGGGGGCAGAGAGAGGGAGAGAATCCCATGCAGGCTCCGCACTGTCAGCAAAGAGTTCGATGTGGGGCTTGAACCCATGAACCATGAGATCATGATCTGAGTCCAAATAAAGAGATGCTTAACCAACTGAGACACTCAGATGCCCTATACATGTTTCTTTACAAGCAAATGTTGCTGGTATGAAGACTAAATATGTGCGTGTCAGTTCTGTGAAATACAGTGAGTAATATATACTCACTATGTTTTCATAGGGACGTGTTCCTGGGGAACAAAACTATTGATTAGGCATATAAATAACTCACAAAATTTCTAAGTCTAACAAGGACAGTCTGTCATGGCGTTAGACTCTGTAGCCAGTTGTGGGTGATAAAGGCCAAAGAAAGATGCCTGAAATACTTACTTACTCCCTTTTCCTGCATGAGCAGAATGCTAACGATCATTTAAGATCAATCAACATTTGTCTTACCTGCATTTCAATGGTTGGATACGTGCTGGAAGTAGAGAATATGCTAAAATTTTATCAAATATTAATGGAGGCATCTCATAACGTAGGAGAGAATACCTGACCAGGGATCCATAGCCTCAGGTCATAGCCCCAAGTCTGATACTAATATGTGAGTCACCTTGTGCTTGTTTATTATTGGTAAAATGGAGGCAATGACTCTGGCTTTAACTTATAAGTTTGCTCTTAGGATCAAATATGTCATTATATTTTATGTTATGAATGTAGAAATAACAGTGAAATGTTTTATCCTTGCGTTAAAAATATTTTGAATATAGAATCTTTTAGACAAATGGGATTGAAAAATATCTGTATGTGTAAAATATAAAAGGCAGATGTAGCATATGACATATTATCTGTAACATAAGAGGTAAATTCTTACAAGACTGAAAACATTGAACTTGCTATCCTAAGCCACTGGATTATTCCATAATATCATTTCTGTATGGCTGGTAACAGGCTTTCAAATATGACCTGTAGGAACTGTGGTGCAAGACAGCAATGAATTTATGTATGCGCTATTTAGATTTAGTGGCACTAAGATCACAAGAAAACACATTTAATTAGTGGAGTGCATTCAATTCTAAGATTTAGATCACTTTCTCCAAATAAGCTTGTACTTCATAGGAATCACGTAAGCACATGTTGACAAATATTGCAAACAATGGGAGAAAGACACCTATCTCAGGACTTTTCTTCCTAAAAAAATTCTATTCTCATTTATTATGCTTTTCATTAAAACTAGCAAAGGATGTAAGTACTGGCCTGGGTCTTCTATTCTTTAAGTCAATGTTTAAAGTTTATTTCTGCAGTAAAATACACCTTTCACATTCTGAGTGTTGCCATATAAATCAAACAAAGAGAACTGCATTCCAATTCTCTCCATTACCACAGAAGCATACAAGTTACCAACCAGAACATTCTTCCATTTTTAGCTTGAAGTATTTTTCAAACTCAAGTATGCTTAGAAGCATTCTTAAGTCAAGGCTGTTGGTGATTATACCTGTTAGACTTATTCTGTATAAATTATCTAAGCCAAATGGAGTCCAAAATACTGACCCTTGACTGCCAATTGGAATAGTCCCTAACCCTCAATCATTTGCTAAAAGAGACAAACAAGCTAAATTTGAGTTCAGAAACTACTGCCTCTGAATACAAAGAAAAAAAAGAGCAAAGCTTAATATGCATCTGGGAAAGATACAGTTAATGCAGAAGGAAGAGAAACATGGGTTACCACTCTAACCAGCTCATGGTCATAGCTTCCCAGGTACAGTCACCTGCACAGAGATACACAGACATACATTTATCAACTCACATAAATGGACCGGAGTGACTACACATTCTGAAATGAAGAGAAGAAAAACCCAATGAATTTCCCCCACATCTTAGACAGTACATACATCCCCACTAACACACTCCCTCAACAAGAATAAGATCCAGAAGTCCTTAAACAGTTTTGTGGGCATCAATTATAAATTAATGAAACCTGCTGAGGGCAGACACACAAAGACACACAGTTCCAGATGTAAGCATTGAAGCAGGGCAGACACCTGACAGAAACAGTCAGAAATTCCAAAACCGAAAAGATTGTATCCTGGATACCAAAGCAAATGATGGATTCAGGATGAACAGATTTGTATCCTGGACAGTGAAGCACACGGTAGGTTTATGAAGCATGGTAAATGACTTCTAAAACCATTCTCCCTACTACCCAAATAAAAAAAAAAAACAACAACTTAAGTCTAATGGTTCCTATCCTTTATAAGGTTGTCCTTGCAGTGGACAAAGCTTTGGTCAATGGTCTTGGTCTTTTCAACTGGCTTCAAGGGCTTTGCCTCTGAATAAGTCCTCAGGCTCCTTTCTTTTTCCATTCTCTTGGGTAAGGGATGCTCTATTTACTTCATGTGAGCTTAGATTTATGAGGTGCTGAGAAACAGGAGTATGAGGCCCTTCAAATTTTTCTTCTAGATTTAACTGCGAGTCAACACAGCGTCTTGGCATTGGTTAACACATTTGCGTTATAAAGCTGTTTGTTACTGGAGCCAATCTGATGCCTCAGTGAAAGCAAGAACAAAGCAACAACTGAAGAAGTCTTCCCCTTATTCCCCCCAAAACAGCCCATTCCTTTCTGAGTCCAGACTCCTGACTGCACATGAAACTGTAGAGCACTGACTAGGGGGGTAGCGGCACTCCCTCCTCAGCTGGAGACTGCATTCAGAAAGAATAGATTTTTCCTGGCTTCTGATAGTCTGAGACATTGTGCCTGTCACTCAGAGGGTGAGAAAAATAGGGTTCAGAAGAGAAAGCAGAGATGTATAAACAGATGCGAGAGTGGGAAGAGCATACAAAGTAGGGAGATGGCAGAGACTGATATCACACCTACCCCAGGATGGGCCACTCTCCCTGTGCCTGAAAGAGGCTTCCAGGCTATTTTAATTATAAATATTTATATCCACGGAAGCAAATTCAGAAGGATTTATATCCCAGGAGAGTGCAGATCAATAGATCTGAGCAAACCTCATCTCCAGGCTGACCACTTAACACTGTTATCACCGATTAGGGCTGCCCGGCCCTCTGGGAGGGTGTCGGGTTCTCCTCTTGTCCTTTGTAGGTCCACCCCATTCTTGGCCCCAAGAGGAAATCAATATCAGGAGGCACGGATCGATACCCAGGACATCTGCTTGGCTGCAGCGGCTCACCTTAGGACAGGAGTTTGGTTAGCCCTCATCTATCCCGCAAACTCCCTTACAAGCCCCTACACCCTCCCAGTTCTGCTGGGGGCATCCCGAGTTTGATCTTTAGCTCATTTAGCAGAAATGCGGCTGACTCTTTTGAGTAAGGAAAGAAAAACTTGGTTATCATTTGCCTCACTTTCCAAAAGTGAGGAAACTTACCAGACCTCAAGGATTGGGTCATTTCCTGCCTCATGCTTCCTGCTGCCGACTCTCCGGCCACCAAGTACTGTCGGAGCGGCTGGCGCTGGCTGGGTTTCTGTTCCAGGTCTGCCTGCGTCTCCCTATGCTTGGTCTGCAGTTGATAGATCCTCTGCTCCTGAAGCATCCAGCTATTGACCCGCCCAGGGAAGAAAGAAAAAAAATGGAAAAAAAATCAATTAATACTAAACAGCTTAACAAAAACCCTGCATGCATAGCACAGGCCTGAAGCTTACAGGGTAGGAGTTGGGGTGGTCTCAGTGACAACACTGGTTGTGGGGACAGGCTCAGCCAGCTAGAAAAGCTGATGTTCCAGGGACAGGAAGCCAATATGGTAGGCGTGATCACACATACAAACACACACACACACGCACACGCACATGCACAAGCACACACACCCATGTCAGCTCAGTCTGACATGCCCTAGTCTGGGAGCAGAGGACAGTGCAGGTGCATGTTCATTGTGAGCTGGTGCAGGGTGACACATTCACCAGAACAGAAGGGTTGCAACCAAACTCATAGAAGGGGTGGGTATTTTTCTGTTTTTTTTTTTTTTTAGGGGGGAGGGGGAGGAGCGGAAGGGGAGGAGATATTGTTTTGTTCTGAAAAGGTAATACCATTTACGTGTTGCAGAGAGGTACCCCGGGCATTTCTTCGTGCGTCTCCCCATCACACGACCACATGCAGGCACACATGAAGCTTTTTAAAGGGGAGCAAGAAAATGAGGGAGCACCATACCTCAGCTGCCAGGCCCTCTGTCTTCTGCAGGAGCTGGCTTTGAAGGTTCAGGATTTTTGCATCTCGCTCTTCCAGCTGTAAAGAGTTTACATAGGGAGGGAGCAAGGAAGGATCATGAATGTCAACCAATGAGCAATTAGCATGACAAGACTAAAGTATTGATCCACTAAAGCTCACTGCACTGCTGTAGCCCCAGAGGTAAGGCAGCTCCCCTGTCACTAACTCCGACAGTGCATTTCAGAAGCCTGTAATGTAGGGCTGGCTACTTTTGTAACCCTCACCCTTACTCAGGGCAGGGGAGGGTGGCACCCTCGTGCTGTTCAGCCGCAGCTCTAAGAGGGATCTCTCTATCCCTGGGCAGAAAGCTGCAGAGAAGAGCGGAAAGAATGGAAAGATTTTGGCTGTTCTACTTCATTCATTTTTTTTTTTTTTTTAAATACAGCTCCCTCCCGATGGCACCAGGCAGCTCTAGGTATTGATTGGAGAAGGGCTAGGGAGAAATCCTGGCCTGACAGCTGGGGCTGGAACTAGTGTGGTTTACCATTCTGCATGGTCAGGGGCAAAGTACCTTCTGTAGTACTAACTTCTGGCCAACCCCAATACGTACTTCCTGGGCACATTTTACTCATTTTAAACAGGAAGGTCCAAAATGGGAGGGGAAAACGTCTTATTTCACTAAAGAGGAACCCTTATTCCTAGGTGTAAGTCCGTAATACAACAAAAGAGAAAATGATGGAGTGTGGGATTCGGCAGACACAGTGTTTTGATACACCAGCCAGGGGAGGCATTTCCTGTTAGTTTCTCCATTCTCCACTGATTCCTCTCCATGCTACTCTTAATTATACACATACTAGCCTTTCTTCATCATTCTTCTACTTTTTCCCTATCCATTCCACACCTTTACAAGTTCACTTCTTAAATTGCTTTTCCAATTTCATTCCATAGCTTCATTAAAGATCTACTAGCAGTCCATCTCCTCCCTGAAATTTTCCAAGTAGTGGTGATCATTTATTCTTTTCTGAGCTTTTACTATGTGCCCCAAACTTCTCTCCAATGATGGGCAATAACAGATATGGTCTGTATACTCAAAGAACTTACAGACTAGCTGAATCAATGAGCTACCCATTGACAACAAAACCACCCAACCATTCTTCTTTCGTCCATCTATCCATTTGTTGATTCATTCAATCTGTGCTTATTGAGAACTTCCTATTGTCAGGAACTGCTCTTTGCTAAAAATATAAAATGTGACAGAGACTTGAGTGCTTGCTGATAACCATTTCCTCTTCTTCTTCCTGGGTAATCTATATTTCCCAGCTTTTTTTGTAATAGAGCCTCATGACTGAGTTCTGGCCAAGAGAATGTGGGTGGAAGTGATGCATGCCTGGCCTGGCTCATAAAAACCTTCCACCTTATCCTCTGTTCTCTTTTCCTTCCATTGTAACCTTGATGGCAATATGTTGAAGATGGTGGTGCAATCTAGGTCTGGCAGAGAGTTGCCTGGACCCACAGTGGATTATCATATGAAGAATAAATCTGTGATGTGAAGTTACTGAGGACTTTTTGTGTGTGTTAATGTCCATGTAGCAGTTAGTGTTATTCTTACTGACTAATACAAATGTTAAATAAGAATAGACATAGCACTTGCCTTCACAGAGCTTACAGTCTATTTGGTGAGAAAGAGATTTAAATAAATAATTACAAAAATAAATTTAAAAAGACAACTGTGATAAGTATAATAGGGAGAGGTCTGAGCCAATATACACACATATCAGAGGAAAGTTACCTAGACAACTGCGATTGTGCAATTATGCTGAGAGCTGAAGGGTAAGCAAATTGGGAGAACATGAGGGCATTCCAGAAATAGACAAGAGAACCAGCAAAGTTGCTATTGTAAGGAGTGAGGTACATTCTAGGAACTGAAAGAATCCTTGTGTTAGTAGAACAGAGAATGAGAAGAGATATGGTGCAACATTAGGATGGGGAACTGGGTAAGGTTCATTCAGGGTCTTGCAGGTTATGGATCTTAGTTTCTATCCTAAGATCACTGGGAAGCCACTACAGTGTTTTAAGCAAGACTGATAACAAAGTTTTATTTGTATGTTGTATGAGAAGTTCTCTCTGGCTGCAGTATGAAGAATGAATTGATAGTCTCATTTCCAGCCATATGGCAGAACAGAAATATTCCTTTCATCAAAAATCTTAAGATATTCCAGCTAAAGTAGAACAAATGTTCTTTTATTTTATTTTATTTTATTTTATTTTATTTTTTTAAATTTCTATTTAAATTCTAGTTAGTTAACATGCAGTGCAATATTGGTTTCAGGAGTAAAACTCAGGGATTCATCATTTACATACAACATTCGGTGCTCATCATAACAAGTGCCCTCCTTAATACCCATCACCCGTCTAGCCCATCCCCCACACACCTCCCTCCATCAACCCACAGTTTATTCTCTACCATTAAGACATCTGTGTTTTGTTTGTTTGTTTTGTTTTTTAACAAATGGCTAAGTTTGCAAGTACAGAACTCCCGAAATGCCTTGAAGAGCACTGCCTAGTCTCAGTTACTGGAGAGATTAGCTTTTAACACTCATGTGGACCCAGTGGCCCATACAAGTTAGGAAGTTAGAACTGATATTCCCCATACAAAACTGGGACCCCCCTAAAAGGATAGCCTAGGGGGGAAAAAGAAAAAAAAATCTGTTTTTCCAAGGATGCTTAACTTCCCCTGACCCATGGGTGGGAAAAAGTCTCCCCTGAGAATTTGCGACTATGCCTTACAGGTTTGAGGATTTGTACTTGCTACTCACCAAGTTCAGAGACCTCTAAGCTGAAAACTTAAAATCAAACTTGGTCTCAGGCTAGTAATGTTCCTGTGGCATTTGACAAGGGCAAACCCAAAAATACTCTGGAGGGCCACCGCTTCATACAGGTCACCTGGAATTCTTATCAAGAAAGCTCTGCTTAAGATATATCCACCTGTTACAAAACTAAAAACCATGAGTGAGAGTAATAGACAAAGAAAACAGCATGATTGAGATGTCTGAGAATTTCAGATGATAGAGAAATCTGGAGGAGACTGCAAAGTAAGTGTGCTTAAAGTTATTAAAAACATGAAAGAAGGTATCAAAATCATACAAAAATAGTGAAGCCTAATGAGAAAATAGAATGAACTGGAGAGAGGTCATACAAGTAATGCATCAGGATCAAGAATGCAACCCTCTTGCCAAATGCGCAGGATTTGGTACATATCGGGATTCAGGAAGCAGTCATTTTTATCTTTCTCTTTTTGCTCCTTATGTTAGGTATGTAATTTATACAGGACAAATCTCCAACTTACTTTGTTAGTGATATGTAATGTATATGTGCATAATGACTGCCCCAAAGCCAGAAAATATTTTTCATATTTAAAACTGATGGTCAGCTCATAAGACATTCTCTGTTATGATTGTTGAAGTGCCTCATAGAGGAAAATATCATCTCAGTGTGATTTCTTTGCTTCTTTGCACGCTTCAGCTCAATGTTCTCTTTCCAGCTGGGCACAAATTGAGGACACTGGCCTTTTCAATGGTGGACAAAGAGCCATAATGGGAGGGAGGTGGCAAGTATCAAAGGAAGGCTCAAAATAAGAAAGGCTAATTATTTTATCAGAAACCTTTTTTCTTGCTACTGTTTTTCAAAAATTATTTCTATATCTCATAAAGGAACTAGGAATAAGTAATATAGTAACATCAAAAGGTTACCTGGTCAGCCTGAGCTGGTGCTGTGGAAGAACCAATATTGCTTTACAAATCCCATGATATTCCTTTATAGACCCAATTTCAAGTATAATAAGAGTTTTTGGTAATGGGGAGACTTAGACGGAATTGGATGATCCTAAGCTGGTGAGATCAGGTCAATTTCACCCACCTCTAATCTCATGAGACAGTGATCATGATCACTAGCATTGTTACTTTTTACTGAAGTTTGGCTAGTTGCCTGACCACGTGTTATTCCATTTAATTGTCAGAAAACCTCTGCAGAGTGGGCACTAATATCCCCATTTCTCAGATGACAGATACAAAAAAATGTAATAATCCAAATTCTCAAATTTTACATCAGAACCAGGGGTAGGATAAATGCCCTTAGCCTTCCTTAGCAGGTTTGGATAGAGGCAAAACCATTCATAGCACTAAAAAGAGCGGGGGCTCATAGAGAATTTCTTTCTTTGTGTACCTTTACAGAAAGTTGTGTTCTGAGCAGCAAAATGAGACAACTGAGCTCAACAACATTTGTTTCTCTTCCACTAGCAAATGTAGACTTACTCCAGTAGGAAAGAGAGATTTGGACAACAGTGATTTATCGAATTGGGTATACTGGTGAGGCTGCTTTCAATCAGGGCTGTTTATCATGAAAAGAGTCAGGTTATCTGAGTTCTTTTCTTTCTCCCTCAGCCAAATATCCCATTGATCCATGAAGTGTGCTGGTTGTCCCTTTAGATGTGTCCCTTTAGATGTGCCTTCTGGTCTGTCTGCACCAGGACCCCAAGGCCATCTTTGTCCAAGCCACCATCATATTATTCCCAGAAGCCTCAATGGGCCTGCCTGCCTGCACTTTTACAACTTGGGACCAGTTCTCCCCACAGCAGCCCAAGCAATCTTTTACAAATTAAATCACACAAGTCTACTCCCTCTCTTAAAGCCCTCCAAGGCCTTCCCATTTCACTTTGACAAAACCCCCTTCTCTTTGCCAAGGCCTGCCCTACCCTAAAAGATCTGGCTTTGCACATTTCTCCCCTTGGCTTTCTTTGCTGGAATCACTGGGTCACCTTTCTGGTCCCCAAATACTCCAATATCCTGTGTGCTGGGCACTCAGTGTTCTTTGCCTGGAAGTCTCCATCCCCACATCCTTCTTTGGCTGTTCTTCTTGTTCTTTAGCTGTTGGCTCAAATATCACCTTCTCAGAGACCACCTGCCTCAGAGGCCACTCCCCATCACCTTACCCTGCTTTGCTATCTTGCTTTTGAACACTGAATCTCAATTACCAAGCACAGTGCCTGGCATATGGACATTTAGTAATATTTACAAGAATGAATAATGAGTTCCATATCTTCATTGACACCCATGATCTTCTAAGATAGAGGAAATGAGATAACCAATGAGTAAGAAAAGTTATTATTAGTAAGTCAACCTTGGAAAAAAAGTCTTTTGAGAATTTTCTCAAGGTAGATAATAATTTAAATGGGGAAATCAGAAGAGATAATTGTTTATATTAGTAATGTGGGTGAAATTAGGCTGATAAAAATAAAAATCTGGGCTAGTGACTATTTGCACTTACTATTTACGAGGTTGCAATACTAACAATCAAGTGATATTTATATAGTATTTTTCCAGCATAAGTAGCACTTTTGCACATATTAACTCATCTTTTTAAATAACAACTTTATGAAGAAACAGGTATTATTCTCTGCATTTTACAGATAAGAAGATTATTAGAGGCATTATACCTAGTGAGTAGCAGGTCACAACATGGTCTGGTAAACCTGAAAATCCAAAGATCCACCTTAAGAGAATATTTTCATTTATAGCATACTTGGAAAAAGGACATATGGGATACACAGAGGAAAAACTATTGTTTAGGGTGGTGCATTAAGTTCCAATAGGCTGGTGTGTTCTTTTCCTAGGGCTATTGTAAAACAGCAGAAGTCTATTCTCTCACAATTTGAGAGGGTAAAAGTGCAAAATCAAGGTATTGGCAAGGCCATGCTCTTTCTGAAGTCTCTAGGGGAGGACTCATCCTTGCCCCTTCCATCTTCTGGTGGCTCCTGGCAATGCTTGGCATTTCTTGGCTTGTAGCAACATCACTTCAGTATCTGCCTTTGTCTTCACATGAATTCTTTCCTCTGAGTTTGTGTTTTCTCTCCTCTTCTTAGAAAGAAGGACATCAGTCATTGGATTTAGGGTCCAGGTTAAGCCAGTATGACCTCAACTTAACTAATTACATTTGCAAAGACACTATTTCTAAATAAGGCCACATTCTAGAATTCTGAGTGGACATGAATTTGGGGGAGATACCATTCAACCCGCTATTGATGGGAAGTTTCAAACTGTAATGCTTCCCTTTCCTGTTTACCCTCAGTTTCTGTATGTCCTCTAAAAGAGTAGGTATCCCTATATTTGCTAATAGCATTTTTCTCTCTCCCCTGCCAGTGACTTGTACCCACTAACTCTTATTCCTGTTCCTTCCCCCACCAGAAATATTTCTTTAATATTCTTTGTGGATTAATACACACACACACACACACATCATGAATGTGTGCAATGTACAGTATTTTTAGAGCCTTTCCTAGGGTAAGGATCCTAATTATGTTCCTCAAGTCAAACAATTAGTAGATTCAGGCTGGTAGTATGATGGCTATTAGGTCAAATAGTAAAATAACCAGTTTTTCCAGACCGTAGTAAAGGAAGGTTGGAGGAAGAGTTCTTTAATAGCTATAACAATCATAGAGCTCTATTAGTTACATAACTAGGATTTTCTTTTCAATACAAGATTTGAGGTTTGCAGTCTTTATGGTGTTCTTTCTCATACCAAAGGAGTGTATACTTAAAAGACAATGCTCGGGGCGCCTGGGTGGTGCAGTCGGTTAAGCGTCCGACTTCAGGCAGGTCACGATCTCACGGTCCGTGAGTTCGAGCCCCGCGTCGGGCTCTGGGCTGATGGCTCAGAGCCTGGAGCCTGTTTCCGATTCTGTGTCTCCCTCTCTCTCTCTGCCCCTCTCCCATTCATGCTCTGTCTCTCTCTGTCCCAAAAATAAATAAACGTTGAAAAAAAAATTAAAAAAAAAAAAAGAAATGCTCTACCCTATGATCCAGTAATTGTACTACTGGGTATTTACCCCCCAAATACAAAAACACTATTTAAAAGGAATACATGAACCCCTATGTTTATTGCAGCATTATTTACAATGGCAAAATTATGAATTATGGAAGCAGCCCAAGGGTCCATCTCTAGATGAATGGATAAAGATGACATGCTGTGTGTATGTACATATGTGTGTGTGTGTGTGTGTGTGTGTATATATATATATATATATATATATATATATATATATAAAATGGAATATTATCCAGCCAAAAAAAGAATGAAACCTTGCTATTTGCAACAACATGGCTAGATCTAAAGGGTATAATGCTAAGCAAAATAAACCAGTCAGAAAAAGACAAATACCATATGATTTCATTCATACATGGAATTTAAGAAATAAAACAGATGAACAAAGGAAATTAAAATAATAAAAAAGAGACAAAGCAAAAAAACAGACTCAACTATAGAGAACAAACAGAAGGTTACTAGAGGGGAGGTGGGTGGGGCATGGGTGAAATAGGTAAAGGCTATTAGGACTTTGCTCGTCTGGATGAGCACTGAGTAATGTATGGAACTGTTAGATCACTATATTGTACACCTGAAAGGAATGTAGCACTTTATGTTAACTACACTCGAATTTAAAAAAAGACAATGTCTTATTTTAGAATTTCTTAGTATTGTTCCACTTGAAGCCAATAGGCCTTATGCCAAGTGAATGTTTACATAGTGTCTATCAACACTGTCTTTATATAGCAGCATCTCATGTTCATAGATATTGTGGTATGTAAGATCTCTCCTGTCTTCTATTTCATTTTCCTGCCCTGGTTATAGATATAGAGGAGGACTCACACCTATAAAGAACCATTTGTGTTTTATTTGCTTTTACCTTGAACTAGCTCATTGTCTCATGGAATATAGTTATATACAGTTCTTACTGATAGCCAGAGACTTTCAAATGAAGATTTTGTTTGTTTTCTTTACTAAAGAAGTTTCTGGATCTTAGACCTTAAAATTATGTCTCTTTTCTTCTTGAAGGGAAAATTTAAAAGAAAACATTATGAAATTATGCCTCGCATATAATAGTAATTCAATCAATATTGATTTCATTTGGATATTTGGAACAATATTTTGACTTAGGTTGTATTGGAGGAAAAAACACAAATGGCATTTTCTCAGTAAGGGAAAAATGGTGTTGGAACAATACCCAACAAATGCACTAAAATATGTTCCAGATGAATTAAAAATATACAAATAAAACTGCAAAATTACTAGAAGAAATAATGAGCGAATTAAAAAAAATAATATTGGAGTGATATGACACACTCCAGAAATCATAATATAAGGATTCATAACTTTATTATATTAAAATCAAGACGAATTTCTGTATGATAAAAACATCATAATTAAAGTAAGAGAGAGACGACTGGGAAATTTTATAATTCATATCATAACAAATTGCTAATTTCTATAATGTATAAAAAGCTTCTACAAATCAATGTATAAAACCACAAAACCTAATGGGAAACAAACAAATAACTCATAGGGAAAGAAATAAAATGACTTTTAAACACACAAAAACAATCTCACTTAGAATAAGAAAATTCAAATTAAATCCTCAATGAGATACAATTTCATACTGAATATATTGTCAAAACTCCAAAATTATTGATAATGCAATGTATTGGTGAAGATGGGACAAAACAAGTTTTTACACACATTGCTGGCAGAAGTGGAAACTGGCACATTCTCTATAGGATGCAATTTCCTAAGATCCACTGAAATAATATGCACATACCCTTTGACTTAGCAAGTCCAGTTCTGTGAATTTATTCTACAGATATACCGGCACACATGTAATGGCGATGCATAGCAACTTTGTAAAAGATTAGCAATTACCTAAATGTCTATCATTTAGAAACTGGTTAAATAAATAATGTTTTATCCAACAATGAGATACCATGAAGCTGTAGAAATGACTGAGGACTCTCCTACGTAGAAATTCCTTCTCTGTAACCATTGCAGGAAAATGAAATAGGTGACAGGAGAGGTCCAGAAAGACCATAAATACCTATAAATATGATATATGTATTTTAAAAAGGTGCAGAGCAGGATGTTTAGTGTGTTCTTTGTGTAAAAATGACGAGGGGAGTATATGCATATATATATTTGTTTGCATATGCATAAAATATTTCTAGGGGTGCCTGGGTGGCTCAGTCGGTGAAGCATCCAACTTCAGCTCAGATCATGATCTCACAGCTCATGACTTTGAGCCCCACATTGGGCTCTGTGCTTTGACAGCTCAGAGCCTGGAGCCTGCTTCAGATTTTGTCTCGGTGTCTCTCTGCCCCTCCCCTACTTGTGCTCTGTTTCTCTCTCTCTTTCTCTCTCTCAAAATATAAATATTAAAAAAATTTAAAAACATAAAATACTTCTAAAAGGACACACAAAAACTTGGTAACATGGATTGCCATTGGGCAAGGGAATCGAGTAGGTGGGAGACAGAGAAAGAGGATTTTTGTTGGTACCTTTTGTACTTTTTGAATTCTAGGAATGTATTCCCTATTTAATAAGTTAATTAATTAATTAGAAATATCTCTCACGTGTAGACATGCCCATAGCCACACACACAGATCAAACTTCATTTGCTATCAGACTTCAGACCAAGAAAGATACGTAAATCCCCAGCATGCTAAGTTTTTGGCAACATTATCGGGTTACTGGGCCTTGGAACTTAAAGACACAAATGTTATAATTAGGGTAAGTAGAACTCATCAGCCAAGCGTGTCCATTTGCTGAATTCCTAGCACTTATTATGCACATTCACTGAATGAAAAAATTAAAAATGAAGGATAAACTACAGCTTAAACAGAAAATGGCCTTTGTGGATAATGTCAACTATTCATAAAGTAAAAATAAACATGGTTGCTATACCTAGTAAGACCAGAGACTTGGTTTCCACCACCCAGCTGTGAGCTTGGTAAAGTCACTTAAGCTAGGACAGCTGGCTCCCACATTAGTAAATAGCGTGGACTAGAACATTTTTTTTTTAATTAAAAAAATTTTTTTACATTTATTTATTTTTGAGAGAAAGACAGAGACAGAGCACAAGCAGGGGAGGGGCAGAGAGAGAACGAGACACAGAATCTGAAGCAGGTTCCAAGCTCTGAGCTGTCAGCAAAGAGCCTGACCTAAGAACTCACAAACTGTCAGATCATGACCTGAGCCGAAGTTGGACGCTTAACCAGCTGAGCCACCCAGGCACCCCCGTGGACTAGAACATTTCTAATGCTTCTTCCAGTTGCATTTCTCTTAGAAATATCCTAATTATAACATTCTTTACCAGAGCATATGGCCAAGCTCTTTACTATGGGGTTACATCTACATCTCCAGCTTCTCAGACCTGTGAAGACCCCAGAGAGTTCCCTTGCATTTCAGTCTCACTCTTTTCCTCTTTGCCTTAAAATACACAAAAATCTTCCTGTTATCCAAAAAAGTCTCTCTGGAACCAATAGTTCATCTAGCTATCTTCCTGTTTCTTTCTTCCACTTCTCTGCCAAATTTCTTAAATATGGAGCTTAAGGGGTACCTGCTCCACCCATGATTTAAAACAATTGTCTTTTTTTTACAATTTTAAATGTTTATTTTATTATTTTTGAGACAGAGGGAGAAAGAGGGAGAGACAGAGTGTGAGTGAGGGAGGGGCAGAGAGCGAGAGGGAGACACAGAACCTGAAACAGGCTTCAAGCTTTGAGCTGTCAGCACAGAGGCCACTGCAGGGCTTGAACTCACCAACTGTGAGATCATGACCTGAGCCGAAGTTGGACACTTAACCAACTGAGCCACCCAGGAGTCCCAAAGCAACTGACACTTCTGCCTGTCTCTCTTAACAAGGTGAAATTCCCATTACATAAAGCTAATCATTTAAGGTACAATTTAGTGGCATTTAGTACATTCATAGTGTTGTCCAACCATTACCTCCATCTAGTTCTAAAATATCCTCATCACCTTCAAATCAGACCTCATGCCCATTAAACAGTCACTCCTCACTCTCTCCTCAGGCTCTGGCAGTCATCTTCTATCTTTATGTCTCTATGGATTTAACTATTCTGGATATTTCATATAAATTGAATGTGACCTATGTCACCTTAGGTATCTGGATTATTTTACTTAGTGTAATTTTTTCAAGGTTCATCTTCTCTTGTTTACATGCATAGTTTCTTACATCTTCTCCTAAAATGTAGCTTCTGCTTATATCATTTGCTGCTATATCAACTGTACTTGGCACATATTAAATGACTGATAAATATTTGTTGACTGATGAATAATTGCACCACAGTTGTGTCAAATGTTATAATGATGGTGTATTGAAGGCATGGTATCAGCTCCAATAAGGGAGAGATCCTGGAGGGATTCTGTTTGAGTGCCATGACATGTTTTAGTGTCTGGTTTCTAGCTTTCTACCTCCATGCCCACCTTCACAGTTACCACAATCATGTCTATACCCCATGCAACTCTGTGTCCCATGCAACCTACTGGAAATTTCCAACTTGTCATTCCCTCATCTCAACTCAACCCTGAATTTTTTTTTTTTTTTTTTGCACTTAGGCCTGCTTTAACCACTTTGTTCTCTTCACATGTGACATCCATCCTGTGAAAACGCCAGTTTCTTTAATCCTTCTAGTCTTATGTTCTACTCCCTAAGAGAAGCAATTGATTTACCCAGATTCTAAACATATCAGAGTTAGCATATTGTGATCGTCAACAAATGTGGCCTCTTCTTAACCACTGCCTATCAAAATTGCCCTTCTACCTGTATAAGGCCTTTGCTGACCATTGCAATTCTCATTTATTTGTCCCTCATCTGACCTCCTGAAGTCCATAATATCTGTGCCTTTCTTTTTGGTACTTAACAAATATGATCTTGTTTAAATATAAATCGTTCACTGATTTATCCCAATAGAATAGAAAATTCTTGAAGTGTAGGCTGTTTAAAAATTTTTAAATAATCTCCACAGCCTTGCACCCAGAACTATTTGCATATTATATATACTTAAGTGATATCTTAATGAATAAATGAATATGGATATTGAGAAACAATGACAAAATCTCTCATGGGCTGGGTACAGGTTTCCAGAGAGGCTAAAAGTACAGATGATTCGTATCTTTGCTTCCTATACACCTTTTTTGCAGTAGTTCCCCAAAAATGGCTGCACATTAGAGTCACCTGGGAAGCTTTACCAATTCCAGGGCCAGATAGAAATTGTGACTTCACTGGTCTGGTTTGGAGGATGGGTGTCATGTGAAAACTCCCCATGTAATAGTAACGTACAGAATCACTGGGCAAGACTTTCAGAATGTATCATGTTTTACAAATTTCTAATTATGTATTTCCATGGATGCTTTCCTTTTTTCTTGAGTTTGTGGGTTTTATGTATGACAAATTTAGGTGTTATGTCAAATCAGTATATGACCTACACAGTACAGCAGGAGTACTGCTGACACAGGAAATTTCAGTTTAGAATAATCTCAGTATGGGGTGCTTGGGGAAAACAGTAAGACATCTGTTGATAACACCGAAACAACAGAGAAGTGGCAGACACTATTTGTTGGTCATTCAATGACTACTACAACTTTTCTTCCTGGCTCACGAAGTCCAGATTTTGTTCAGGTGACAATGTGCTCATCCTCAGGGGACTTGCCTATTTGACAATTCCATTGTCCTTTTCTTAGTACTCCCCTTCCCAGACTCTGAAGCTAAGGTGGCCGTATGAAAAAGTCACAGCCAATGATATTTATGGGCAAGTCTACTGATGGGCAACTGGGAAATAGTTTGCTTTCTAAAAAAAGAGACTGGCTTATGTGTGCCACCTATTTTCATTTCCTTTTCCCACTATATACTTTATCAGTCATCAGCATAAAGTAACAAACAAAGGGACAAAAAGCCAATATACTGAAGATGGCAGAACAGAAGGACAAAAAGGTTTTGAGTTTGTGATAATAATGTTGTTGAGTCTTTGGAACTAACAATGTCCTAACATCCTCTTACTATGTGAGATTGAATGTCTTTATTACAGACTCAACTAATAAAATGACAGAAGCATTCCAAGCTGTCTTAATCTGCTTGTGCTGTCATAACAAAACTATAAATTGGTGGCTTAAACAACAGAAATTTATTTTCTCACAATTCTGGAGGCTAGAAATCCCAGACCTAGTTCCTGGTGAAGTTTCTCTTCTTGGTTTGAGATGGCTGCCTTCTCACTGTATCCTCACATGGCCACTCCTCAGTGTGTATGTGGAGAGAAAGAACAGCTTTCTTGTGCTTCTTCTTATAAGGGCACAAATCTCATCTTGAGGAATCTACCTATGTGACCTCATCTAAGCCTAATTACCACTCAAAGGTCCCATCTCCAACTATCATCTCACTGAAGGTTAGGATTTCAACATAATGAATTTTAGGGTGGGGGCTGCAAATACTCAGTTTATATACCAACTGATAGAAAATTCCTCTGTTCACATATAGGAATATTGTTAGCCTATGAATATGCCCAAGGTAAAAGAAAAGCCTCATGTATATTTTTAATGCCATTCTTCAGAGTTTGGTTGAAAATTACAGAATTACCATAAAGGAGAACACATACCACATAAAATGCAGCAAGAATACAAAATATACCCCCTCACCACCACAAAACAATTACAAAAGTAGGAATCATTTGTTTATGTGTATTCACTAAATATTCATTGAATGCTTACTCTGTGAATTGTGCATTTTGGGGATTTAAAGGTAAAAATTTCAGGGTTCCAGACTTGTATAATCTACTAGGATAGATAAGAGATATGTAAATGATTGATGAAGAAAGTATAATACTCACCCTATAGAGTGCAGAAATTCAGTGTTAGGAAAGAGAGCTTCATCGAAGAGGTGATTTGGCATGTCCCTTAGGTTAGCAGGAGAATTTCTATAGAAACCAGATGTGAACTTCGGAAGGGAGCCACATGAATACATGTTCTCAACTTAATCATGAATTTGGGGCTAAGTTTTAATCCTGCCCTTGCTGAGGAAGAGGAATTAATAATTGTCTGAAGGAAAAGATACTAACATCTTTAGGCTAGTAGGTTTAGGAACCTGGCAAATTAATTAACCCACAGACTATGTTAATACACTTAATAAAACATAAAATCCTTGTTTACTTTGTCACCAGATCCATCATCAGTACCCTTAACTACTGAGGACATAGGTACTTCAGCCTTTAATGAACTGTTGGGAAAAGGGTTGGACTTACGAAGGCCAATAAATTGGCCCTTTAAAGATGGCTAAAGCTTATGACAATCTAGATTATATAGTCTCTTCCAAACTTACACTCATCTCTATCATTACACCAGTGCTACTTCAGGCAGCCCACCCTAATATTTGCAGAACCTGGGATGAGAGCTTAAATGGAGGTCTACATACCATATGTCTAAATATTTAAAAGTTACATGTCAAATGGTTGCAGAAAACATGTTCTGCCTTCCTGCTCTGACAAATATATACATGTTCATTAACACCCTGGAAGGCCAGGTCTAGTGATGAGTCCTCAGACTTTAGACCATGGCTGTGTGGGGAGTTAGCTCACAGTCTCCAAACTCTAACTCCTTTCCCTGCTCTTGCCACCCTGGCTTTGTCTTTCAGTGTGAATGACTTCATGCACACATATGTGAACATTATGCCTGCACACCCAACAGCCCCCACTGCGTGGGCTTGGTGGTGCACACCAAGAGGGTGGCCCTAGGGAAGACTCCTGTGCAGGTCTTGAAAATGCACTTAAAATTCTAGCAGGCTGGGTAGTAGAGTATGGACTAGAGGCGGGGAGGGCTGGGAGTGGGTAACCTCCTTTGATCTCCTGGACTCTTCAAACAATGGGAAGGGATGAGATGCAACCAGAGTAAAGCCAAAGGACAGCCCTCTAATAAGTTGTGCCTCAGCACTCCTTCCTCTGTTGCTTGTCAGGATTAAGAACGTGTGTGCAACAGAAAGAGAAATCAAGGAATCGATGCCATTTACAATTGTACGAAAAATCTTAAAATTCCCTAACCAGAGAGGTGAACTTGTGTGGGTTCTTTAAACTATACGAGCCTCAGTTTCCCAATCTGTATAAGGGATCATAAAGGTGCTGCTACTGCTACTACACATGGTTGTTGAAAGGTCCAAACAAATTTAACCGTGTATGTACAAGTGCTTTGTAAAGGTGCTATATGCTAGTAATGCATTGTTATTTATGCTGGTTTTGTCGGCCTGTTTGTTTTCCACTGTACCATGTACTAAATCAAAGGGCAAAGCAGCTGCCTGCTGTGCACATGCTCTCGTGTTCTCATTAACATATAACCAAAGAAGCAAATATAGAGAGTGGATGACAAAGGAGGCAAAAGGTTATTAAGTATCCTTCAGATTTCATGTTTCCTAAACATGCTGCCTGAGTCCTCCAAGGCCAGACTGATTTCTTTAACTCTTCTGAGTTGGTGGACATGTGCTAATTTGCCTGGCTGATCTAGGCCCCCACGGATTGATGCCAGGTAAGGGACATTACTCTTCAGCTATAGAGCAGGGTAAACTCCCGCATTAAGCAGGAAGCAGACTGATATCTCATCGGTTCAGCCGGCACAGAATATGCAGTGCACCTTTGTGGCAAAAGCAGGCTGCCGAACGAGCGGGGTGTGCCGGGGAATGAATTACACCCTGAGCTTCTGCATCCATAAAAATGAGGCCGTTCTGGGGTCAGGCGGGTGGGTGATGTGTCATGGAGGCAGGTTAAACCGATTCGACCCTCCAGCTCCCTGATTTGAAGCTGACAAAAGGGGCTGTGCTGTGGCTCTGGGCTCAGAATGATCTTACTAATGTCTCTGGCCATTGTGAACCAGGGAAGACTCCGATTTCTCTTTCTTACAATTGTGTTTTCTTTCTTCTTTAAAAAAAAAAACACCTCTTATTCCTATCTGTACAGGAATCCCAATCAGTGTTATTTTCGGGGTAGAGATTTTGTTATGTTTGGGGAAAAATCCTCATAATCTTTATCCCCTTTGAGCATCTTACTAAATAGAACAAATTGTGCTATTTCTGTTTTTTTGCTTTTCAAAAGCAATTACTTTCCTGTCATTTTTTAGACATTCAGGCAGAAGAGTCTGCCTTGATTACTCATCCTTACTCCCCTCCCCCTCTCAAGTCCTCAGGCTTCTGCACTGCTAGAGAAGGATTCAATTAAATGAAGTGTCAATGGAGCTACAATGGTTTCAGGTCAGAGACGTCAGGAAAAAGCTGCAGAGCTGTGCTGCCCCCGTGTATGTAAATGTATATATTTATACCAGGGATGTCAACTTTCAGGACTCTCCTCTTCTGCTCTTCCCTGATCAAAGATGATTGCTGAGGCAATTACTGCAAAGGAAAAGAAAATCAGGGCCTCTCCTTCATCCTTGTGCTGTCGGAGTTTAATTGCTTGGAATAATGGAGCAGGAGTCCCTTTTCTTTGCACATGGCCATGCTTAGGCGCACACAAACTTTCACACATGGCTGTGCTGGGACACAAACACACACGATGGCAGTGTGGGAAAACATGCATGTGCCCCCTTAGTCCTGATCCTCATACATGTGCAGAGGGCTCCCTGCACCACAAAGAAAAACACTACACTCTCTAATTCAATAAAAGCCATGTATCTGGATCACAGTAAAAACAGTGTTTTTATCTTCTTTATGAGACTTAACAATTTTTATTCCCTTACTGAAAGAGATAGCTAAAGTTGAAAAATAAAAAATAAAAAAAAAAAAAGAAAAGAGAGAGCATAGAGTGAGAAGTCACAGCAACAAAATACACAAATACTTCAAACTGCTTTTGTTGTTTAATTCTTCTGTACACATAGTCACAGAAGTCCTAGGTCTGCACAAACACTTCGCATATTAAAACTCCTCTCAGCCCCTTTTGGCTTTGTGAAGGCAGTTACAGGGACAAATGGAGTATTCCATGCTATTCACTGTGTTCTAGGCTCTTCTATTTTGTTCTCATAAGAAGTGGAGAGGGATTCTCACTTGCATCAACAAATAGGAGAAACGACAGTCAGATGCAGAGAATTTGAGCTTTCTCTCTAATTAGTTCTGCTGTGTCCAGACACTGGGAGCGCACGCAGCTTCAAGCTAGGGTGAGTCCCTGGTCATGCATAGAACACAGGCTCTAAAGCATCCATATGGCAGATTTAGTTTTTCATTTCAGGCTCCCGAGGGCTGTCAGATTTTAAATATTATTATTATTTGGCCTAATTGGTTCCTCCTTTGATGGCAAGAGAGTAAAGACAGGGAAAAAATACCCTCACGAACCCTGTCAACACAAAGACGTGATGCAGACACTTGGCTTTGTGTTTCAACCACTCAAAGTTTTCCTTTTTCTTTTTGTGGATTAAATAGTTGAGGCTGTATACGTGAAGCACATGTCCATCCTTCCTAGGATAGTTGAGAATAAACATAGCTTTTCAAAACAGTTATTTACTATTTTCAACAGTGGTGACTGTTGAAATTAAGAAAAAAATTGTTTTCTGAAAATGTCAGAAAATGCTGGTGGTAGCTAACAAAGTGCAGACCCAAAAGGATCCCAAAGCACCTTATTTAGTAGGCGTGAAGATAAATGTGGGTATGTGGGAGGGCCCCATTGTTACAGTTGAACCCCTGATCGTATCTCTGATAGGGCCCTGATGTTACAGGTGAACCCCGATCATGTCTCTGATATTTTGGTTTGTTTGTTTCCTTGTTCTGGTTCCTAACTGAACCCTGGGCTTGGATTTTCCCTTTCTGATTCTCTTTCCTAATGGCTCTCGGTGCCTCACTACAAAATCTGTACCTCCAGCTGCAGCCTCCCTGCTGCACTGATGCTAATGAGCTCAGAGGCTGCCCAGCCTTCAGTGTTCAATCTAATAGGAGAGGCAGAAACATAAACAGATAATTAGAATACAGGATAAAGGCCATGATAAAGGTGATGGGAGAGCACCCAGGAGGGCCACAAAACCTGTTTGGGAGCGAAGGAAAAGACATGGGATCCTGTTATGGAGGAGGTGATTTCTGGGTGAGAATTAGCCAGTAGGCTGTCAGCTGCAATGCCCAAAGCAGCCAAAGCCACCTTGTATTTGTAATTAATATTTTCAAATGATGTGATCTCTCTAACCCTCATGTGATGGGAAGTCCAATGCTCTTTTCCAGAGTTCTGTAAATTCATGTTTTAAATGGCTTACAGTCCAGCTTCTATGGTACATATGATGTCACTGGCATTCAACTTCATTTGGCCTGTTCTTTCCCTCTGGTCTGTATCAATCCCACTGTGATACCTGGTACAACGCCAGTACTTGGCACTTGATCTGTATACACCACCCACACAGGGTGTTTGTGTGAATACCTTGAATTTTGGAAGGCTGGGGATTTGACATTCCATATTCTTAGCTCTTTCTTTTTTTTTTTTTTCAACGTTTATTTATTTTTGGGACAGAGAGAGACAGAGCATGAACGGGGGAGGGGCAGAGAGAGAGGGAGACACAGAATCGGAAACAGGCTCCAGGCTCTGAGCCATCAGCCCAGAGCCTGACGCAGGGCTCGAACTCACGGACCGCGAGATCATGACCTGGCTGAAGTCGGACGCTTAACCGACTGCGCCACCCAGGCGCCCCACTTAGCTTTTTCTTGGTTTTCCTATTTGCCTTTCTTTTCTGCAGCTCCTTGTCTCAGACTCCTCCCTTAGCAACTCAGCTCTGCTACATCATTATGGCAAGCAGTAAGAGAGTTCTTTACCTCTTTCACTGCTCCAGCATGCCTCCGTACACCCGATGTGTATATCCACTGTCCCACTTACATATGTACACAACATACTTCCCTCGCAGAGGCTTTGAAATTTTAGAATTTTCCTTCTTCCTCCTCTACCTGTCACTGCAGAGATGGATTTCCTCATCCTAATGATTATAGAATCTTTCCTCATTATCTCCCCAACAAGGTAGGGTCATTCCACAAATAGTTACTGTGCAACTGTGTGCCTGGCTCTGTTTTGTAGGCACTGGAGACATAGCAGAAAACAGAGTCCTTGTGCCCACAAGATCAGCATTGGTTTCTAATACCACTTCTCGTTTTTCCAAGAGGTAAAACGTATTCAATGAATGTTTGCTGGGGGAAAGTTCTCACTCAACTTTCTTCTGCTGCCTTATCTCCCTTTATTCCATTCACCAATCTCATGCTCCAGTCCCCACTGCCAACTCCCCAAAGGCCACCAGACCATTCCTACGTCTAGAACTTTGTAAGGGATATTTTTAAAGCTAACATTTATCGTGTTTTTCTCATGAGCTTTGCAAAGTGCTTTATATGCATTCTTTCATGTAATCCTCACAAAAACCCAATGAGGTAAATAATATTCGTTTCATTTTACAGATGAATAAACAGGAGCTTAAAGCAGTTACTTTTTTTTTTTTTGCCCAATAACTGCTATCACAATCCTACCCACCCATAATATCCAATTCAAAATCATGTGTTCTCTCCCACCTTTGAAATTCCACATCACTGTGTTTCAGCTATCTGACTAGCCTAATTTACTAATATACATTTGTTTTTTTTTTAATATTAGACTGTAAGCTCCTCAAGGTAAGGGGTGGATACAGTTCATACTTGGATCCATTCTGTTCTTTGCATAGGGAAACATCAGTAAATATTTTTGGATTAATTTAAATTAAATAATGATAGCAAATGGCTCATTTAAAAAAGGGGGTGAAGCAAATGGCTCATTAAAAAAAATGAACACTTAAATTATCTGTATCTACGAGAAAGTTCAAAATACTGTTCTGGATTGAGCCAGAATTTTGAAATAATTTTAAGTATTATATAATATCTCTATAGTATGAATTAACATGGCTCTAAACTATTTGAGACCATTCTGAATTATGGTAGGAATAAAATAATACTACACAAGTTAAAAAACTAAAAATGAAAGTTAAACCAATTTTAGACTCAATAATGAGAGGTCTTACAGCTGCTATTGTAAACAACATAATTTATGCTTTCAGTACAGAGAAATTTTGTACATTGCTTGGGTGAGAAAAGACTTGTAGCTAGAAAACAAACTCTGTTCCAAGTGCCCAAGGTCTATAGTTGGTGGAGTCAAAGACATTGGTTATCTATGCATGGGCCCAATTTCCTTCTATTTGTTCCCTGACAGTGAATCTATGACAAAATGTTTTCTCTAGGGTCACAAAAAACTCATATAGAATGTCCACTATAGGTAAGGGCTAGAAGGAATTACAAGTGTCAAATCCATTTCTTTGTGGTAAAGCTGAAGTCTGTCTATTTCTCTTCCATGCCATGTAACCGATATTTATTTTATATAGCTACAGATAGCAGTTAGAATGGATAGATAGCAATGCCTAATATAGGTGAAGATATGAGGAAATAAAAGTAAAAGAGAGGATGACTACTGGAATAAAAGAATATTAAGAGGAAGTGGTAAAAAAAAGAGGAAGTGGTAGAATATGGACAGTAGGACTTAATAAAGAGAATATAGTTCATTTTTACTAAGGCTATCACTCATTTCAAAAAAACGGCTTTGCCTCATTGATTTTCACTGGTCATTGAGTCATTTATTTGCTGGCTGGTGCTTTGATTCTTTAAAAAAATTCTTTATTCAGCTGCTTTGAACCTCTGTAATTTTGTGTTACGTGTTGTACTACTCAAATGCCAAATCGAGCAATGTTTTCATTATGAAAATGTGGTTCAAACAGTTTTGTAAAAAGGATATAATCTGTGTGTAGTCGAGAAAAAGCTTCCATGTAAGATTTCTCAACTATACAGATGATGACCTTTATGAAGGGCATTCAAGACTTTCTAGCAACAGTTTTCAGGTTATCTTAACCTTAGTGTGCTGCGTATTTTCCATTTACCCTTCCAGATTTACTCTGCCTCCTTCTTCACTTGGTTTGTGTGAAGGCTGATCTCTGTGAACTGTATCAACTGGCCCCCTTGTCTCTGGTTTCCAGTTGGTTCAGCTAAAGGGAATCAGTGGTAAAAAGGAGATCCTCTCCCTTTCTTAATATCAGTTGAGGGCAGCTGTGTTCTCTGACTGAACACTGCAACTCTTCCCAAATGTCTTCTCTATACAGCACTCTTGCCTTCCTCACATTCAAGGCCAGGGGTGGTAACAGCTCCCCTGTTCTGTTACTAGCTCCAGGATACTGCACTATGCCTTGCCATTGTTTGCACCTCTGCCTAAATATTTGTAAGTAGTTGCTGAAGTAGGCCCTCTTTAAGTTCTTACTCTGAGTATGACACCTGTTGCTTGCTGAGACCTTGATTGGTATATTCAGGTATCATCTAAACTTAATTCTTAATACTTTCTACCTGGTCCCTCTATTCCAATCAGGCTGTTTTGATTGGTATACCTAACCCAACTTCTATTACTTTGTCTTTCGGGAATAGCTTTATATTTCTGTCTTCCAGACAAGGTTTATCAATTTCTTAAGATCCAATTCAGGAGTCAACCCCTCCCCATTACCTAATTCCAAAGCAAAATTACTAATCTCTCTGTACACCACCGTAGGCAACCCATTTTATCATCACTAGACACATATATCTTTTGTTGTTCTATGTATGGATGACTATTTGCATTTGTTCTTTTCAGTGACAGTATAAGCTCAAAGAAGGTCAAAGAACCTTTCACTTTTAGATTGATTAATTAATTAATTAATTAATTAAAGAGATTTTGTTCCAACCATACATCAGGCACTGCTCTTGGTTTCAGGGATAGAGCTGTGAATAGAACATACAAAAATTCCTGCCCTCTTGGAGCTTATACTGTAAAGAAGGTGAAAAAAAAGATATAATGATAAATTAGTAAAAAAAATTTTCGTATGTTAGTTAATGATAAGGGCTAAGGAGAAGAAATAAAGGAAGAATAGGAAACTTTGGTGGGGAAATATTGAAATTTTAGGTACAGTGGTCAGGGAAAGTGTCACTTAGAAGATGATTAAATGGAAGACATCTATGTAGATAGTAAGAAGAAGAGCATTCCAGGCCCAGGAAATAGTAAATGCAAAGATTCTGAGGCAGGACCATTCATCAAACAGAAGGAGGTCAGGTGACTGGAATGGGAGAACCACAGAGAGAATAGATGAGGTCAGAAAGGCACCAAATCCTAGATATTTACATGATAGTTTTTCGCCAAATTCAGGCATTTTAGAATTGGAAGGAAAAATGGTTTGAAAGAACCATCAGGATGACAGAAATGAAAGCAATAAAAAAATATCCCAGAAGATATTGGCCACAATCAGAAGTCTCTTCTTTCCCTCCTTTGAGGCTATATGTATTCCAAGCACCTGTCCCTCCTGCTGTCTTCTTTTTCTACCAGTGTCAGAAATGAAAGTATTACAGGATATGAATTATCAGCAAACCCCTCATGGTTTTTTTTTGGAAATAACAGTTTCAATCAAAATAGAATACTCAAAAGAAAAGTGCCATCAACCCAACAGAAAATTAGGTAAAGTGTATGACCAGACAGTTCATGGAAGAAAATTTTGGCTCATAGAGTAGCAAGTACAAAGCCCAGAGATGGGGGTGGGCTTGGCATATTCAAGAAATAGAAAGGAGACTGGCATGGCTGAAGTGCAGCAAGTAGGGAGAAGAGCAATAGCAAATGAGTTCAGAGAGGTAGCCAGGGACTATATAATGGCAGGCCATTTAGAGCCATGCAGGCCATTCAAGGACTTACATTTTATTCCAAGAGTGATGAATCATTAGAGGATTTTGACTATAGAATACCATCATCTGATCTACATTACGAAAGGCCAATTCTGGCTACTATGTGGGGAAAAACAGCATAGGGAAGTAAAAGTGGAAACAGATGCCAGGTAGGAAGGTATTACAGTATTTAGGTAAGAAAGGATAGTGGATGGTAGCAGTGGAGGAGGTTGAAAGAATCAGAATAAGGATACATTTTGTTGGTGAATCAAGACTTGCTGATAAATTAGATGTGGGTGTAAAAGAAAGAGAGGAGTCAAGAAGACCCCAAGATTTATGGCCCTAGCGATTCAGTAGTGCCATTTACTAAGGCAGGGAGTACTTATCATAATTATAATTTGACAATAATTTGTGTGATACTTTGATTCACTGGTTCTCAACTGGGACTGTTTTTGCCCCCATGGGATATGTGAAGATGTATGGAGACATTTTTGGTTGTCACAACTGGGGCAGTGGTGTTATTTTAGTCTTCTCGGGCAGCTAGAGCAAAATACCACAGACTAGGTAGCTTAAACAACATAAATTTATTTCTCACAATTCTGGAGGTTGGGAAGTCCAAGGTGCTAGTGGATTTGGTGTCTGGTAAGGACCTGTTTCCCCACTTATAGAGAAACACTTTCTTACTGTGTGCTCACATGACCTTTCCTTGGTGTGTGCTAATTCTTACTTATAAAGACACTAATTCCATCATGAGTGTTCTATCTTTATCACCTAATCTAAACCTAATCACTTTCCAAAGGCTCCACCTCTAAATATGATCATATCATAGGCTAGTTCTTAAACATATGAATTTTGGGGGCACACAGCTCACAACAGGTGTTCCACTGGCATCTACTAGGTAGAGGTAGGGGATCCTGCTAAATATCCTACAATGCATAGGGTAGCCTGGCACAATAAAGAATTATCCAGCCCAAAATTTTAACAATGCATCTGTTGAGAAATATTCTCCTATTAAAGACTGATCTTCAACGTTATATCAGTTCTATTATGGCAAAGACCTTGGAGGAGAAGCACCTACCACTGTACTCCTACATCTGACACATGGAGACTCAATAAAACATTTGTGACATTAATATGATATTTACACAAATAAACACAACAAATAAGTTCTTGAGAGAAATGAGAAGTTATAAGGAGGTAAACGTTAAATAAAGAGAAAGGATTCAAGATTATCCATCATCACACTTTTCAACAGTAGTGTTTTATGTCAGAAGAAAAGGGAGCAATACACCTAGTGTATTCAAGGGAAGAAAATGTGAATCTCCAATTTCATACCCATCAAAATTGACCTTCAGGAATAAAGGGTCACAAATTTTGAGCATGTAAGATATAACAAAGTGTTGCCATGAACCCTTCCTAAGAAATCGACTAGAGAACACACTTTTAGATGACTAAAATGATGGAGAATTTATATATACATAAATTATAAAAAGTAAAGTAATACATTAAAGTAAAAGACAAAGATACATTAAAGTAAATGAGTAATTATGGTATTCTAATTATATCCTCCCATGTGTCTTTGAAAACCAAAAATTAGAATATGTAAGAAAAAAGATATAGGTATAATACAAAATATACAAATTATCTGTATAGTCCTGAATTTGAATTGGAGATATCAACATGAATTTATGAGGTATATTATCTCTCTACATAAGTAAATATAAGCTATATACATATGAATAATAAAATAATATAAGTATATGTAATAAATACATATATATAGATCAAAACATATGTTATATTTCACACACATGTATATGCATTCACAAAACATACACATACATATATTTCCTAGCCAATCCACTGAAAAGGTCTAGAAACCATGACCAATTCAGTAGCATTAAGAATCCTTAGTGCTCCCATTGTGATTTTGATATACCATTTTAACATGTTTAAAAAAAAACAGAGTTTCTTAGAAAAATGATTGATTCCAGGTCGATGTCAGAAAATATGAAAGATGAGCTGAAATATCTTAAAATACTGGATAGCACAAAAGCTAATCAAAGATTAGTTGGATCATGTCAAAACATCTAGAATGACTTGAAGAGATTTTGCCCCATAGGAAAAGATGTTATATTTTAAGCTTCAATAAACATAAGAATTGCAATAAATTGAAGCCTATAAAATATATTTAAATCCATGAATGAACAATTATGTATATTTATTTAAAAGTTAATTGGTTATTTCCTGAGGGTAATGGGACTAATTCAGTATTCTGAAGTATCAGAGAGAGAATATCAGATAGATATCCAGATAGAGATAATGTCAGATAGAGAATATCACCATTTTGCAATGCTCAGTGGATTAAGGGATCTAGGCATTGAACATTAATGGCTATTAACATTTAAAAACAAAACAGCCATTATATGTCTACTGATGGAAGGATATAATTCTTTGAATATCCAGAGGTCAGCCTCTGGATCTAGCTGCCAAGTTCCAGACAGAGGACAGAGGAATACACTGAACTGCACTATGAGTCTGCAATCAGCAAAATCCAGAATAAGAAGAAATTTTATGAGTCAAATAGCCTGAGTTCATCAACAAATAAAATGTAAGGAAAGGAGAAAGATGGAGAGGTAAACTATAGAGACTTCAATGACATATAAAGGTAAAAAAAATATGGAGGAGACTAAACTATAGTGTTTACAGCTATATATATTGGTGATAAAAACATGAATAAATATAAATACCTAATATCACGGTCAGTAGAGGAAGGAAGAACATGGAAAGACATCTGGGTGGCTGGAAAAGTACTCTTTCTTCATCTAGATGGTGGTTATAAGGGTGTTCAGCTTATAATAATTCATTTAATTATCTGCTTGTTCCATGTAGTTTTCTGTGTCTGTGTGTTTTTTAAAATAATTTTTTAATGTTTATTTACTTTTAATAGAGAAAGAGAGCACAAGCAGGGGAGGGACAGAGAAGAAGAGAGAGGCACAGAATCTGAAACAGGCTCTAGGCTCTGAGCAGTCAGCACAGAGCCCCACGGGGGCTCAAATCCATGAATTGCAAGATCATGACCTGAGCTAAAGTTGGATACTTAACTGAGCCACCCAGGTGCCCCTGTGTGTGTGTGTGTCTTTTTTAAGTTTATTTTTTAGTAATCTCTATACCCAATGTGAGTCTTAAACTCACAACCCCAAGATCAAGAGTTGCATTCCCTGCCCACTGAGCCAGCCAGGCACCCCTGTCTGTGTTTTACTATACAACAAAAAGATACAAAAAGTTAATAGACTATATATACATATGTGTGTGCATATATATATACATATATATATATGTGTGTGTGTGTGTGTGTATACATACCTATATACTCATACATATGTAGGTGGAAAAATTAATAGGTAGGTAGGTTAAAAAAAAGTTCAGAGATAAGTGGGGTGCTTTTGAACAATTACAAATGGCAGGAGTTGGACAATTCACTAACGAACAGCACTCTAAGCCTGGCGGGGCCCTTTCTAGTTTCTTGGTATAAATTGAGCATTTGTTAACAGTAACTTTTGTTCTTTGGTCAGAGCCTGATATCTACTCTCTGAAGAAAGTAATTGTTCTGTTCAGGGATGGTTCTTTGGAGAGCACTGGGGTGTAAGAGAAGCAGAGTAGAAATTGAGTCTCTGTACCACCAAGCAAGACCTGAAGAGGAGAAACAAAAAGGACGGTTCCACCAGAATGGTACATGCAAAACAGCCTTATTTCCATAGGAATGGCTTCCTGGCTTTTACAATCACTGGAATCCCCAACCAGCCTACCTGCTCCCAGCCTATCAGTCAAAACCTACTCAGTCATTACATGGTACTGGAAATCAGCCCTTCTTTTCATTGGTGAGACCTATTGGGCAAACGGATTTACTAACCAGAGGAAACCATGATCCTGATTCATAATGTTGCATAGACAATAATAATAATAATAATAATAATAATAATAAACCCAAAAAACAAAAAGCAAAGACAAAAACAAAAATAAAACTTTAGCTACTTAAAGGACTCAACAAAATGAAGGAGAAAATCCCAATATATAAACAGTACAACTAATCCTGGAGGAAACAGTTATTTGAGGAAAACAGAAAAGAACCTTATATAAATGTTAATTAATATGCACAAATAGATCTGAGAAAGTATTGTAGTACTGTCAGGTAGATCTGAGAAGCCATTATATTTGTTAAATAAGATACTATAAGAAAGGAAAAATAAAAGAAAATTCTTAGAAGTTAAAAATTTCAAAAATAAAGAACTCAGTAGTTGACTAATTAATTAGACATAGCTGAATATTACATTGGTGAACTGGAAGATGAAGTCAGGGAAATCTCCATAATGTAGAACAAAAGAACAACAACAAAAAAAAAGAGAAAAATGTCAAATAAAAGTTAAAATACATAGAGGATAGAACCAAAGCTCTGACATATGTTTAATAGAAATTCCTGAAGAAGAAAATTAATATAATGGAGAGGAGTAAAACAATCATAAAAATAATGGACTATACTGAAAATTTCCCTGAGCTGAAAAAGACATAAATCTTTGGATTGAAGGCAGTACCAAATATCAGAGACCAAGGGGAAAATGGCTCACATCTAGACATATTCTTGTAAAATTTCAGAACTTCAAGAGTTAAACGAAATTCTAATAGAAAATAGTTAACAGAAAATTCTAATTTGGTGAAGGGCGAAAGGTTATCTATAACAATAAAAAGCATACTAAATCTTTATCAGCAACAATTCATGTTAATAGACCTTGAAACAATGCGTTAAAAATTCTTAGGAGAAAAAAATCTGCATTTGGCCAAACTATCAATTAAATATTAGTGTGGAATTAAATTTTTGGACACGTAAGTATGCAGAAAGTTTACCACCCACATATTTTATATAAAAAAATACTTAAGTGGATTATTTTGAGTAAATGGCAAAGGAACCAAAAAAGGAGGATTATATCGAACACAAAAAACAGTAGTAACGAAGTATGATACTGAAAAAGTAAAGGAAGCTAGAAAGATACTTAAAGAAAACTGATTAGACATTTTGGTGCTTGGGAAATTCTCCCTCAAATGGCAACCTTTCAATGATGTAGGATTACACCTCCTTCTCTAGTGTTTCAACCATTATACGTGGTTCTATTGTGACTATACATTTATAATGTAAAAACTGCATTTTATCTTGAATCTGTAAAATCACTCTATGTACAATGCATGTAAGACTTAAATTATAGATAAAATTATAAATGTTATAAACACTGATAAAATAAAAACAATTTAACTACTAAAAACTTGGTGGGACAATGGAGAGAAGCAATGGAAGGAGGGACAAATTCAGTATTTTCGTAACCTTTTATTGTACTTTCATAGGGTAATAAATCAAGGAATAGGTTTTTAAAACCTCTCAGCCTGGGTGGCTCAGTTGGTTAAACAACGGACTCTTGAATTTGGCTCAGGTCATGATCTCAGGGTTCATGGGATCAAGTCCCGCCTCAGCCTCTGCACTGACAGCTATCTCTCCGCCTCTCTCTCTGTCCCTTCCCCACTTGCACACACACTCAATCTCTCAAAATAAATAAACAAACATGAAAAAAAAGTGCTATCATTTAAAATCGTAAGGGCCATCACCAGAAGAATGTAGGCTATATAGCTAAAGAAAATCGTGGGTAGGAAAGAAGGTGTACATGAGAGGGCAAGTAGTGTGAGTGGACAAAGAACCTCAGCCTGGAATCTATTAGGTATGACTAATGGTTGAAATATCAAGACAGAAGTATAATAATGTTAATAGTTATAATGGCCAATTGGCCAAGTCGAGCTGGAAAGGGATTTGGAAAATAAGTGTGTGGTGTTTTCTGTAATACTCACAAGGAAGGGAATGCTCCAGTTATCAGAAGGAAGCGTAGGTGATAGGCAGTTAAACAAAATAAAAATGAAAAAAAAGGAAAAGAAATAAAATAAAATAAAAATAAAATATACCATACCTCTACCATGCTTTCAAGGTCCTATTTAAATATCTACTCCTCACTAACCTGCCAGGTAGAGGCAGAGTGATTCTTTCCCCCCTTCTATTAATCATAAGGAAAGAGTGAGAACAGACACCAATTAAGTAGCTATCTTGTACCTTTATTAGGCATGTCATTTCTATTATCTCATTTAATATTCAAAGTCACTTCATAAGGTAGATATTGCTATTTCCATTTTATAGCTAAGGAAACCAAAGCTTCAAGAAATTAAGAAATTTGATCATGGTTTTTTGGGTGGAGGCAGTAGAATCTGTATGAAAAAAATCAAGGCTGTATGACCCTGAAGTTCATGCTTCTTCCACTTCTTCATGTTACATCTCTTTGTTAGTCTGTACTTCTGCACATGGTATTGATTATATACAGTTTTGTACCATGTATGTTTTATCTCTGCAGATAAATTGCAAGCACCCTGGTAAAGGGTTCACTGTCTTGAATGATTCTTGTATCTCTTACAGCACATAATGCCCTACCTTTTATATAGAATGGGCTTAATTCGTATCTGTTATATGACTCTGAAATATTTACAAATAAAAAGGAAAATCATATTTTTGAGGTAAGTTAGGTCTAATAAAGGATCAGTGTTATGAAACTCTGTAATCCTTGAAGCACATCAAAATGTCCTTCATAAACTAATAAGTCTTCATCTTTCCCCTTATACTCCTAATTAAGTCATTTTCCTCAAGATTACAAACAAGCAAAATAAGTCAGTCCTGTTTTAATTTCTAGCTTTCCTGCAATGTGATTTTTTATTCATTTTCTTTGTATTAGTCTTACACTTTTGGTGTATTATTTGTTTACAAAGACCTTTGAAGGCTAGCTTATGCATCTCACCATCTGTAACAATATTTTTTAAGGAACAGTGGCTTAAAGGGCTTAAAAATGGAATATGGGATATCACACTTTTGTAAACAACAAGCTTCTTGTACACAGTCTGTATTTCATAACGTCTAGTTCAATGCAAATGTGAATGCTAGTTGAATGTAAAATAAGGAGTAAGTCTTTATAGACACATTCATTCTTGGTATAGATGCAGGTGAAATATGTCTGTTCCTACATCATTCACATGTTAGGATGTAAATGCTGCAGTGCTTTATTCTTCCTCTCATTCATACAGTTGTCTACATAGCCCCTCCCGGTTGGAGGAGCACATACTCAATAATCACACTACTCTGCCAGTGTAGATGGATTTCAGTCTGTGTTTTGTTTCACTACGGCAGCATCTTGTTTCAATAAAGGCTGGCTCTCAGGCTTTTTGTGGCTTTTATTCCAAGCTGAGGATGCATGCTTACAAGCTGCCTGTCTCTTTGCATTTAGCTGGAAGTGTTCACTGCCCCTCCCCCAACCACCCTTCCCACTGTTTCTGCTACTACTTTTATTCAATTCAACACTTGAGGGGACTGCAGATGAAATGCCTCTGAATCTAAATTGCCAGCAATGGAAATAACAGCCTATTTTCTGACCTTCCCTTCCTCCACCCACACTTTTTGAATCCAAGTTGAGGAGCACACAGCTGCTCTATCTCTGTCTCTTGGGTTTAATGGTATAGTGGCTTTTCTAGGCTAGAAAAAAAAAAGTACAACCTCAAATGAAAATCCATTAGTAAAAATATTTGGTGAGGGAAAGAAAGAAGTGGGTATGCATAAGCTTATAGGGTATATATAAATGCTGCAAAATACATGATGTAGAACAAAAAATCAGATTTTACACACCACACCATGAAGTTGTCACCTTGGGAGACTGTACAGTAACTCCACCAGCACTAATTGCTGCTAACGCACTTTTGAAATTTCTCTTACAGAATTGCTCCCAGTGTCAGCACACAGGATACATGAGAAAATAAGCCTCTTAACACCTCATTTTTAAAAATCCTAGACAGTATTACTCAGTTTAATCACTCACCATAAGGCTTCTCTATGAATGGGCTTTGCCAGTTTAAAAAACATCAAATCCTCTCCTCAAAAAAGAAAAACTTAACATTGTTGAAATTTTAAAATGTAATACAAGTTTTAATGAAAAACCTAGTATGTGCCAGTGGGCAGGAGTCACAGTAAGTGGTAGTATTCCCATCTTAGAGTTAGCTGGCTTCAGAGAGATTAAGTAACTTGTCCAAGGCCACACAGTCACTAAATAGATAAGGGGATTTATCCATTTATCCACTTACCTGCTCAGCAAAACAGGAAAAATGCCAGCGCTGTCTCCCAGGATGCTTGCAAACAGAATTACTCCCCTGGGGAAGGCTTCAGAGTGCCAAGGAGAACACCAGGTACTCTGCTACCAAGGCTCCTGAAATGCCTACGTGGGTGGACATGGCTTCAATGTCAGGGTGAAGCTGGAGACCCAGGAGGGGCAGAAAGAACAACAGAAGCAGAAGTTTCCTCCTGAGGGGCTCAGCAACTATGACTCATCTAAGAAAGTGCAGGACCCCAGTTATACCCTTCCCAAGGGACCCTTCCTGGTGACATGCCCCCTCCCCATCTCAGGCTGCTAGGCTGAACAGATTTAGAACTCCTGAGAAAGGGAGACTTTTTTATTCCTAAGCAGAACAATGGGTGTTTCATGTCACATAATAAAGGAAATAAAGGACATTTGGCGAGGGAGGGGGGAAATGTATATATATGTAGAGGTATTTTAAATACTTTGTCCAACTAGGTTTTTAATAATAATATCATTTAGAATGAATTCACATTCTGATTAAATTTTTATTTCTATTTATCTTAGCATAGATTTGTTTTTGAACTTCTGTTTGCAAGGTCTTTTGAAAGGAAGGTTTTTAACTCTATTCTTCTCTCTCACCCCACCCTCCTTCCTGTTCATTGGTTTGTAGTTGACTTTAGGCAGCCCCTCAGGGCACCAAGTCCCACACCAAGGCTTAAATTTGGGGTTGAGGACCCCTGTGATATTGGGGACATCACCATATTAGTCACTGTGCCAGTGAGAAGGTTTATTTATTTTCTGGTACTGAGATTGTCTGCTCTCTCCTGAAGCCCCATGCCAAGAATCAGCAACAGCTCTTCCCTCAGCCACCATTTAAATGGGCTGTGGGCTCTCCACCTTGGTCTCTGGTTTCAGATATTGACTTTGGCTCCTACTTCCCATCCCCTTTCTCAAAAGGAACAACTAATTTAGTCCCCATCACCTTTAGAGGCTGGCCTACATCATTGTTTTCAAACACAGATCCCTCCCCATCCATGGATTCAAACCTTTTCTCCACTAATTTCAGTTTTTGTTTCATTTCTTGGCTTTAAGGGTATTTCTCTTACTTGTGAATACAACCACATCTCAATATTTCTTTTTGTATTTAATTTTTGCTTTTGTGTGGAGTAAGGGAGAGGGGTTGCTCAAACAATGAACCCATAGAACCATCTTGACTGGAATTGTCCCCACTGAATTTGTCTTTAGAGATTTCCTTCAGGCATTTCAAATTTAACGAGTCTATGACTAAGTTCATTATCTTCTCTCACCAAAACCTGCTCCTCTATATTTACTTCAACTTGATGAGTGGTATAAAAATTGACCTGGCCTCCAAAATTAGAAACATAAGCTTCATTCTCAATTCTTCCTTTTCCTTCCCTCATCATTCCAAATCTGTCACCATATCCTATAGACTCTATTTCAACAGCAACTTCTGAATCCATCCATCCAGTCTGACCCCACTTTAGTTTAGAATCTATCATCTCTCTTGCCTGAGTGTCAGCTATAATCTCCCTGCCACCAACGTCTTTCAACTCAAGTTCATCTTTCAACTGTTTCCAGATTTATTTTCCCAAACAAACAACCCTAAATCTCTTTAAAGACTTCAACTGTCTACTATCTGGACAATAAAGTTCCAAACTGTTAGCAGGGGTGATGGTGGATTGGTAGGTTGAGGCTGAAATGTATAATGTTAGGATGTACTGTGTGGCTGAAGTGTAGTGTTTAGAATGAAGGATACATGGGATTCATGTTTGTGATGTTCTTATATAATATTAGAGATGATCTCTGGTATGCACTAACACGCAGATGAATGAGGCATAGATGTAACTGTCTAAGGAGGGTGTGCTGGTTATTCTGGTTACTGTCAGATCCATTCTTTGCTCTTCTCTAGCTCTGTGTCTGAGAAGCTGACCTCTATTAACCATATCATCTGTGATGAGGTTTTGGTGATGGTGGGGTCTGGAGCCGATGGCCAAGAAAGAATTCTTGAGATGTCTTTGGTGCAAAAAGGTGATTTTATTAAAGCATTGGGACAGGACCTGTGGGCAGAAAGAGCTGCCCTGGACCCTGTGGGGAGACTGGTTATATACTTGGGAGTTGGGGGAGGTAAAGTCAAGGGGAAGTTTCCAAAGAGATTTTCATACGCTAAAGAAGATTCACAGGATCCTGGAGACCTAGCTATTGTCAAGCTAAGGTTGTTTTTCCCTCTAGCAAAGCATTAACATTAAGACAGCAGGGAGTTCCTGGAGAAACGTTTTACTCTGCCAGCCTCAAGTAGCTGTCAATGGGCTGTGGGTTATAAGGAAATTTACTTTTATCTGCCATGTCCTTCTTGCCTTTGTTCCCTGCATCACTATGGAGGAGAGGGTGATGGTGGGGCTCCAGGAAACTGAATCTATAGGTTGCTGGAGATTAGGCTATTGATAGGTTGTCTTTTTCTTACACTTTACCAAGATATTTGTAAACTGATGGAGACCCATGTCATGAAGGACTGTGATCTCTATTACTTAACCATTTGTTTTCCCCTTTCCTTGGGCAGTTGGGCATTCCTGAGATATACCACACGTATCACACCTGGGGGTGGGGGTGTTTGTGGCCTATCAGCTTGCCTTATGCTCCCTTATCTTCTGGACTTTCCTGTGCACTGGAACCACCTCCAGGAGATAGAAGTGTAGGAGGAGATCTGGATAATTATTCCTTTCACTCTTCCCTGTTTGTCATCTTTCCTATTCTGGCAGTGTGGTAGAGCCCTTACCCAAGGAATGTGGTGGAGGCTTCCTCAGAACACGAGTCCATAACTTGGACTGTAACAAATCAGACTATATGTCATCATATATGGGAGACAAAGAGGTAGAACTTGCACAAAAGGCTATAGCCCGCTGTGCTCAGGACTCAGTTTTTCAGGTACCAGCCTGTGCCGGCATGATGAATAAAGTTGCTTCCTAGACAGAAAATCCTCAGTGTCCCGTCTCTCTGTGAGAGAATTCCACTACATCTCTTGGGGGCTTGCATCTAGAATTCGGAGACAGTGGATTTCCACCTCCTTTGTTATCAGGTGTGAACCTCAGAGTGCCAGAAGAAGAAACCTTGCCTGATGCCAGCAAACCACTTAATCTGTAGGAGACCAGCCCCTCCTGGCATGCCCGGGCAAGGACCTCAGATGCACCACGGTACCAGGTGAAGCCCAAGAGTCAGCTCAGGGAGCGCCACCTGTCAGACTGGTGAGAACCTGGGTTCGTTTTGGTAGACCTGCCCATAAGAGGAAGAATGGGAGCTGATTACCTCCCAGAATTGCCTGAGTAGTTCTGTAACAAATCAAACCACAGCTCCAAGGCCCTGGGCATTGGGCAGTGGGTTGGGATCGCCATGTGACTGTGTGAATGAGAGGGATAGCGAAAGGTTCCGACCTGACCAATGGGCCGAAGCGAGTGTTGAGTCCTAATCCCCGCTTCTGTGGCAACCTTGTATGACTTAAGGTGGCGTCAGACTTCCTGGGGAGTCTGATCCGGGTTAGGATTTAATACTGAACCTTCCAATGCTAAGAGGCTCCTGAAATATCTTCAAGAATAGCTGGAAATGGATGAAGTGAGTGTGCATCCTCTCCAAATTAGTCCCTCCCTTCCCCCTTTTTCCTCTCTCATGTCCATTAGGGGAGGAAATGGGTGGATATGAGAGTAAACCGACTCCCCTAGAGTGTATATTGAGAAATTTCAAAATGGAATACTCAGGAAATTATGGTGTGAAATTAACTCCCAGAAAGCTCTGGACATTCTGTGGAACTGGCCATTGTTCAGGTAGGCTGGCCCTCTGAGGGCTCACTTGATAAGGAACTAGTTGGCTATTTAGGATAGCTGTGGGCGATCCAGGCCACCCCAACCAATTTCCTTACATTGACTGTTGGCAAGATCTGGTCCTATCCAGTTACCTTGGCTAAAAGTCTGTATTGAAGAGACCTGTAAAGTTATGATGGCTCATGTCATGGCTTCCTCTAAATTCTGACCAGAAACTGAAAAACCCATACCATTGGGAGCACCATATGCCCCACTGTACCCCTCACTGCCACCAGTGCTTCCAGCTGCCCTGGCTGCTGAAACCCCACTGGAGCCTGCCCCTTGTCCTGAGACCTCGCCACCTCTAGCACCATCAGCCTCTCTGGATGTGAATGGCTCACCTGTACCGCCGTTCCTAACCCCATACACCCCTCCCGGAAGGCAACTTAAAGATCAGGCCAGTGGAGACAGTCACAGTCCCTCCCTGCAGCAACACTGGGGATCCCTACAGATGCCACAGAGGGAAACAAGGGGACCCATGATCAGGAAGGCCAGATCCGAGGAGGCCAGTGTTTTTGTATACCAACCCTTTACCACTATGGACCTCCTAAATTGGAAGCACCATACCCCCTCCTATACAGAGAAGCCCCAGGCTATGATTGAACTAATGCAGTCCATAATTCAAACCCATAAACCTACCTGGACAGACTGCCTCCACCTCCTCCTGGCCTTCTTTGACACAGAGGAGCATCGCCAAATTACCCAGGTGGCCCTAAAATGATTAGAGGAGAATGCTCCGGCTGGGACGCTAGACACCCAGGCTTATGCTTGGGTCCACTTCCCTGGGGAGGACCCCAAATAGGACCCAAATGCCTCAAGTGTAGATGGAGTGCTCATAAGGACTGAACTAAATGGCATGAAAGAAGCGGGGGTAAAGCTATAAATATGAGTAAAACGTCAGAAGTGTTCCAGGGACCCGAGGAGAGCCAGAGACAGTTCTATGAGAGGCTACGTGAGACATTTCATCTCTACACCCCTTTTGATCCAAAGGTGCCCATTAACCAGCAGATGGTCAATGTGGCTTTCATAGGTCAGGCCCAAGGGGACATCTGGCATAGCTGCAAAAGCTAGAGGGTTACACCAGCATGAATGCCAGTTGAAAGGGCGGGCCTACTCCGGCCAACTCCATCTTGTTCTGTGTCCTTCACCTTGACCACGCCTCCTCCCCTTGAATAACCTCCCGCTCACCTGCCTAACAGGACTCGGACCCTTCCCCAGCCAATCGGCTGAGGCCACAGCCATTACCTCACCAACTGCCCCTAGGCCCCAAGAAAACCTTTGTCCTTTTGAAACTCGCTCTCTCTCCCTGGTATTTCACCGCTGTGTCAGTGCAGGTAGGGGATTGAGCTCGAGCTAGCTCGAACAAAGGGTCTTTTGCTTTTACATTGGACTCAGCTCCCTGATGGTATTTGGGGATCACGAATTCTGGGCATAACATTTGGGGGCTCGTCCGGGATCCCCAAGACCCCCGAGGGACCCCCAACCCGGAGAGCCTGACTGGCCATGGTTAGTGTCTGTTCGTTCTGTCTTTTCTGTGTGAGCTCATTTCTGAAATTCTGGTAGTGCCTGACGCGGTCTAAGTGGACGCACTGGAGGACCACAGGCCGGGAGTTTCGGAAGACGTTCCGATCCTCCCTTCTGGAGGGACGTGGAATCCCCTCATCGGTTTTGGAGGGACGTGGAATCCCCTCAAAGGTCTAAGTTAGCTTTCAGTTTTGCTTCGATGGAGTTGGAAGACTTTCTAGGGGCCCTCTGTTTGTCTGTTTTTGTGTTTCTCTGTTTTGTTCTGTGGACTTACTGGACTTACTGGACGGACGTTGTAGGACAGACTCAGACTACTCCTCTAAGTATTATGATTGGTCACTTTAAGGATGTGAGGGGAAGAGCTAACAACCTCAGTGTGGAAGTCCGAAAGGGTTGGTGGCAGTTTTTTTGTTCTAGCGAGTGGCCAAATTTCAATGTCGGATGGCCACCAGAGGGGACCTTCGACCTCCCTACCATCCACCGAGTCAGGAGCATCATCTCTCAGTCTAAGACGGGCCATCTTGATCAGCTCCCTTACATTATCATTTGGTAGGACCTTGTAGAAGACCCACCCTCTTGGCTTAAGCCCTTCCTAGCCCCGCTCCCTCTGGAGCCAAAACCCATTCTTGCTTTGCAGGGGACAAAGAAGAAGAAAAGTCTTACCCAGCCTTCAGCACCCCTCTACCCTGTCCTACAAGGGGGCACTGAAGAAGAATTAATTTTTCCTCCCCCATATAACCCCTCTAGAATGCCGGAAGAACACCATCCTCCCCCTCCGGGGGAGGCAGATGCTGTTCCGAGAGCGGGAGGCAGAAATGCTCCAGTGGGAAGCCCGCCCTTTACAAGACAAAGGGCTCAGAGGGAGCAATCTGCCTCTGCCACCGACTCCACTATTCTGCCCCTGCAAGCCACCGGACCCCCAGACGCGGAGGGGAATCAGCCCCATCACTATTGGCCTTTCGCCACTAGTGACCTCTACAATTGGAAAGCTCAGAATCCTAAGTTTTCCGAGAAACCGGCAGGGCTTATTGATTTATTAGACTCTGTTCTTTTTACCCATAAGCCCATGTGGGACGATTGCCAGCAGCTTTTGCAGGTCCTGTTCACGACTGAAGAAAGAGAAAGAATCCTTAATGAGGCCCGAAAACTAGTTCCGGGCGCAGACGGGAATGCCACCACCAACCAGGCTCAGATAGATACCTCCTTCCCCTTAACTCGGCCCCAGTGGGATTTCAACACGGCAGAAGGTAAGGAGAGGCTCTGGGTCTACCGCCAGACTCTAATGGGGGGTCTCCGAATGGCTGCTAGAAAGCCAACCAATTTGGCCAAGGTAGGAAATGTGCAACAGGGAAAAGATGAATCTCCGGCTGCCTTTTTAGAATGGATCATGGAGGCATTCCGTACCTATACCCCCATGGATCCAGAGGCTCCGGAAAGCAAGGCAGCTGTTATCATGGCCTTTGTAAACCAATCGGCCGTAGACATTAGGAGAAAATTACAGAAAATAGATAGACTAGGAGAAAAAAGTCTGCAGGACTTACTGGTGGTAGCCGAAAAGGTATATAATAACCGGGAGCCTCCTGAGGACAAGCAGGCTTGTGCCATGGCGGCTGCCAGCAGTAAGCAGACTCGAGACCTGGCCAGAATACTACTAGCTACCACTGCTGACTTCCCCGAGGAAGGAGACCGCTGTCTCCGGCAGCTGGCAGACGATGCAAGAAAAGGTAAAGGAACCACCAAGGGGGGGAAGCAGAGGCTGCAGAAAGATCAGTGCACATACTGCAAGGAGATAGGGCATTGGGCCCGAGATTGTCCGAAAAGGGCTGGCAGGAAGGGAAGCAAGACTGATCAAGTAAAAGTCCGAGAGCTAGATGAACTAAGTGATTAGGGGAGTCCAGGTTCGGACCCTCTCCCCAAACCCAGGGTAACTCTTAAAGTGGAGGGGACCCCTGTTGACTTCCTTGTCGACACCGGAGCACAACATTCGGTCCTCCGCACCCCACAAGGAAAACTAGCCAGCAAGAAGTCCTGGGTACAAGGGGCAACTGGATTGAGCCAGTATTCATGGACTACTTGAAGAACAGTAGATTTGGGGACGGGCCGGGTATCCCACTCCTTTATGGTAATACCAGAATGCCCCTACCCGCTGGTTAGGACGGGACTTACTGACCAAGACTGGAGCTCAGATAACTTTCAGACAAGGGGGGCCTCAGGTCACCGATGGCAAGGGCCACCCCATCCAGGTCCTGACCATGAAACTGGAGGATGAATACCGCCTCCACCAGGAGGCGCTCCCGAGAGAGGATAATATAGACAGATGGCTACAAGAATTCCCCTCAGTTTGGGCACAGACGGGGGGGATGGGACTAGCCACTCACAGGACCCCGGTCCTGGTAGAGCTCAAGCCAGGAGAGAGTCCGGTAAGGATCAAACAATACCCCATGTCTCAGGAGGCCCGGAAGGGGATCCAGCCACACATCTGGAGACTACGAAGCCTAGGGGTACTAGTTCCTTGCCAGTCTCCCTGGAACACCCCCCTACTGTCAGTCAAAAAGCCTCACACAAATGACTACCGACCAGTACAAGACCTCCGGGAAGTAAATAAGAGGGTCACGGACATACACCCAACCGTTCCCAACCCATATACTCTCTTGAGCTCCTTGGCGCCCTCCAGGGTCTGGTATACTGTACTAGATTTAAAGGACGCCTTCTTCAATCTGCCGCTGGCACCCCAGAGCCAACCCTTGTTTGCCTTCGAGTGGCATGATCCGGAGGAGGGCTACAGTGGGCAACTCACCTGGACATGGCTACCGACCAGTCCCTCCCCGATGCCGAGGCTACTTGGTTCACTGATGGCAGCAGCTTTGTGCGAGACGGACACAGGTATGCGGGTGCAGCGGTGGTCACCGAAACGGACACCGTATGGGCGGACGCTCTACCCTCCGGAATGTCAGCCCAGCGAGCAGAGCTCATAGCCCTCACCAAGGTGCTAACGTTGGGAGCTAGAAAATGGCTTAACAACTACCGGACGTGGGAGACCCAGTTTTACCAGACCTGCCCAAATACTCCCAGGAGGAGTTACAGTGGATCAAGAAACTCCCCATGGCCCAGGAGATAAAGGGATGGTGGTATACACCTAACAAGGAGCTAGTGCTGCCAGACCGGCTTGGAGTCTCAATATTAGAGCACATGCATCGGTCTACTCACATGGGGGCCGGAAAATTAAAAGACTTAATCCGACATGCCAGAATCAAGATTCACCAACAGGACACCAAAGGAGAGCAATTTGTATCTGCCTGCAAGACCTGCCAGCTCACCAACGTGAGGGCCACATCAAATAAAAAAGGAACCAGGCTCTGAGGCACCAGACCGGGAGCCCAATGGGAAGTCGACTTCACTGAAGTCAAACCAGGAAAGTATGGTTATAAATATCTTTTAGTATTTACAGACACCTTCTCTGGCTGGGTGGAGGCATACCCAACCAAGCATGAAACGGCTCAGACAGTGGCTAAGAAGCTACTAGAAGACATCTTACCCAGGTATGGTTTTCCTGCTATGGTAGGATCAGACAATGGACCAGCTTTTATCTCGCAGGTAACACAGGCAGTAGCCAAGGTGGTGGGGGCAAACTGGAAATTACATTGTGCTTATAGGCCCCAGAGCTCAGGACAGGTAGAAAGAATGAATAGAACCCTAAAAGAGACCCTTACCAAATTAACCATGGAGACTGGCAGGGACTGGGTGACTCTCCTAGCCCTTTACCAGGTTAGGAACACTCCTTACACTTGGGTTTTACTCCCTACGAGATCATGTTTAACAGGCCACCCCCTACTCCCAACCTTCAGTTTAAAGATCAAGAACTTTTTCTTTCCTTGAGAGGGCTCCAGAGGGTGCACGAGGGCATTTGGCCATGCCTCCGTGCCATCTACGAAGCTGGCCTGACCCCGACACCTCATCAGTACAGGCCGGGAGACTGGGTCTACGTCAAGAGGCACCACCAAGAGACCCTCGAGCCCTCTGTAGGAAAGGACCCTACATCGTGGTGCTGACAACCCCCACCGCTCTCAAAGTAGACAGCATCGCGACCTGGGTCCATCACACCCACGTTCGGCCAGTGGACCCCTCCTCGATCCGGAAGGTCTTTGTCACGCGATGAGCCGTCAATCGGGACCAACACAACCCGCTCAAGCTCACCCACCTAATATTGGTAACTGTTAACTCTGCATGTCATTGCTCATGCTGCCGGGAGTCCCCACGCCACCCAAAACATCACCTGGCAGATCATAGACACCAGCTCGGGGACAAAACTTAATCAGATGTCCCAGAGCCACCCCAGGGACATTTGGTTCCCAGAACTTTGCGTAAACCTCCAAACTCTGTTTCCCTTGTCACCATAAATGCAGCTGGTCCCATGATTGGGTCCGTAAGCTACATGACAAGGGGGGAATGAAACGGCGGGCCTACACTGGCCAACTCCATCTTGTTCTGTGTCCTTCACCTTGACCACGCCTCGTCCCCTTGAATAACCTCCCGCTCACCTGCTTAACAGGACTCGGACCCTTCCCCAGCCAATCGGCTGAGGCCACAGCCATTACCTCACCAACTGCCCCTAGGCCCCAATAAAACCTTTGTCCTTTTGAAACTCGCTCTCTCTCCCCGGTATCTCACCACTGCGTCGGTGCAGGTAGGGGATTGAGCTCGAGCTAGCTCGAATAAAGGCTCTTTTGCTTTTACATTGGACTCGGCTCCCTGGCGGTATTTGGGGATCACAAATTCTGGGCATAACACCAGTCAGTTGCTGAAAGTAGCAACTAAGGTGTTTGTCAACTGTGACCAGGCAATGCGAAGGGAAGAAGGCTGGAAGGTGCAGAAAAAGGCATACTTGTTACCTGATGCCTTGGTGGAGTGGTAGGAATGCTCTTGGAAAAGTGCCCTGCAGGGACAAGGCTGGGGCCAAAAAGGGGAACAGTGGGGAGGATGATCTCGCCCAGAACCAAAGTTAGGACTGAACTAGTATGCTCACTGTTGTAAGGAGGGCCACTGGAAAATGAGTGTTCCCTGCAGCTGGGTAATTGTCAGCAGGGCCCCAAGCAAAAAGAAAGAGGTCATGTGGTCTAGGGCTGGTATCAACCAGCATCACAGCCTCATGGGGCTCCCAAAGATGATTTTGTGGGGACAGCTGCCATACAGGACTATGAGGAGGACTAGGACAGACCGGGTTCTATTTTGTTAGGCCCCCAAGAGCCTATGGTCCAAACAAATGTGGGGGCTGACCCATAGACTTCATGGTAGATACTGGGACAAAACACTCAATGGTGACCCAACCCATGGGCTCCCTCTCACAGAGACAAGCCACCATTGTGGGGGCCATGGGCAATCAGACATGCCATCCCTTCCTTCTGCCTCGGTAATGCAATTTAGGTGGCCATGAAGTCATCCAGGAATTCCTGTACCTCCCCAACTGCCCTGTGGCCTTAGTGGGTCAGGACCACTTGGGAAAGCTGCAGACCCAGATAACTTTCAACTCCTACAGACAAGCTGCTCTGGCCCTACGAAAGCTGGAAGAAAAGATTATGACTCTCCCAATTCCCTAAGGGGAATGTACAGTCTCATGGAGGAACCACAATAGGGACCTGAGTTGCTTTCAGAGTACTGGGGGTGTGAGCGGCAGACAACCCACCAGGACCGGCCCAGAAGATACCTCCAGTAATTATAGAACTAAAGCCAGGGCAGAGCCCATCTGCCAAAACCAATATTTCACCCCTTGTAAGGCACAGGTGGGGATACAGAAGCACCTGGAGAGACTTCTAAAATATGGGATCCTCCAGCCCTCAGTCATCTTAGAACACATCTCTTCTACCAGTCCAGAAGCTGGGCACCAATAACTATCTGCTGGCCCAAGACCTTCACCCAGTAAACCAGGCTGCTGTCACCCTGCACCCAGTTGTCCCAAACCCATACACTCTCCTGGGTCTTATCCCCGCTGAAGCTGTCTTCTTCACGTGCCTAGAACTCAAGGATGCTTTCTTCGGCATCCGTCTGGCCGACCAGAGTCAACCAATCTTCACCTTCCAGTGGGAGAATCCTGAAAATGGTGACAAGGGCCAGTTGACTTGGACCAGATTTCCTCAGAGGTTCAAGAACTCCCCAACTATTTTCAGCACTTCATTAGCTTCAGACCTAAAAGCCTTTCCAGTGGATTAACATGGCTGTGTCCTGTTGCGGTATTAGATGACGTACTGCTGGCTGGAAGGTCTCAGGAGGACTCCACGGAAGGCACTCGGTAGCTCCTTACCCTCCTATGGGAAACTGGCTATAAGGTCTCAAGGAAAAAGGCCCAAATCTGTCAAAATAAAGTCAAATACCTTGGCTTTCACCTCTTCCAGGGGCAGTACCAACTTGGCCCAGAGAGAAAACAGGTCGTTTGTTCGATCTGGGTCCCATTGACTTGACATCAGTTTTGGGACTTTCTCAGGGCCACAAGTTTCTGTAGAATCTGGATACCTAACTTCTCAGTCTTGGCAAAACCCCTTTATGAGGCCACAAGTGGGGAGAGCAGGAATGTCTGTTATGGGAGCAAGTACAGCAAAGGGCCTTTGAAGGGATCAAATGGGCCCTTGCCAATGCACCTGGTCTGGGGCTCCCAGACATGTCCAAGTCCTTCTTCTTGTACGTTCATGAATGTACTGGCATCATGGTGGGAGTTCTAACCCAGATGTTGGGGTCATAGTACTGCCCAGTGGCATATTTCTCTGTCTCCCAAGGCTGGCGACCCTGCCTATGGGCATTTGCAGCCATGGGCCTCTTAGTGTCTGAGGCTGACAAGGTAAGTATGGGGCAAAAATTGACAGTCTGAGCGGCACATTCAGTATTGACATTAATGGAGTACAAAGGACAATATTGGCTAACCAATGCCTGGATGATCAGATATTAGGAAATGCTATGTGAGAACCCACATATTCACCTAGAAGTAGTGTGGACTCTAAACCCTGCAACCCTACTGCCAGTTGGACCAAGTCAACCAGATCAAGGCTGCATTGAAATCATGGATGAGGTGTTCTCCAGCTGATGAGACTTGAGGGACCAGCCTCTCAAGGACCCCAATGCTGAGTATTTCACCAACGGTAGCAGTTTTGTGAAAGAGGGAGAATGCCTTGCAAGGTACTCCGTGGTGACCCTGAATTCTATCACTGAGGCCAAACTCCTGCCAAAGGGGACTTTGGCATAGAAGGCAGAGCTCATCACGCTAACCCAAACCCTCCAACTGGCAGCATGGATATGTGTTAATATATACACAGACTCTAAGTATGTCTTCACCACCCTCCACGTACTTGGGGCTTTATATAAAGAGAAGGGTCTAATAAACTAAGGAGGAAAAGACACAAAGTATGGTAAGGAAATCCTCAAACTCTTATATGCTGTGTGGGCCCGTAGAAGAGTGGCAGTCATGTATTGTCAGGGACATCAAAGGGGAGACCACGGCTTCATGAGGAAACCATAAGGCAGACAGAGAGGCAAAGCTTGTGGCTTCCAAAGGAACAGTGGAATCAGTGGCTTTAACTGCCACCCTGTTCCATAGTCCACTAGCAGAACAGGACCTTAATTACTCACAACATGAGAGTACCTGGTTTAAGAATGAAAATGGAAGCTACCTCCCAGGTGGATAGCGTAAATTTAAAGATAGGCGGGTAGCAATTCCTGAGGCCTGGCTCCAGCTTTTTGTCAAGCAGTTTCATCAGTTTTATATTGTCTGGACAGCTCTAGGGACTACGTTGAGTCAACATTTCTACATCCCTCGACTCTCTAGTATAGCCCGAGCAGTATGGTAGCGATGTGAAATGTGAATCTGGAATAACCCATATCAGGGACTCAAGGCTGCCCCTGGGATGCAGAGTGTCATGGGAGTCCCATTTGAAAATATGATGGTGGACTTCACTGACCTTCCCTGGGTCTGAGGCTGTAATAGCTGTTGGTCTTTGTGTGCACTTTCTCATGCTGGTGCACTTTCTCATGCTGCACTTTAACCTGGTGCAGGTTAAAGATCACCTGGCAGTTACACACAGCATACTGACCTCAGAGCTCCAGGAAGGTGGAACAAATAAACAGAACCCTGAAGCTTCAACTAAGTAAATTATGTCAGGAAACCCACCTATACTGGGACAAGGTATTGCCAATCGCCTTGTTAAGAATCAGGTGTAGCCCCACTAAGACAGGGTCCCCTTATGAAATCCTTTATGGGCACCCTCCCCACCATTATCAAGGGCATAAGGGGGGATCTAAATGAGATAGGCAACCTAACCCTAAGGCAACAGATGCGGGCCCTTCCCTGGCCCTACCCTAACCACCTTATACCACTGGGTTAGGGAGTACTTACTTGTGAGTCTGACCATAGACACTCACCCCTTTAAACCATGAGATGCTGTATGGGTGAAGGAATAGAATGTCCAACCCCTAAAACCCTTCTGGAGGGGCCCATTCACTCATTTTGCCCACCCCTACTGCAGTAAAGGTAGCTGAAGTGGGTCCCTGGATTCACCACAGCCGAGTGAAGCCAGCATCTCGAAACTGGGAGTACATTCCTGATCCACTGACGCCATGCAAGCTGACCATATGGAAGAAGCAATCTACAACTCCAGAGGCTCTGGGAGACTGTAGCCCTGCTTTAGTCACTCTGGAAGCTGACTAATCTACACACAGCAGAAGCTTGAGGAATCAACAGTCTGGGGGAACAAATAGACTGTCCTTATTTTCTGTATGTTTCCTTAATGTGAGACACTGTCACCCCTGTTTCTTGCTGTTATTGTGATTCTTCCTCTACTTTTTGCCATAGGATTACAGAAGCCACACCGGACAGCTGGGAGTGTGGTGAGAGGTTTCTGTTAGCACTCACATTCCTTTTGTGGATAGGATGCTTCATTGGTATTGGTTGCTTCTAATCTGGATCCCTTCTGTAGACCTATATTCCCCATCCTGGGACTCAGGTATGCACATAACCAGGTCAGGCCAGGGAGTCACTTGGACCTTACTATCCCATACGCACTTTTCATGCCAGGAAACGATTCTGAGGACCTGCATACACAACAAGACCATCTATTCTATTTGGTAACGGGAGAGTCAATACACTTGTTTCAACCCATAGTACTCCCCAACAGAGGAATGGCTAGAGGCCCAGAGTCACCCCAAGATAGGCAACGCCAATGTGGGCCAACGAATTAACAAAACTCAAATACCAATCCAACGTGGCTGGTGTCTATATTCTTTGATGTATGTACAGCCATAAGTGACACATTGCTGTATGGTTTGCCATGTGAAGGTCTGACATGGGAATGACAGTACCAACTCAATGATAAATATGTGTGAGGAGTCTGGTATGTATGGTTCCTAGCTACAGGCACCTGAATTCTTCTGTCCTTATTGAAGCAGTGTCACATGGGCCATTTGGCAGAGTAACGACAAACAGCACTCCTCCAAAAGGGTATGGCTGAGTCAAATTGCCAATTGGGAACCTATAACCCCATTAATTTTACCATCCTTGACCCAGGAGTCTCAAAATGGAAAAAGAACTACCAGATTGGTATACTTATCTATGGGCAGGGCACAGACCCATGTTGTATTTTGAGAGTTATTGTCACACATAAGGCCACACGATCCACCAGGTTTTTCATTCCTTTTATGAAGAAATGGAGAAGGGTCCTCCTCCTCTCTCCATCATGATGAAAAATCTGTTTCTAGCCCTAGCAGAGACTATAGCCCAGACTCTAAAGATCTCTTCTTGTTATGTATGTGGGGGAACCAACATGGGGGATCAATGGCCATCGGAGGCTAGAGTAATAGATCTCTGTGAACCTTATAATGGAACAGAATACCCAAACCCTACTACCAGGGTTTGGCTCCTCAAAACCTCAATTATGGGAAAAAATTGCCTTGCCTGGTGCAGAACAAAGTTCACCATCTCTTTTGGAAGCTTAATGTGCCTAGGCCAAAGATTTTAACTCAACCACCCAGATCCCAGTGGTGGTGATCCCCAGATCACCTTGAGCCAGATCTCCACCCCTTGTCTAACTTCTCTCACCTCCAAGAGGCCTGGGACAATCTCGATGCAACAGTTGAATGGCGGGATCCAGGTGGACTATACTAGATATGTGGAAAGACAGGCTATATAGTACTTCCCTCAGGCTGGTCAGGGTCATGTGTGCTGGAACTATTCATCCATCTCTCTTCCTGCTCCCACTTGTCAGAAGGGAACATTTGGGAGTCCAATTGTATGCAGACAAGAAGACTCAAAGGGAGGGATGTGCCCTACAAATTAGCAATTGGAAAGATGATGAATGGCCTCCCAAGCATATAATCCAATAGTACTGCCCTGTCTCCTGGGCAGAGGATGGGTCCTGGGGCTACCACACTCCCATTTACATGCTAAACCACATAATCAGACTGCAAGCAGTTATAGAAATTATAACCGAAGAAACTGCCAGAGCTCTTAACTTACTAGCCAAGTAGCAAACCAAAATGCACAATGCTATCTGCCAAAATTGCTCGGCCTTAGATTACTTGTTTGCTTTCAAGGGAGGAGTTTGTAGAAAGTTTAACCTCAGCAACTGCTGCCTGCAGATAGATGATGAAACAAAAGTCATAGAGGAGATCACAGATCTAATGAGATACGTTGCTCATGTCCCAGTCCAGGCCTGGAAATGCTGGAACCACAGGGAGTTATTTGGAGAATGGTTTTCAACTCTTGGGGGATTCAAAACCATCATAGGTATTAATCTCTTGATTTGAGGAGCTTGCTTAGTCCTACCTTGCCTAGCTCCCCTGGTTACATGGTCTCTCTCCAGCCTCACTGAGGAAGTGGTCAAAAGGAAAACAGCCAAGCATGTGATGATGTTATGGAAATATAAACCTCTAAACCAAAATGATGCTCTTTGACCCAAAGGAAGGGAGGTCCCAGCATCAAAGGGGGGAATGTAGTGGAGGCTTTCTCAGAACAAAGGAAGGCAACATGGCCCAATCAATACCTATACACATATGCATAGATCTGACATGACTCTGTAACTTGGACTGTGTCCAATCAGACTATATATATGTCACTATATATGGGAGACAAAGAAGTAGAAATTGCATAAAAGGCTACACCCCGCTGTGCTAGGGGCTCAGTTTTTTGGGTACAAACCCACTAAGCCCACACTGGTATGACAAATAAAGTTGCTTCCTGGACAGAAAAGCCTCAGTGTCCTGTCTTTGTGTGCAAGCATCCTGCTACAGCAGAGACTAGGGTCATTCATGGCTAAAGCTGTCATCTAATAACACCTTCTTCTATGCTTAGCTCTCAAGGAGCTCTAGTAAGCTCCATTCCTTCCTTTGTCCCTTTAGTCTCAGGAGTGGGTGGAAATGGCTTCCACTGCAACTAGTCTCTGAGTCCCTTGCCTGCCACTCCTTCTTGCTTCCTTTAACCATGCCCACAGCTCTCTAGTCAATTTGCAACATTATTTTTAGATAAACCCCTGTTTCCTGCTGTACTTGATAAATAAGATATGTTTGAGAAATAATCAAATGTGAGTTTAAGTTCATTTAGGAAAAAGACAAGAAAAACCTTCAAAAACACGATATCCTACATTTTTAGGAATAAAGATTATTTTCTATTTTAATGAGCATTCAGACATTAGAGTTCAGGAGGAAGGACGTAGATATATTCCCTTAAATTCAGCTCTGAAAGAGGAATTAATGAATTTATTACTGAAATAATCTGACTTCCCTTACCTTCTTCTTGTATTTCCAATCAGTAGCTATAACATTTGGGGGAGCTATTAAAAAGAAGTTTATTCTGGAAGCAATATAATTGGACTAGCTTAATTGATAATATTTCAATATTTTTCAATTGACAAATGCCTATCCATGAGTCATAATTAATAAATCCACAGTGCTAAGAATATGATATAACACACCATCCTTCTGGGAAAGAAACCAGTTTATGCTCATTTTTTCATCTAGATGTAGAGGTCCTTCTGACACATGCTCTTTCTTCTCTGACCTCCTTTCCAAAGTCAGAAGCACATTTTGTTTCTCTCATAGTGGTTAAAAAATGACACACTGGGACATGTCTATAGGCTAAAGTATGAGCCAATTTCTAGGAACTAAAAAACGTTGCCAAAAAAGAAAAAAAGAGACACAGAGAGCAGCACCTCAAATAGTCCCTGGATCCTGTCACTGAAAAATAATGACTTGAATTCTGTGTAGCAACCAGGAAGCAATATTGTATGACTCTTCCTTACTCTCAGCCCCTCACAATCCCCTTTCTCCAACATCCCAAATTTCATTCACATATAACACTGGAAAAAGTATGAAGAGATGAGGAAGAGTAAGTGTTGGCATCATGTTCTTTGTTGGGGAAATCTGCAAGCTCTAGCTGTTTCCATGTGAATGGCATTTCATTTTGCCCAGTTCAGCATTTGCTGATTGTTCATGCTGTCTACAAAGCTTTGATTAAACCTCCTAATTTCCAGTAAGCTTTTTCTCTTCTTCAGGGCAAGCCCTTGTCCTAAAAGTATAGAAATATGGTCAAATGGAAAACAACAAAGTAGGAGAATTGAAGGAAAGGAGTTAAGAAGCTTGAAGGAATTACAAGTTTGGTGAATTTAACCAGTATAATGTTATGTTAACCAAGCATCTCTTTTGATACCCGTTTTACTAATTTTTTACACTCTATGATTCTGATGTATAAAAAAATAAAATCGCCTGGGGTGTCTGGGTGGCTCAGTCGGTTAAGTGGCCGACTTTGGCTCAGGTCATGATCTCACAGTTCGTGGGTTCGAGCCCCGCACTGGGCTTTGTGCCTGGAGCCTGCTTCAGATTCTGTGTCTCCCTCACTCTCTGCCCCTCCCCTGCTTGTGCTCTCTCTCTGTCTCTCAAAAAATGAATAAAACCTTACAATTTTTTAAAAAATATTAAAAAATAAACTCACAAACCCATTTCCATGTCATTTGTATTTTTACAATATAAGTGATATAAAGCTATCCCTTGTTGGTTTCAAACACAGATGCCTTTGCTTACAGAGGGTCATTTATATTTGATTCATGTGAGTAGAAAAGCAGAAGTTGCTTATTTCTCCAGCATGAAATTCTGACTTTGTTTAAATATGGTACTTGTTTAGGGGTGCCTTGGTGGTTCAGGTCAGTTAAGCGTCCAACTTCAGCTCAGGTCATGATCTTACAGTCTGTGAATTCGAGCCTCGCGTTGGGCTCTGTGCTGACAGCTCAGAGTCTGGGGTCTGCTTCAGATTCTGTGTCTCCCTCTCTCTCTGCCCCTCCCCTGCTCATACTCTGTCTCTCTCTGTCTCAAAAATAAACAAAAACATTAAAAAAATTTTTTTAAATATGGTACCTGTTTAGCCAGGTCCTCTGAATTCATTAATTATTATTAAGTGATTTTTAAATAACTATGAGAAATCTATTATGAAAAAGCCAACTTATTTATAGGCACGTGTGTATGAGAGAATGTGTATGTGTATACACATATGTATTTCCACAATTATTTAGAACCTTGATATATATTCATATTAAAATATTGTTCATTATGGAAAAATGTAGAAAATAATATAATAAACGTCTTTGTATTTGCTATTTTATATTTACTACATCCTTCATCCTTCCTACCCAAGTTCTGACTCAACTGATAGAGTCAATGAAATTAGACAAAGTCTAACAAAATAAGTCTAACAAAATAAGATCTGTTATATAATCAATAAAGTCTATATCAGGGGATATGGCATAGGTGGGTGTAGCAGTATACAACACTTTGTCCTTTCCAAGTTCTTAAAACCAAGTAAGGGAGACAAATACAGGCAGATAAGACTCTAAATAGCAGCTGATAAGGCTCTAAATAGCAGTAAGTGTGAAAAATTTGGCTTGGGTAGAGTAAGAATTGGCTAAGACACCTGTACCCACACGGATACAGTTTTCCCTTGTTTCCAAAATTGTAACAGCAGGTCAGAGTAAAAGTTCTCTGCAGATGGGAAGATCTCATCTGTATTCTTCTATATAGATGTTAAGCACAGCTTGTCAAGTTTCATGAAAAGGCCTTTTAGTAATTGGTTTTGAATTGCATTGAATACATATGGATATAAAGAACAATTTAGCCTTTACAACACTGGGACTTTCTATCCAGAAGCATGGGATATCTTTCCATTAATTCAGGTCTTCTAATGTCCATCAACAATGTTTTGCCATTTCTCTACATTAAGGTTTTGAGATTTCTTGCTAGAAATTCATAGACATCTTATAGTTTGGGTTTCTATTTTGACTCTATTTGATAAAAAAAAGTACTTCAATTTTCAGATTTACTTAAGTTGGTTAATATTGGAGAAAGGGAATACTAGTAATTTTTGTGTGTATATGTATCCACCAACCTTGTTTAATTATCTTTCTGGTTTCAGTGTTTTTGTCTCCAAGTTTTCTGGGATCTTTTAAATAATTATATCATTTTCAAATATAATCACTTTTTGTCTCTTTTGTTTCATTTTCTCCCCTCTCACTCTCCTCCATTGGTAGTCTTATTACTTTATAAGTCCTGATATTTGTTAGCAAATGTTGAATATTAGGGGTACTAGTGGATATCTTTTTAAAAATCAATTTTAATAGGATTATTTCTAACCGTTAACCATTCATTATATCTGCAACAGTTTTTTTCTAAATCAGATCTACTGAGATGTAATTCAGATATAGTAAAACTCGCCATTTTAAGTGTACAGTTCAAAAAAATTTGCTTTAGAAAAGTGTCTATTCATGTCTTTTGCCCATTTATTCACTGGATTATTTGTCTTTTGGGTGTGGAGTTTGGTGAGTTCTTTATAGATTTTGGATATTAGCCCTTTATCCGACATGTCATTTGCAAGTACCTTTTCCCATTCTGTCAGGTGCCTTTTAGTTTTGTTGATTGTTTCTTTTGCAGTCCAGAAGCTTTTCATCTTGATGAGGTCCCAATAGTTCATTTTTGCTTTTAATTCCCTTGCCTTTGGAGATGTGTCGAGTAAGAAATTGCTGTGGCTGAGGTCACAGAGGTTTTTTTCCTGCTTTCTCCTCTAGGGTTTTGATGGTTTCCTATCTCACATTCAGGTCCTTCATCCATTTTGAGTTTATTTTTCTGAATGGTGTAAGAAAGTGGTCTAGTTTCATTCTTCTGCATGTTGCTGTCCAGTTCTCCCAGCACCATTTGTTAAAGAGGTTATCTTTTTTTCCACTGGATACTCTTTCTTGCCTTGTCAAAGATTAGTTGCCCATACATTTGTGGGTCCAATTCTGGGGTCTCTCTTCTATTCCATTGGTTTATGTGTTTGTTTTTGTGCCAATACCATACTGTCTTGATGATTACAGCTTTGTAGTAGAGGCTAAAGTCTGGGATTGTGATGCCTCCTGCTTTGGTTTTCTTCTTCAATATTACTTCGGCTATTTGGGGTCTTTTGTGGTTCCATGCAAATTTTAGGATTGCTTGCTCTAGCTTTTAGAAGAATGCTGGTGTAATTTTGATTGGGATTGCATTGACTTAGCAATAAGGAAGAGTGAAATCTGGCCATTTGTAGCAACGTGGAGGGAACTGGAGGGTATTATACTAAGTGAAATAAGTCAGGCAGAGAAAGACAGATATCATGTGTTTTCACTCATATGTGGATCCTGAGAAACTTAACAGAAGACCATGGGGGAGGGGAAGGGGGAAAAAGTTACAGAGAGGGAGGGAGACAAACCATAATAGACTCTTAAATACTGAAAACTGAGGGTTGATGGGGGGTGGGGGGAAGGGGAAAGTGGATGATGGGCACTGAGGAGGGCACCTGTTGGGATGAGCACTGGCTGCTGTATGGAAACCAATATGACAATAAATTATATTTAATATAAAAATAAATAAAAACAAATGAAAAACAAAAAGTTCAAGTATGTACAGTAGTATAAACATAACCACAATCACATACAAAACATTTCTATCACCCAAAAAAAAGTTCTCTCATAGACTTTTGTGGTAACCTGTACTGCTTTGCTTTTTATCACTGTAGATTAGTTTGCACTTTCTAGGATTTCATATAAATGGAATTATACAATATGTACTCTTGTTTGGCTTCTTTCACTCAGCACAATTATTTTGACATTCATCCATGTTGTTACATTTCAATAATTCATTCCTTTTTATTTTTGAGTACTACTCTATTGTATATATACATAATCAGTTTACCCATTCATCTGTTGATAACCCTATGAGGTGTTTCCAGTTTTTAGCTATTATGAATAAAGCTGCTATCAACATTCACGTTCAAGTCCTTATATTGATAATATGCTTTCATTTCTCTTGGTTAAATACTAAACTAGAATTAAAATGGTTGGGATATATGGTAGGTATATGTTTATTTTTTAAGACACTGCCAGATTGTCTTCCAAAGTGGTTGTTGCATTTGACATACCCACCAGTAGCTTGAGAATTCCAGTTGCTCCACATCCTTGCCAACACTTGGTATGATTTTTATTTTTTATTTTAGATATTTTATTTTTTTTTTAAATTTTTTTAAATGTTTATTTATTTTTGAGACAGAAAGAGACAGAGCATGAACGGGGGAGGGGCAGAGAGAGGGAGACACAGAATCTGAAACAGGCTCCAGGCTCTGAGCTGTCAGCACAGAGCCCGACGCGGGGCTCGAACTCACGGACCGCGAACTCATGGACCGCGAGATCATGACCTGAGCCGAAGTCGGATGCTCAACTGACAGACCCACCCAGGCGCCCCTCTTTTAGATATTTTAATAGGCATATAGTAGTATCTCATTGTGGTTTTAACTTGCATTTCTCTAATGACTAATGATGTTGAACATCTTCTTGTGTACTTATTCACCATCTGTATATCTTCTTTGGTGAAGTGTCTGTCTAAATCTTTCCCATCTTTATTTTTAAATTATCGAATTTGAAAGCTTTTTATGTGTTCTGGTTACAAGTTCCTTATCAGATACATGTTTTTCAAATATTTGCTCCAGCCTGTGGCTTGTCTTTTCATTTGTCAACAGTGTCTTTTCAGGAGCACAATTTAAAAATTTTTGATGAAAGTCATTGTATCATTTTATTTTATGGTTCATGCTTTTTATGTTCTAAAAATATTTTCCTAATATAAGAATTTTTATATATTATACAAAGGTCTGAGAATTTTGTGTGTGTGTATGTTTTGATGTCTAACTGCTCCAGCACTATTTATTGAAAAGACTATCATTTCTCCACTGAATGGCTTTAGCAATTTTGTTGAAAATCAAATTGACATTATATGTGTTCATTTATTTTTGAACTCTCTATTCTGTTATATTGATCTGCACATCTTTCCAATATATATTTTTTAAGATTATTGTAGTAGTTTTTAAGTCTGAAATCAGGTAGTATCAGTCTTCTACTTGTGTTCCCTTTTTTCAAAAGTATTTTGTCTACTTTTGGTTCTTTCCTTTTTTTTTTTTAATGCTTGTTTATTTTTGAGAGAGCAGTGAGCGCACAAGCAGGGGAGGGGCAGAGAGAGAAGGAGAGGGACAGAGAGAGGGGGGACAGAGGATCCAAAGCAAGCTCTATGCTGACAGCCCCATGTGGGGCTTGAACTCAGAAACCCTGAGATCATGACCCGAGCTGAAGTCAGACGCTTAACTGACTGAGCCACCCAGGCACCCTGGTCCTTTGCTTTTTTATACAAACTTTAGAAACAGCCAATAAACCTCTACAGGGAAAAAGAGTTGCTGGGATTAAGACTGGCATTGCATTGAATCTACAGATGAAATTGAGAATAGACATTTTATCATATTGAGTCATCCTCTTCATAAATATGGTGTATTTCTCCATGTAGCTATTTTAAAATTTTTTTCTGTCAGCAATGCCTTATAACTTTCAGCATACACATCTTAAACATATTTTGTTAGAATTACCTTATTTTATGATACTTTATGCTATGTTTGCTATGTAAAAATACAATTGATTTTTGCATATTGACTTTATATCATGAGATTTTGTGAAATTCATTTATTAGTTTTATGAGCTTTCTTGAAGATTCTTTGAATTTTCTATAAAGTTATTTATGCCAAGTGTAAATAAAGACAAATGTAACTAACTCTTCCTTTCCATTCTGTATGCATGTTGTTTATTTCTTATTCTTACCTTACTGCTCTGGCTAGTACCTCCTGTGCAATATTGAAGAAGAATCTTGCATTGTTACCGATCTTAAGAGGAAAGCACTCTGTTTTTCACCATTAAGTATGATGTTAGCTCTAGGCTTTAGTTGATACCCCTTATTAGTGTGAGGAGATTCTCTTCTATTCCTAACTTGCTGAGCTTTTAACAAAATCAAGAATGAAATGAATTTTGTTAAATACTTTTTCTACATAGGTTGAGGTTTTTGGGGGGAGGCGGTTTTATATGGTGCTTAGTTGCCAGTTTTGATAGATACAGTGGTTCCCGCTTACCCATGGTTTTGTTTTCTGTGGTTTCAGTTACCTATGCTCAACTATGATCCTGACACATTATATACTTTACATATGTTACAAACTTTTATTATAGTATACTGTTTTAATTTTTCAATTTTATTATTAGTTATTATTAATCTCTTACTGTCCCTAATTTATTAATTAAACTTTATCATAGGTATATATGTGTAGGAATAAATATAGCATATATAGAGCTCAGTACTATCCTTGGCCTCAAGTATCCACTGGAGATCTTGAAGTAAATCCTCCATGAATAAATGGGGACAATTGTTCTCAAGTGTTTGGTAAAACAGTCAGGGCTGGGTGTCTTTTATATGTGGATACTTTGATTACCAATTCAATTTCCTTGATAACTATTGATTTATTCAGATTTTTATTTCCTCTTGGATCATTTATAATTTATATTTTCTAGAAATATGTCCATTTCAAAATATTTTACAATTTATTGGCATAAAATTATTCATAAGTGATCTAAAAGTTATCTACATATCTATACCGCTGCACTATTTTTTATCCTAATTTTTATTAATCTGTTTTTTATATTTGTTTCTTGATCATTCTTGCTCTAGGTTTTTGTACTTTAGTTTTTGAAAGGCTCACTTTCAGTTTGTTTCTCTTCTCCATTATTTCTTTGTTTCTCAATTTATTAATTTATGTTCTTATCTCTGTTACATCATTTCCTTCTATTTTCTTTCAATTTATTCTGTTTGTAGTATAAGCCCTGGTGTTTGTCTTGTTCTTTTTGTAATCCAAGTGCCTGATTTAAGCTTTGATTGCCAAGGCATCCACTTCAATTGCCAACCACACAAATAGATAGAGAGATAGGCTGCCTCCATCAACTGAAGTTCCTTTGTTTAGAGATCTTGGTTCATTTTCATAACTGCCAATTTGGGTCACTTGTTCTTTCTTTTCCTGTGCTTTAAATTCCCACTTTGATATTTTAAAGTCACTAAGATTGGGCCCAAGAAGCCCTAGGTCCTACCCTCAACCCCAATAAAACCTAAAACCCAGGTGCATGTGCTCTCTCTCTTGTGTGTGCACTCTCTCTGACCTTGCTGTGTGGCCCTAGGTGTGCTGTGTAATTTCCAGGTCTTGTAAGTTATAAACTTTTATGTTTTGAAAGCTTCCTAATGGTTGTTGCAAAAGGGTGTCTTGCAGTCATAATAAGAACCACAGGTCTGGTTCAAAGACAACATTGATTATTGATAAACTAAGACTGGTACAAAACAATTAATGTAGTCAGCAAGATTGCATGATTGTCCTTGTAATTAACCAAGGGAATGCCCTTTATCTGCAACTTGCTTACTAACCACCTAAGTCAGGTGGGTAATACCATCTGGGAAAGGAACACTGTTTGCTGGCAGTCTGTCTTGCTGCTTTAGCATATTGCTTCTCTTTTGTGTTGTCTGTGATATCCAATCCAAAAGGTCATGGCTGCCATAATAATCCAAGAATATCCCCAGAGCACTGTAATCAAGGCCATATAGTCTAATGAGACAATTAGAACACTAATTATAAAGGCCTTAATTGGCCTTTAATGGGCATAAAAGTCCTTCATGCCTCAAGGCCAAGGAGAGCTAAGGAGGGTATATTGGGTCACAAGGCTATTGTCTTGACTTTTGTTAAGTACAGGTTTCTGATAACTCTCAGATCATACCACTGAACTGAATAATAATTTACTGAACTCTAAGTAAAAAACTGGACTCATAAAACTCCTAATGAAAGAAGAAGATCAACAAAAATTAATTTCAGGGGGCTGAATGAACTTATGAGGATGATTACAATTTTGTATGACTTTTATCCGAAACATAGATGGGTCAATTTTTTTTCCAGATTAAAAAAAACTTTTTCTCTTAAACTAACTACACCTTATAGCAATTTGGCAAAGTCTACCTTTGTGAACAAAGATCAAACAATTATTTTTTCTCCCTACCTGATCCCTCCAAAATTTGGAAATTCTGAGTGAGTGTTCTTACTCTCACAGCAATATAGTTATTTGCATAATTTCAATAAGAATCTGTCCTCCTTGTAATAGGACCTAATTGGAAACATTGGTTGTATTACCAAGTCTTTACCTGGAGTGACTGGACAGCTTTAAGGAACTAAAGTTGACTTTAAGGAGCTAATAAAACCTCTTGGAAAAATACCTACAGGGTAATTGCTTACAGGGTTCCCAGCAGCCTTACCTGAATAAAGAAGGTCACTTTCTGGCAGGCCCAGGAACCTCAGGATATTTTGGAGACAACTACACAGAATTCACCCAAATCCATCAGTATTGCAGGGGAAATCTAAGGGTTGAGTCTGAGTTCTTGGCTTGACTTCTTAGTTTAGAGAGGCTTTAAAAATTCAATCTGAGATCTATTATAAGAAGTTCCAGCAGAGCAGACTTAGAAGGGCCTAAATGGTGTATTGCTATTCCTGCTACACTTACGTAAATAATCAAGCCAAGTTTATGGAAACTAGATTTACTTTGCAAACACATTAGTCTTCCTTTGGTTACCTTTGCTTGAAATGGAGGTGATGGTACAGAGCAAATTATGTTTCAGTAAAAACTATAATACATGCTTGTGGATATTAGATTCTAGTTCTGTTAAGTGTCTTTGAAGTTTTGTTTCCTACCTGTAAACTGGACTAGATATTGCATTCTCATTTCCTCCAATATCTGGCTACAACTTTCCAAACTAATGTTTCCAATTTTCTTCTACCCTTCTGACTTGGAATCACTGAGAACTAAAACTGTCTTTTTTTCCACAGCCATGCAAACTAAAGTGTGACAACTTGACATGAACGTCAGAGAAATCACAACAGATCATGTATGAACAACCTCCATGCCTGTTGTCATATGGGCCACTCAGAAAGATCACTAGAGACATTCAAACTGGAAACAAGTAAAACGTATCATATTGCCACTGGTTGCCCTCACTCTATTTGAAGACGCTTCAAGCCTGACATCTAGAAATCTGTTGGACTGGATGCCTTAAGAATTTAGAATTTGGGATTATAATCTGCTCCAATCAGTAAACTTCATTTCTTTGTTTCTGTGGAAATGCCTCTTATTAAACATCTGATGCAAATATTTGCATCATAGGAGCCTAACTTGGGGAACCCACCTTTGTCACAGTCTCCCAAAATGAGACACAACCCTCTCACTGAGCTAACCTATTCTCAGGACTAAGAGACTATAGTTCAATGGGATATGAAGTAACCTACCAAATCAGGACAGGTTCAAACCTACTTAGACCAGATGGCCCAAAATATTAAAATATTCCACAATATGATCACAATCTTTGAACATATGCCTAGGTCCTTCAACATCACTGACTTAGTTTCATTGCCAGACGCTTCAAGTTTGGGAGAGTGGCTATGGACTGGATTTTAGACTATTGCCTGTATAATTATTATAGGATTTGCTACTATAATCCTATTTTAGGGTGTGCTCGGGATTCTCTCTCTCCCTCTCTTTGCCCCTCCCCTGCTCACACACTCTCTCTCTCAAAATAAATAAATAAATATTTAAAAATCCTATTTAGATGTGTAATTTCTAGTTTAAAATGTGTCTTATCCTTGACTTTTAGCATATTACCTACTCAGGTAGTGAAGGTCTCCACCATTGACTCTGATGCCTCTGGCATCACAGAGTAAATTACAGTATAAACCCCGAAAGTTATTATTATTTTTATTATTGTAATGCAAGTGCCTGATTTAAGCTTTGATTGCTGAGGTATCCATTTCAAAAAAGCATCAACTTCAAAGACAGCATCTCAAATAAGCACATTGCCACCCACATGAATACATAAAGTGCTAGGCCTCCACCCCCAACCAAGGCTCTTTTGTTTTAAAAACTTTGGTTGACTTTAATAACTGACCATTTGGACCACTTGTTTTATTCTTTTCCCATGCTTTGCATTCCTGCTTTTATTCTTAAAGTTCACCAATTAAGAATCACCCCACAAATCCCTAGGCCCCCACTCTCAACCCCAATAAGCAGAACCCCAGGCCCATGTTTCTCTCCCTTTCCCTGACACTTTGCTACGTGTCCCCAGGCGTGTAGTGTAACTGCCAGGTTTTTAAAGTAATAAACCTTTATTTTTTCAGTTTCCTGATGGTTGTTACTGAAGAGCCTCTTGCAATCATGCTATGAACCACAAGGGCTGGTCCAGTCACAACATTGATTACTGACAGGCTGAGACAGCAGAAAGCAGTGTTCTAGTTTCACAAGTTGAACACACATCATTTATTCTCAGTCTTTCTTGTTCACAAACACATTTTTTTTTTTTTACTATTTATTCATTTATTTTGAGACAGTAAGAGACAGAGAGAAAGAGGGAGGGGCAGAGAGAGAGGGAGAGAGAATCCCAAGCAGGCTCTGCACTGCCAGAGCAGACATGGGGCTTGATCCCATGAACCAGGAGATCATGACCTGAGCCAAAATTAAGAGTCAGAGGTTTAACCAACTGAGCCACCCAGGCACCCCTTCACAAACACATTTAAAGCTATACATTTAATATGTACTACTTTAATTTTAACTCATAATTGGATATTTTTACTTTTTTATTTAAAAACTGTTTTTAATGTTTATTTTTTGAGAGACAGAGTGTGAGTGGGGGAGGGGCAGAGAGAGAGAGGGAGACACAGAATCTGAGGCAGGCTCCAGGCTGTAAGCTGTCAGCACAGAGCCCGATGCAGGTCTTGAACTCACAGACCATGAAATCATGGAAGCTTAACCAACCAAGCAACCCAGGAGCCCCATATCTAGATATTTTAAAATTTCCTTTGTGGTTTTAACTCACAAATTATTAATGAGTAAATCCACAGACATCTAACCATATAAGCCTTTTTTTGCTATTTATAATTGTTGATTTCTAGTGTAATTTCATTGTAGACAGAAAAAATTGTATGAACTTTGTTGAGGTTTACTTTGTGACCTAATAAGACATGTTCAAATTTTATAATTTTTCTGTATGTACCTGTAAGGAATGTGTACTCTTTATAGGGATAGAGGCATCTTTATTTACCAACTAAATTAAGCTTATTTTGTTGTTTAAATTTCCCATACCCTTTTTATGTTTTATCTGTCTCTGCAGTACTAGTTCGTGACAGAGATGTGTTAAAGTCTCCCACTATTACCATAGTTTTGTTAAGTTCTTCTTGCTATTTAGTAATTTTTCTCTATTTATTTCAAGTTCCTAATTGTTATATCTTTCTGAGTTTTGTTTTTTGTATAATTGTGCTTTGTTCCTCTTAAGGCCCTTTATCTAAATTCTATTTGATTGCTATTAATCCTGCAAAACCAGTTTTTAGCATTTACCTGATAAGTCCTAATCACCCTTTCATTCTCAACATTTTTATGATTTTTGCTTTAAATGCTTTTTAAAATTTATTTTGAGAGAGGGAAAGAATGTACGTGTGCACAAGTGGGGGAGGGACAGAGAGAAAGGAAGAGAGAGAATCCAAGCACACTCTGTGCCCTCAGCACAGAGCCCAATGCAGGGCTTGATCCCATGAACCACGAGATCATGACCTGAGCTGAAACCAAGAGTTGGATGTTTAACTGACAGGCCACCCAGGTGCTCCTCAATACATTTTTGTTTTAGATACATATTTTGTGATCAGTAAATAGCATGATTTTGTTACTTTATCTCATCTTATCATCTCTATTCTTAAAAATATAAACAAATCTATTTACATTTGTAGTAAGATATAACTGTAAGGTTTTTGGTTTCCAAACTGCAGCCAGGGCAATGGGTGAAGAGTAGCTACACAATAAAGAAAGGAACTAGAGTCATCTTTAAGACTTTCTTAGAGATAGTAAAACTATTTCTGCACACACACACAACCCCCACATAAAACAGAAGGCAAAAAGCTGGTTCTACAACTAGTACCCCATTTTCTTTGCCTAGCATATTTATAAGAAAGCTTGAGGGAGAGAAAGGAAGGAGGGAGGGAGTGGAGTGGGAAAGAGAGAGGGAGAGAAAAAAAAAGAATGGGAGTGGGGAGAGAGGGAGAGAGGGAGAGAGGGAGAGAGAGAGAGAGAGAGAAAGTAAGTAATTGGCCTGGTGGGAGAGTATTGTGTCTTCCCTATCCCATCTCCCAAGACAAGAAAGGTAAGAGGGGAGGGGTGAGGTGCATGCCAGAGGGGAACGTGATGTCTCATAGGTATCTCACCCATGTGCATGCTGAATGAAGACACCTGCAGACTTGATGCTGCCTTGATACAGAGCCGAGTGAAAAGAGAAAGTTTTTAGAGAAACTGAACTATAGCTCTTGAAGTTGGCAGGGCCAGAGAGACTGATGCCTGAAAGTTGCCCAGATAAGTTCTTCTCCCCCTGCTCTTTCTCCTTCTCCTTTTAAATGAGTCTTACATAATTTATTTAATTAGTTTCCTGTTATTAGACATTTGGGTTAATCTTTCCCTCCCCCTTAAAAATTTGCTATTGAAATAAACCAACAATAAATATTCTTGTTCCTATTTGACTATTTTCTAAGGACAAATTGTTAGAAGTAAATTTGCCGGGCCAACAGGCTTAAATATTTTACTCTGCTATTCGATTCTATTGTTGAGTTTCTTTTTTAACAGCTCTATTTATATGTCTGACATATAAAAATTATATGTATTTAAAGCATACAACTTGATTTTTTACGTGTACACATTGTGAAAAGATCACCATATCAAGCTAATTAACATATCCATCACCTCTACATCCCATAGTTACCACTGTGTGTGCACATAGAAGATTTAATTTAATATCTATTCTCTTCATGAATTTCAAGTTTAAAATATGATATTGTTAACTATCATCATCATGCTGTATATTAGATCTCCAGAACTTACTCATCTTGCATAAGTGAAATTTTTTACTCTTTAATATTACCTCATATCTCCTTCATGTATCCCCTGGCAACCACCATTCTATTCTTTGCCTTTATGAGTCTATTTTAGATTCCACATGTAAATGAGATCACGCAGTAGTTCTCATTCTGTGTCTTCCTTATTTCGCTTAGCATAACGTCCTCTAGCTCCAACCATGTTGTTGCAAATGGCAGGATTTCCTTCTTTGTTAAAAAAAACATTTTAAAATGTTTGTTTATTTATTTATTGTTTATTTATTTTTGAGACAGAGAGAGAGAGAGAGCGTGCACACAAGCAGGGGAGGGACAGAAAAAGAGGGAGACACAGAATCTGAAGCAGGCTGCAGGCTCTGAGCTGCCAGCACAGTGCCCCACACAGGGCTCGAACCCACAAACTGCAAGATCATGACCTGAGCTGAAGTTGGATGCTTAACCAACTGAGCCACCCAGGTGCCCCTCCTTCTTTTTTAAAGCTAATATTCCATATATATGAATGGATAAAAAGTTCATCCATCAAAGGACATTAAGGTTGTTTTCATATCTTAGCTATTGTGAATAATGCTGCAATGACATAGGAATGCACATATGTTTTAAAGGTACTGATTTTGTTTCCTTAGGATATATATACCCAGAAGTGGGGTTGCTAGATCATATTGTAGCTCTACTTTTAATTTTTTGAGGAAGCTCAATAGTGTTTTCCATAATGGCTGTAATAGTTTACATACCCACTAGCAGTGTACAAAGGTCCTCCTTCCACCACATCCTCACCAGCACTTGTTACCTTTTGTCTTTTTGATAATAGATATTTTGACAAATGTGAGGTGATACCTCATGGTGTTTTGATTTGCATTTCCCTGATGACTAGAGATGTTGAACACCTTTTCATGTACCTGTTACATGTGAAAATATTCTTTGAGAAGTGTCTATTTAGGTCCTTTTCTCATTTAATCAGGTTATTTGTATTTTTGGTATTCACAGTTGTGTGATTTCCTTACACATTGTAGATATTAACCCTTTATTAGATATGTGATTTACAAATATTTTTTTCCATTTCATAGGTTGCTTCTTTATTTTATTGTTTCCTTTGCTGTGCAGAAGCTTTCTAGTTTGATGTAATCCTGCTGTCTATTTTTATTTTTGTTGCCTGTGTCTTTGGTGTCATATTTTGGTTAAAAAAATCATCAATCATTGCCAAGGTCATTGTCAAGGTTTTCTCCTATGCTCTCTTTCAGGAGTTTTATGGTTTCTTATATTTGAGTGTTCCATCCATTTTTAGTTGGTTTTATGTATGGGCATGAGATAGGTCTATTTCATTCTTTTGCATGCTGATATTCAGTTTTCCCAACACCATTTGAAGAGACTATTCTTTCCCCATTGTGTTTTCCTGGCACCCTTATCAAAGATGAGTTGACCATAAATGTGTGCATTTATTTCTGTGCTCTCTACTCTGTTCCACTGGTCTATATATCTGTTTTTATGCTAGTTCCATACTGTTTTGATTACTACAGCTTTGAAATATAATTTGAAGTCAGGTAGTGTGATGCCTCCACCTTTGCTTGTCTTTCTCAAGATTGCTTTGGCTATTTGAAGTGTTTTGCAGTACCATTTGAATTTCATAATTGTTTTTCTCTTTCTGTGAAAAATATCACTGGGATCTTGATAGGGGTTGCATTGAATCTATAGATAGCTTTGGGTAGTATGGACATTGTAATATTAATTCTTTCAGTTCATGAACACAGGATATCTTTCCATTTATGTCTTTCAAAAAATTTTCTCCATCAATGTTTTATAATTTTCAGTGTGAAAAATTTTCACCTCTTTGGTTAAGTTAATTCCTAAGTATTTTATTCTGTTTGTTACTAATGTGAATGGGATTACTTTCCCATTTCTGGATTGATTGCCTTTTTTTTTTTGATTGCCTTTTATTTCTTTTTCTTGCTCATTTGTTCTAGCTATGACTTCTAGTACTATGTTGAATAGCAGTAGCATCCTTGTCTTGTCCTGGGTCTTAGAAAAATAGCTTACCCCCCATTGATTATAATGCTAGTGGTGAGTTTTCATATATGGACTTTATTGTATTGAGGTATGTTGATGTTGAATTTTGTCAAATGCTTTTTCTGCATCTATTGAGATGAGCATGTGGGTTTTGTCTTTCATTCTGTTAATGTGGTGTATCACATTGAGTGCTTTCCATATTTTGATATATCCTTGCATCTGAGGGATAAATATCACTTGATTGTGGTATATGATCCTTCTAATGTGCTGGAGGATTCAGTTCGCTAATATTTTGTTGAGGATTTTTGCATCTATGTTCATCAGAAATACTAGCCTGTAGTTCTCTTTTCTTGTATTGTCTTTGGCTATGGAATTAGGGTGATGCTGGTTTCATAAAATAAGTTTGGGAGTATTCTCTCTTATTCTGTTTTTTTTTTTTTTTTGAAGAGTTTAAGAAGGGTTGGTATTAGTTTTGAAGAGTATAAAAAGGGTTGGTAGTAGTTGGTAAAGTACTACTCTGAATATTTGTAGAATTCACCCATGAAACAATCTGGTTCTGGGCTTTTCCTTGTTAAAAAGTTTTTGATTACTGATTCAATCTCCTTATTTGTTATCAGTCTCTCTAGGGCTTCTATTTCTTCTTGATTCATTCTTGGTAGATTGTATGTCTCTAGGAATTTATCCATCTCTTCTAGGTTATCCAATATGATGGTATGTAATTATTTATATTAGTCCCTTACATAATCCTTTTTATTTCTGTGTCATCTATTGTAATGTTTCCTTTTTCATTTCTCATTTTATTTATGTGAGTCTTTTTTCTTTTCCAGCGTAGCTAAGATTATGTCAATTTTGCCTTTTCGAAAACACACCTCTTAGTTTTATCAATTTTATCTATTGTTTTTCTATTATTTATTTCATTTATTTCCACTCTAATATTTACTGTTTCCTTCCTTCTTCTAATTTTGGGTTTAGTTTGCCCCCTTTTATCTCCTAGTTCCTTCAGTTGTAAAGTTATGTTGTTTAATTGAGGTCCTACTTTTTTTAAATGTAGGCATTGGTTGCTATAAACTTCTCTTAGTACTCCTTTTCCTGCATCCCATAAATTTTGCTAAGTTGTATTTTTGTTGCTCTCAAAGCATTTTTTTTAAAGATGGATGTTCTTTCTTTAAATGTTTATTTATTTTTGAGAGAGAGATACAGTGTGAGCGGAGGAGGGGAAGAAAGGGAGAGGATCCAGGCTCTGAGCTGTCAGCACAGAGCTTGACGTGGGGCTTAAACTCACAAACTGTGAGATCATGATCTGAGCCGAAGCCAGATGCTTAACCAACTGAGCCACCCAGGTGCCCCTGTCTCAAACTATTTTTCAAATTCCTTTTTTACTTCCTCTTTAGCCAATGGTTGTTCCAGAGTATGTTGTTTAGTTAACATGCTTGTGAATTTTCCTGTTTATGTTATTCATTTTTTAAAAAATTTAATGTTTTATTTACTTTTGAGAGATAGAAAATGAGCAGGGGAGGGGCAGAGAGAGAGGGAGACACAGAATTCGAAGAAGCAGGCTAGAGCCTGATGTGAGCCTCGAACCCACCCACCGACGGTGATATCATGACCTCAGCTGAAGTTGGACGCTTAACCAACTGAGCCACACAGGCATTCCCCCTTTCTTTTATTGATTCCTAGTTTCATTCCACTGTAATCTGAGAAGATACTTAGTATTATTTCAATCTTTTAAAATTTGTTAAGGCTTGTTTTGTGACGTAACATGTGACCTATTTGTTGTTGTTGGGTGGGATGTTGTATACATGCCTGTTAGGTCCATTTGGCTTATGATATTGTTTAAATTAGCTCTTTCCTAGTTGATTTTTCTGCCTGCATATTCTATTCATTATCAAAAGTGGGGTACTGACATCTCCTACTATTATGTATTGCTGTCAGTTTCTCCACTCAGATGTGTCAATATTTGTTTTATATATTTAGGTACTCTGATTTTGGGTGCATATATATTTATAATGGTTATATATTTCTGTTGAATTAACTCTTTCATCATTATATAATGACTTTCTTTGTCTCTAGTGATAGTTGTTTAAAGTCTATTTTGTATGATACAAGTATAGCCATACTTATTTTCTTTTGGTTATCACTTGCATGGTACATCTTTTTCCATCGCTTCTCTTTCAGATTATGTATGTCTTTATATTATTTTTTAAGTTTATTTGTTTATTTTGAGAGGGATTGAGAGAGAGAGAAAGAGAGAGAGAACACACATGAGCAAGGGAGAGGCCGAGAGAGGGGGAGAGAGAGAGAATCTCAATCAGGCTCTATACTGTCAGGGTAGAGCCTGATACAGGGCTTGAATTCACAAACTGTGAGGTTATGATCTGAGCCGAAATCAAGAGTCAGACACTTAGAGAGAGTTGCGGCAAGATGGCGGCTTAGGAGGACGCTGGGCTCACCGCACGTCCTGCTGATCACTTAGATTCCATCTACACCTGCCTAAATAACCCAGAAAACCGCCAGAGGATTAGCAGAACAGAGTCGCCGGAGCCAAACGCAGACGAGAGGCCCACGGAAGAGGGTAGGAAGGGCGGCGAGGCGGTGCGCGCTCCACGGACTGGCGGGAGGGAGCCGGGGCGGAGGGGCGGAGGGGCGGCTCGCCGGCCAAGCAGAGCCCCCGAGTCGGGCTTGCAAAAGCGGAGGGGCCTGACGGACTGTGTTCCGACAGCAAGCGCGACTTAGCGTCTGGGAGGTCAGAAATTAACAGCTCTGCTCGGAAAGCGGGAAGGCTGGAGGACAAAGGGAGGGAGAGCTGCTGAGCCCCCTGACAACAGAGCTCAGTTTGGTGGGGAACAAAGGCGCTCGCCAGCGCCATTTCCCCCGCCCATCCCCCAGCCGAAATCCCAAAGGGAACCGGTTCCTGCCAGGGAACTTGCTCGCTCCGCACAAACACCCAACTCTGCGCTTCTGCGGAGCCAAACCTCCGGCAGCGGATCTGACTCCCTCCCGCTGCCACAGGGCCCCTCCTGAAGTGGATCACCTAAGGAGAAGCGATCTAAGCCTGCCCCTCCTGCCCCCGAGCACCTTGCCTACCCACCCCAGCTAATACGCCAGATCCCCAGCATCACAAGCCTGGCAGGGTGCAAGTAGCCCAGACGAGCCACCCCACCCCACAGTGAATCCCGCCCCTAGGAGAGGGGAAGAGAAGGCACACACCAGTCTGACTGTGGCCCCAGCGGTGGGCTGGGGGCAGACATCAGGTCTGACTGCGGCCCCGCCCACCAACTCCAGTTATACACCACAGCACAGGGGAAGTGCCCTGCAGGTCCTCACCACGCCAGGGACTATCCAAAATGACCAAGCGGAAGAACTCCCCTCAGAAGAATCTCCAGGAAATAACAACAGCTAATGAGCTGATCAAAAAGGATTTAAATAATATAACAGAAAGTGAATTTAGAATAATAGTCATAAAATTAATCGCTGGGCTTGAAAACAGTATACAGGACAGCAGAGAATCTCTTGCTACAGAGATCAAGGGACTAAGGAACAGTCACGAGGAGCTGAAAAACGCTTTAAACGAAATGCATAACAAAATGGAAACCACCACAGCTCGGCTTGAAGAGGCAGAGGAGAGAATAGGTGAACTAGAAGATAAAGTTATGGAAAAAGAGGAAGCTGAGAAAAAGAGAGATAAAAAAATCCAGGAGTATGAGGGGAAAATTAGAGAATTAAGTGATACACTAAAAAGAAATAATATACGCATAATTGGTATCCCAGAGGAGGAAGAGAGAGGGAAAGGTGCTGAGGGGGTACTTGAAGAAATCATAGCTGAGAACTTCCCTGAACTGGGGAAGGAAAAAGGCATTGAAATCCAAGAGGCACAGAGAACTCCCTTCAGACGTAACTTGAATCGATCTTCTGCACGACATATCATAGTGAAACTGGCAAAATACAAGGATAAAGAGAAAATTCTGAAAGCAGCAAGGGGTAAACGTGCCCTCACATATAAAGGGAGACCTATAAGACTCGTGACTGATCTCTCTTTTGAAACTTGGCAGGCCAGAAAGAATTGGCACGAGATTTTCAGGGTGCTAGACAGAAAAAATATGCAGCCGAGAATCCTTTATCCAGCAAGTCTGTCATTTAGAATAGAAGGAGAGATAAAGGTCTTCCCAAACAAACAAAAACTGAAGGAATTTGTCACCACTAAACCAGCCCTACAAGAGATCCTAAGGGGGACCCTGTGAGACAAAGTCCCAGAGACATCACTACAAGCATAAAACATACAGACATCACAATGACTCTAAACCCGTATCTTTCTATAATAACACTGAATGTAAATGGATTAAATGCGCCAACCAAAAGACATAGGCTATCAGAATGGATAAAAAAACAAGATCCATCTATTTGCTGTCTACAAGAGACTCATTTTAGACCTGAGGACACCTTTAGATTGAGAGTGAGGGGATGGAGAACTATTTATCATGCGACTGGAAGCCAAAAGAAAGCTGGAGTAGCCATACTTATATCAGACAAACTAGACTTTAAATTAAAGGCTGTAACAAGAGATGAAGAAGGACATTATATAATAGTTACAGGGTCTATCCATCAGGAAGAGCTAACAATTATAAATGTCTATGCACCGAATACCGGAGCCCCCAAATATATAAAACAATTACTCATAAACATAAGCAACCTTATTGATAAGAATGTGGTAATTGCAGGGGACTTTAATACACCACTTACAGAAATGGATAGATCATCTAGACACACGGTCAATAAAGAAACAAGGGCCCTGAATGAGACATTGGATGAGATGGACTTGACAGATATATTTAGAACTCTGCATCCCAAAGCAACAGAATATACTTTCTTCTCGAGTGCACATGGAACATTCTCCAAGATAGATCATATACTGGGTCACAAAACAGCCCTTCATAAGTTTACAAGAATTGAAATTATACCATGCTTACTTTCAGACCACAATGCTATGAAGCTTGAAATCAACCACAGAAAAAAGTCTGGAAAACCTCCAAAAGCATGGAGGTTAAAGAACACCCTACTAACGAATGAGTGGGTCAACCAGGCAATTAGAGAAGAAATTAAAAAATATATGGAAACAAACGAAAATGAAAATACAACAATCCAAACGCTTTGGGACGCAGCAAAGGCAGTCCTGAGAGGAAAATACATTGCAATCCAGGCCTATCTCAAGAAACAAGAAAAATCCCAAATACAAAATCTAACAGCACACCTAAAGGAACTAGAAGCAGAACAGCAAAGGCAGCCTAAGCCCAGCAGAAGAAGAGAAATAATAAAGATCAGGGCAGAAATAAACAATATAGAAACTAAAAAAACTGTAGAGCAGATCAACGAAACCAAGAGTTGGTTTTTTGAAAAAATAAACAAAATTGACAAACCTCTAGCCAGGCTTCTCAAAAAGAAAAGGGAGATGACCCAAATAGATAAAATCATGAATGAAAATGGAATTATTACAACCAATCCCTCAGAGATACAAACAATTATCAGGGAATACTATGAAAAATTATATGCCAACAAACTGGACAACCTGGAAGAAATGGATAAATTCCTGAACACCCACACTCTTCCAAAACTCAATCAGGAGGAAATAGAAAGCTTGAACAGACCCATAACCAGTGAAGAAATTGAATCGGTTATCAAAACTCTCCCAACAAATAAGAGTCCAGGACCAGATGGCTTCCCAGGGGAGTTCTACCAGACGTTTAAAGCAGAGATAATACCTATCCTTCTCAAGCTATTCCAAGAAATAGAAAGGGAAGGAAAACTGCCAGACTCATTCTATGAAGCCAGTATTACTTTGATTCCTAAACCAGACAGAGACCCAGTAAAAAAAGAGAACTACAGGCCAATATCCCTGATGAATATGGATGCAAAAATTCTCAATAAGATACTAGCAAATCGAATTCAACGGCATATAAAAAGAATTATTCACCATGATCAAGTGGGATTCATTCCTGGGATGCAGGGCTGGTTCAACATTCGCAAATCAATCAACGTGATACATCACATTAACAAAAAAAAAGAGAAGAACCATATGATCCTGTCAATCGATGCAGAAAAGGCCTTCGACAAAATCCAGCACCCTTTCTTAATAAAAACCCTTGAGAAAGTCGGGATAGAAGGAACATACTTAAAGATCATAAAAGCCATTTATGAAAAGCCCACAGCTAACATCATCCTCAACGGGGAAAAACTGAGAGCTTTTTCCCTGAGATCAGGAACACGACAAGGATGCCCACTCTCACCGCTGCTGTTTAACATAGTGCTGGAAGTTCTAGCATCAGCAATCAGAAAACAAAAGGAAATCAAAGGCATCCAAATTGGCAAAGATGAAGTCAAGCTTTCGCTTTTTGCAGATGACATGATATTATACATGGAAAATCCGATAGACTCCACCAAAAGTCTGCTAGAACTGATACATGAATTCAGCAAAGTTGCAGGATACAAAATCAATGTACAGAAATCAGTTGCATTCTTATACACTAACAATGAAGCAACAGAAAGACAAATAAAGAAACTGATCCCATTCACAATTGCACCAACAAGCATAAAATACCTAGGAATAAATCTAACCAAAGATGTAAAGGATCTGTATGCTGAAAATTATAGAAAGCTTATGAAGGAAATTGAAGAAGATTTAAAGAAATGGAAATACATTCCCTGCTCATGGATTGGAAAAATAAATATTGTCAAAATGTCAATACTACCCAAAGCTATCTACACATTCAATGCAATCCCAATCAAAATTGCACCAGCATTCTTCTCGAAACTAGAACAAGCCATCCTAAAATTCATATGGAACCACAAAAGGCCCCGAATAGCCAAAGGAATTTTGAAGAAGAAGACCAAAGCAGGAGGCATCACAATCCCAGACTTTAGCCTCTACTACAAAGCTGTCATCATCAAGACAGCATGGTATTGGCACCAAAACAGACACATAGACCAATGGAATAGAATAGAAACCCCAGAACTAGACCCACAAACGTATGGCCAACTCATCTTTGACAAAGCAGGAAAGAACATCCAATGGAAAAAAGACAGCCTCTTTAACAAATGGTGCTGGGAGAACTGGACAGCAACATGCAGAAGGTTGAAACTAGACCACTTTCTCACACCATTCACAAAAATAAACTCAAAATGGATAAAGGACCTAAATGTGAGACAGGAAACCATCAAAACCTTAGAGGAGAAAGCAGGAAAAGACCTCTCTGACCTCAGCCGTAGCAATCTCTTACTCGACACATCCCCAAAGGCAAGGGAATTAAAAGCAAAAGTGAATTACTGGGACCTTATGAAGATAAAAAGCTTCTGCACAGCAAAGGAAACAACCAACAAAACTAAAAGGCAACCAACGGAATGGGAAAAGATATTCGCAAATGACATATCGGACAAAGGGCTAGTATCCAAAATCTATAAAGAGCTCACCAAACTCCACACCCAAAAAACAAATAACCCAGTGAAGAAATGGGCAGAAAACATGAATAGACACTTCTCTAAAGAAGACATCCGGATGGCCAACAGGCACATGAAAAGATGTTCAGCGTCGCTCCTTATCAGGGAAATACAAATCAAAACCACACTCAGGTATCACCTCACGCCAGTCAGAGTGGCCAAAATGAACAAATCAGGAGACTATAGATGCTGGAGAGGATGTGGAGAAACGGGAACCCTCTTGCACTGTTGGTGGGAATGCAAATTGGTGCAGCCGCTCTGGAAAGCAGTGTGGAGGTTCCTCAGAAAATTAAAAATAGACCTACCCTATGACCCGGCAATAGCACTGCTAGGAATTTATCCAAGGGATACAGGAGCACTGATGCATAGGGCCACTTGTACCCCAATGTTCATAGCAGCACTCTCAACAATAGCCAAATTATGGAAAGAGCCTAAATGTCCATCAACTGATGAATGGATAAAGAAATTGTGGTTTATATACACAATGGAATATTACGTGACAATGAGAAAAAATGAAATATGGCCTTTTGTAGCAACGTGGATGGAACTGGAGAGTGTGATGCTAAGTGAAATAAGCCATACAGAGAAAGACAGATACCATATGGTTTCACTCTTATGTGGATCCTGAGAAACTTAACAGGAACCCATGGGGGAGGGGAAGGAAAAAAAAAAAGAGGTTAGAATGGGAGAGAGCCAAAGCATAAGAGACTGTTAAAAACTGAGAACAAACTGAGGGTTGATGGGGGGTGGGAGGGAGGAGAGGGTGGGTGATGGGTATTGAGGAGGGCACCTTTTGGGATGAGCACTGGGTGTTGTATGGAAACCAATTTGTCAATAAATTTCAGAAAAAAAAAAAATAAATAAAACATTAAAAAAAAATAAAAAGAACAGTGACAAAACAATTGCATTTTCAAAATAATATATGCAAGAAGGTTTGAAGTCAGTTTTCATAATTCAATACATTAAAGAGGGCTGGATAATGAGCACATTTTAAACATTTCAAATGCAAATAAAAGACAGCTAAATAGACACTCTGCTAAATTTCTCCAGACAAAAGGCCTCAGAACCCCCCCAAAGCATGTAATCCTTTTGTCCAAAAGTGAAAATCTACCGGAAATCATAAGAGATTAGAAACAGAACCTTTAATGGAGACTATCTGGCATTCTAATATGGTAGTATGGAAGTTATAATGGTAAACTTCAAGCATGTTTAAGTTAATGGATATTCCATGTCAGGTGATTAAATGAGGGTGGTTTGAAATAGGATAGCTTACGATGTATTAATTATTTTTCATCTGAACTGATTAGCTATGAAAATGTTTTCCTTTACTCTGAGGAGTATACAAAATTTATTAAAGAAAACAAAAAGCTAATGCCTAATAAACCTAATTATAAAGCATCTGTACTATCTCTTCAAATATAATATTCCACAATAGTCATATAGAAATTATAAAATGAGTAATAAGAAAACGCCTGTTTCCTACAGACCATCAGAAACTTGCTCAATCTTTAGCATTTGACATGATTGATCAGCCATTCCTTTAAATAAAGATCCCCTATTTTGAATCCTGTTTCTATTCCTTTCTTCTTCTTGCCCCTCAGAGTCTTTAACCCTCAGTTCTACTCGATTTGCCGTTTCTCTCACATTTTCATTCAAAGTATTAACCTCTTCTCGGCATATCAAATATTGTTTCTTTCTGGTAATCAAAGTCTACATCTACAGTTCTGATACCATTCTAAAACGTCCATTGTGTATTTCCAACTGCCTATTAAACAGTCGTATTTGGCTATTCAGTGAGAACTTCTGTACAACATGTTTAAAATTTATTCCAAAGAATGTTTATGGAAGACTTAACTACGTCCAGACCACTGTCCTGGGTGTTGGGCCTATAAAAATCATGAGGCATAAGGAATTAGAATTAAACAGGGAGAAAGATCCATAAACAAAAGCTACAGATACAATGTGATGAAGGCTGGGAACAGAGAAATGTGCACAATGTGTTCTGGGTGCCAAGTGAAGCTGGCTGATCCCCTAAAATCCTCCCTCTCCTCCTTCTACCCATTCAACCTCCAAACACTATAGTCATTTTTCACTCACTTTTCCTATATTCCATATTACTAAATTAGTTACCAAATGCCATTTGTGATTCTTTCTTCCAAAAATCTCATAGAAATCCTGCCGTTTTCTGTCCTTCACTCCTTGCTATCCCCATTGTCACTGTGCTGGTCCAGTCTCTCTCAATTTCACATGGATTGTTTTCATATACCATTAACTAGACTCCCTGTTTAAATCTCACTGTCATAATGTTAGGTTATTATCAGTGTTGGCCACAGAATTAGATCAATACCTAACATCAAAAACACCTAGAATTACCACTTTGGTGTCAACATCACCTGTAACAATTGAATTATACTAGTCAATATTAATAACTGCGGATGAAGTCAACAAACAATTGCAAACATTGTTCAAATGTCTCTCCCAATTTTCTCAGTATTGAGATGAACTTTCATCATTTCATTGTCTTGCTTAGTGAGCGCAGGTCTGCCACCTAATAGCTGTAAACTTACCCAAGCTGTTTAACTTTTCTGGGCCACTTTTCCTCATCTGTACAATAGATTATTTCCCCAAGTTATGATTTTTTTAAAAATACATATAAGTATGAAAAACAGTGCTTAGGACAGAGTAAATGTAGTTGCTCTAATAATTCTTTTTATTGTCCATTCTGTCCAACTCTTATGACATTATGCCTCTTAATAAATTTATAACACTTTTATGTTATAGTTTTTCATATATTTTCTCCATCCTATTAAACCATATGCACCATGAAGGCAGGGATTGAATCTTATTTGTCTTCAAGCATGACTTGCGAACCAATTTTTCCTTGGTCTATGATTTGTCACCCAATAGGATTTGACAGATTCCTGTTTGATTCACAGTTGATGGGGACAAAAAGCACCAGAGCTCAATTAAAATGATACTTGAAAGATACCTGATATCACTAAAATCTATGGAATTATGTATTAAATGGTCCCCAAAGAATCACCTATTTCAAAAATTAAAAATTATTACAAAGAGCTTAATACATCATGTTATACTATATATCATGTACCATAAAAATGTCAAAAGTAGCTTTATTTTACATTACTATATTTCTTGATGGTGATCTATCTAGACAAGTAAGGCTTGCTGAATTTGAACATGGATAATAAAGCTCACACTCTAAGAAAATGTTTAAAATATGAAATAGAACAAGGGATTGTGGTAGAGAACTCCTTGGGAGAATGCAGTTAAGGGATCTTTGAATCTCAACAGTTTGCAATTCCTTTCACAGCACATAAATGATTTAACAGTAACACAGAGTGGCCAGAGTAAATTATTTCCATTTCTATCACTGCACAACCTATAATAAGTAACCAGATAAGATGCTGAATGATTATATTGTTATGATGTATGCTGAACTGATCTGAGGTTTTTTTTCTTTTTTTGTTTTGTTTTGATTTCTGATGCATTGGATCCTTGCCAAATCATTAAACAAGTCACATTCAGTTGAAGCTGGCTTGAACAGCTTCAACGTAACTTGCAAAGGCCAGTTCATCAAAACCCTTAGGATCACACAAACAAGAGAAAAATACCAAGGGGCCTCTCCTATTTGTCTTTCTGGCTATCTGTGTTCCATGGGAAGGAAAGAAAATAACATGAACAGGATTTAAATGCTCTGTTTTGACAGGTTATTAAGATTCCAACCATAACCTGTCTGCTCCTCTCTGATCAAGCCAAGTCCAGAAACATAGCAGAGTATCTCTAAAGCAGCTACACATACATATAAAACAAAAAATGCTAGAAAAGAAGGAAGAGTGGAAAAATCCGGCAAACATGAATACTCTGGCAGAGTTGTGGGCGGTTTAAAACCAAGATGCAGGGGCGCCTGGGTGGCGTAGTCGGTTAAGCGTCCGACTTCAGCCAGGTCACGATCTCGCGGTCCGTGAGTTCGAGCCCCGCGTCAGGCTCTGGGCTGATGGCTCAGAGCCTGGAGCCTGTTTCCGTTTCTGTGTCTCCCTCTCTCTCTGCCCCTCGCCCGTTCATGCTCTGTCTCTCTCTGTCCCAAAAATAAATAAACGTTGAAAAAAAAAATTTAAAAAAAAAAACCAAGATGCATGCTAGCATGGAAGAGTATATCAGTGTAGTTGAGTGGTGCAAAATTTTCTGCACAGAATTTAGTTACTCTGTGGTGGCTCAAGTGCTGTCAATCTCATCTTGTTCTATTATGTAATCAATAGTTCCAACCAAGACCTCCATGGGAGGCCAGGTTCTTATCCTCTGAAATGAGAGCCCACCCTCGGTATGAGATTTCCTACCATGGCGGCCAGCTCTGATATAGGCAGTGGGGCACCAACTCTGATTTCTCTAAGTCCCTTGATAAATATTCTTTTAATGACACAAATTTCACTGTGGTGAGCACAGGCTTGGGTCCTTGTCTTATACTTTTCTCTTGAAGGCTGAATTGTAATAAAAGATGGGGGTTTCCATAGTGAGGGACATTGGGGAATCCAGGCTGGATATAAGACTAAGGAAATTCTGAGAATTATAGGAGTAGAACACTCTGAAACTACATAGAATGAGTTATGTCATAAATGACTATCTTTAGTATAGAGCAAGGATTGGTCAGACTTCAGCCTATGGGCCATTTCTGGCTTTTTGTCAGTTTTTGTAAAATAAAGTTTTATTGGGACATGGCCATGCCCACCCATTCATTTACATATTGTCTATGTAATGCTGTGTTTTGACCTAAACTGTCAGAAGTGAGCAGTGGCAACAGAGAATGTATGGGGTTCAAGCTTAAAATATTGACTGTCTAAACTTTACAGAAAATAATTTGCTGACGCTGATATAAGTAACTGAGCAAAATCACCTAGGCTCAGTTCTTTGTAAACTGTGTTTATTTTGATGGGAAATAACATGCATATAAGATGAAAATCAGACAGGCCTGAGAGAACAGGTCATAGCAACAATACCCTCCAGGAAGGCATGTATTGGTGTATCTGTTATGAGAGGCAGTATATATGGTGCTATGAGAGGCACTACAATATCAACCTGAACTGGGGTTTGACCCATAGTCCTGCCATTTAGTGGGCCTAACGAACCAAGTCTCATAAGTTTATTATCAGGATTAAATGTTATGGCTTACGTGACAACACTTAGTACTCACAAAACTGTTGTGTTTTTTCCTTCCAGTCTTCCTGTCTTCACAGTTGCTGGCACAGATCATCAGCACCTGACCTTGACACATTTTGAGTAAGGAGGGACACCTGTCTGGAACTGCATCCTGACTCTGGCGCTTTTCCGTTGGGTGATGCGGAGCTTCCAAATCCTTCAGGATTGTCATTGTCAACACCTATGATAGTCATCCATGGCTTTAAAATCTTTGCCTCCTTTCTAGAACCTAGAAAGCATAAAGAAGATGCGTCATATGCAAAAGGGAAGCAGGAATTATTTGCCCATAATTAAGTACAGGTTAAAAGATCCATTCAGCACTCATGATGATAGGTTACTATCAGTGTCAGTCACATGATTATATCAACACCTAACAGTAACAACACCTCAATTACTACTTTGGTGTCAACATCACTCATAATAATTTAATTATACTTGTTAATCATTGCAAATGAAGTCAACAATTTCAGACATTGTCCAAAGTAACCTGATACAAATTCACGAAATTATTTGTTTGTTGAAAATATAAAAATACATTTCCTGTTGAAAGCACTACTTAATATCTTAGTGCTATATTATTATTAAAAATGATAATAGTTAATATTCATCAAGCCCTTACTGAGTGTCAAGCAGAGTAATAGATTGCACAAATATGTTACTTAATCTTCACAACCTTATAAGAAAGGTAAAATCATTATTTCCCTATTATAAGAAACTAACACTTAGAAAAGTTAAAATGACAACCAGAATACAGAAATTGGCAATAGCATTTCATTGACAAATTCTATAATTTTTAAGTCACAAAAAGATGTTTAAAAAATATTTGTTGTAACAGAAGAAAATCCTGGGCAGGTCAAGTAGGACAAAACCTGTTGTTCTATGGTTGTGTATCTCCTCACTACATTTTTGTGTGCTGAGCCCTTGTACATCTTTGATCTTGAGTTAATCTGATCACATATCACTTCCATGATCAGGTATCAGTAGTCAATTGCTTTTTCAGAATCAATGTGATTTTGACTATTTAAATTTTGTTATCAACATTTTTTAAAGTTTATTTCTTTTGAGAGAGACAGAGAGAGAGAGAGAGAGAGAGACAGAGAGAATGAGTGAGGGAGAGAATGAGTGAGGGAGAGGCAGAGAGAGATGGGGACAGAGGATCCGAAGCAGGCTCTTGCTGACAATAGCAAGCTGGATGTGGGGCTTGATACTCATGAGCCATGAGATCATGACCTGAGCTAAAGTGAGATGCTTAATTGACTGAGCCACCCAGGTGCCCCTGTTCTTATCAACATTTTTAAGTAGATTTTTTTTTAAAGTCAAAATATTCTATAAATAGAAAACAGCAGCCCCCACCCTGTTCCATCTCTCCTTAATCTAAGTTGCACTCTTCAGAGTTAACTACTTTCAAATTTTAGCTGTTTTCTGTGGTATATATCCATAGTTCCAAATAAGATACACTGATATTTGCAACATCTTGATGTTTTTCTGGCTTAGGCATGGCATTCTGAATTTGTAAAGTTGGGAAATGAGGATTTAGCTCTCTTACCCTTCTCCTACATGCTGTGTATGCACACAGACTCACACTACATTCCTTCACCCGATCCTCCCAAAATGGCTATACAACAATTTCTTATTAAAACATTATTCAGTGATACCTTATTATGACTATGGAATATTTATTCATAGCCGAGTCATATAGTATACTATGATTATATTTCTAAAACTTCTTGCTTTCTCTGAAGTCCATAATCACAGGATTTTTTTCTCTGCTTAGTTTCAATAATGTTCTGCTCTCAAACTTGGACAGAGCTGTAATTTTCCTCTAAAATAGGTCAAATATGTCAACTGACCAATCTGTTCCATTTGTTTTGGAACCCTCTGACCTTCTTGCTCCAATCTGGACTAATTGCCTCAAAGCTGTCAGTCATCTTGAGAATTCTAGTGGATCAGGTTTAATTCAAGCCTCTGTATTTTTACTTGCTTTTGTCTATAGATTTCTGGGAAAAGTGTTTTAAAAATCTCCCACTCTGATAAAAGATTTGTTAATTTCTTTTATTTTTAACTTTAAAAATGTATTTGAGGGAGAGAGAGAGGGTCCCCACATGCATTGGGGGAGGGGCAGAGGGAGAGACTGAATACTAAACAGGTCCATGGCCAGTGAGCAACCTGACTGCATGTCTCAAGCTTAACGACTGTGAGATCGTGACCTGAGCTGAAATCAGGAGTTAGAAGCCCAACTGAGTTAGCCACACAAATGACCCAAGATTTGTCAATTTCTTGTGAACTGAGAAATAAATTACACTTATGGTTGAGTCTGAACACTTTCTTCCTCTTGTATTTCATGTCTTCCTCATTCTTATATTCCTTTCGTTTTGCTGCTGTATGTCCTTGAACAATTATTTTACAGAGGGTTTTGGTTAATAAAATCTCTTTCAACGTCTGAAAAAAGGACCCTATTTTGCCCACTCATATTAATTTTTGTTTTCTTGGTTACATGATTCTTGCTTCAAAATGATTTTCCTTCACGTTGCTTTGTGTATTTTAATTTTGTAATTCTTATGTGAAAACCTGATACAACACACAGATTTCACCATAAAAACTGCAAAATAACCCTATGTATTATAAAAAAGCATCAGAAGTTTTCTTTAAATTGCCAATATTTTCCAATTTGTTTATATAGAACATTAATTATATAACAAGTTAAACTGAAACTAACATATTGGGGGCCATCATCAACAGAAGCTTAAGTAAATCTAAATCACTATGAGAATAAAATTGAAAATTAAATTTACAAAATTTGAGTTACTCTAGAATTTTAAGAATAATACTCACTGTATAAATTGAGATATGTATGTATGAGGTAGAGACTTTGTTCTGTAGGGGGAACCTGAGAAATCATTTTAGAATAGCTCTTTAATTTTACAGATGAGAAAACAAAAGCTCAGACACCTGTTGAGGGTCATGCAACTTATTAGTAATCCAGCTGGGACAAGAACTCCTAGACCACACTGGAATGTTATATAAACTGTCTTTTCCCAACTATTAGCTTTATTCATCCTTCCCCACATCTCCATTCCCCAACAAACTGATAAAATTCTCCTCTATTATTATTCTTGTTACAATGAACTTAAAGTTATTTATGTATGTCTATTTCTGTCACTAGAGCATGAACTTCTTTTTAAAAAATTTTTTTAATGTTTATTTTTGAGAGGGAAAGGCAGAGCGTGAGTGGGGGAGGGACAGAGAGAGAGAGGGAGACACAAAATCTGAAGCAGGTTCCAGGCTCTGAGCTGTCAGTACAGAGCCTGATGCAGGGCTCGAACCCATGAACTGTGAGATCATGACCTGAGCTGAAGTTGGATGCCCTACCGACTTCTTGGAGCCCCTGAACTTCTTTTTTAATGTTTATTTTTGAGACACAAAGAGAGACAGAGTGCAAGCGGGGGAGGGGCAGAGAGAGAGGGAGACACAGAATCCGAGGCAGGCTGTCAGCACAGAGCCTGACACAGGGCTCAAACCCAAGGACCAAGAGATGATCATGACCTGAGCCAAAGTTGGATGCTTAACTGACTGAGCCATCCAGGCACCCCTAGATTTTTACTACATTTTACTCCTGAAGTCCAGGACAATGTCTGATTTATCTTTGTAGTTTTGCACATAGTAGGTGATCAATAAATTTTCAATATTCTATCACAGTTATTATCTTTATGGTATTGCCAGTTTGGTATGAAGGGCAATATAAAATAATTTAGCAATTATACTTG